>NC_133617.1:607802575-608128825 GCF_048593235.1 Sminthopsis crassicaudata | reverse complement strand
TTCAGTTTCATTGTGCTGGAGTCAGCATTTCCTTCTTGGGAAGAATATCTTTTACTTACTTCCTTCATCAGGGTGAAGCTGTTTAAATGAATAATGCTGACATAGCTAAATGAAGCTTCAAGAGTAGGCCAGAGTAGAGAGAACATCAGATGAAAAGGGAATGATTATTGGTGGGTAATAGAGGGAAAGGAAAAGCTTTAAAAATTGATGGGGGGGAAGCCCTTTGGAAAAGCTTGTGTTTTCCTACCCCTGAGATCTAGAGGAAATATTTTCATTAATAAGTTATGTAGAATTGGTTTTTTTTTCTTGTTTAAAAGGAACCTAATCATTTTGAACATCCTGCTATCTCAAGGAGTCATTAATATGGAAATATCTGGCAATAGCAGGATGATTTGTTAGTAGTAGGTTGCCAGGTTGATTTTAAGCAATCTATGTCTGATTTCACCTTCTGTAAAATAGGAGAATTATACTTGTCCTATTACTGTTATAGGAATGTTGAAAAGATCAAATAGAATGTTTACGTGAAAGTATTTTGAAAAGTAAGAAGGGTAATATAAATGGCATGAGTATAATAACTATTCATAGAGGGTGGTCCACTAAAGTCCCAATACAGGGATGAGGAACAGGAGAAGAGGGCATATTCAGTCCAGGACACTATAGGGTGCCTTGCCTAAACCGAAATCCATTGAATGAAATGTATTTAAATGGATCCATGTTTTAAATGGTCAACCCTATCACATGGGAATTGAGGTGAACTTCATTTTGAAAAAATATTTTTTTATTACATACCATTTAGTAAAGAAATTGCTCAGTTGAACAAACTACATGTTGAAGAGATTGTCCATAACTTTCGAACACTTTGTGTTGATTTTATAGAAAGGCACATCATGGAGAAGAGGATGAACCAAACAGACTGTTTCCCAGCAAGGGGAGTCAAATTTTCCATATCTAATGACACAGTAGATGTAAGAATTTTTTTTTTAAGGTGTTAATTCAAAGGGACAGGGAAGGGGGAGGAGGGATCTCTCTTCCATTCATAAATAAGTAGGGTAGGAAGAAGATCAGGGTATACTTATAGGATACTTTATGCATCAGAGTTTTAAACACTTAACCTTAAGATGCAAATCATTTAACATGCTGACTTGATGGTGGCCAAAAGTTGTGAACCCTTTGGTGCTAGGAATTCCCATCATGAAGTGGTAATGCATTTCACAGCATGAACTTCAGACCTCCCAGGTCCAAGCTTGGAGGTGGCTAGGGGGGTGGGGATGGGGAAGGTTGGGGAATCTAAATGTCCCCTAGAATGTCTTTGCATAGAGATGGTCCCTCCCCTCCAAATCCACTCAAAATGAGGAATCCCCTTGGGTAATTCCCACCTCCCACCCCCACACCTTTTCATTTCTATTTGTACCATTGGGTCAAGAGGTTAATGAAAATGCTCTCTACAGTTATAGAGAGAATGAAACCAGGCACGATTATTAGATTTCCATTCAAGTCTGAATATGGAGTCTGAACCTAGAGAAAACCCCATTTACTTGAAAATTCTACAATTCTGTTCCCACTTGCTTAGTGACAAAGTGGATAAATAGTAATTGCCTACCTTGGAAACCAAACTAAGAATGTGGGTTACACTGTCCAAGGGCTGGATCTCAGAAAGCCTATTGCTTCATTGGGAAGCATTGCGAATGCTCCCTATAGATAAAAGGAAGTGATAGGATTGGATTTCACTGGAGTCCAAACACAGCCTGAAGGTTGGAATGTTTTACTGTTGCATTAGATATTTTCCTTTTTCTTACTTTTTTTTTCTTTTTTTTTGGAAAGTACTCTCACTCTTTAAGGACCAGTGCACATGTGGGAATCCCCCAAAATAGCTTTAAAAATATTTACTTATTTCCAAAGTATATTTACATTGGTGGAAGTAGTTCCTTCCACCAAATTGAGGTATTCCTAGAAACATGTTTTTATAGGAAATATAATAAAACACTGTTTTGATTGAAGCATGCCACTTTCCATTAGCACTCTTAAGTTGAACTTTGTTCACTCATTTTGAAGGAAATGACTTGAATGAAAGCAAACTACTGCCAAAGACAAACTAATTGAAAAGGCACTTATTTTGGCTTTTAAGTTCCTCATAATCACTTCAAAGGGTTCTTTAACCCAAGAACAGCAGAACTGATTTTGTAGAACCTTGTATCAATAACCAACACAAATCAAAATGGAAAACCATGGCTTCCAAAAGCTGAAACTGAAAGGAGGCAGGCTAAGGACATCAATTCTACTCAGCGTTTATTTTCATTTGAAGATAGTGGAAATCATGTATAAATCATTGACAATACAAGTTTCCCCCGCCTGGCAGTTGTCCACAAGAATTGGTCAACTTCTAAGTATAGATGCTTGTATTTTTAGTATAAAGACAGGATAACATAACAGTTAACTAGCAATCAAGACCATAAACTACAGTAGATACAAACTCTTGTAATATAAATTAATTGCCATTACAAAAAGGCAACTGCTTTAGCTCATAAAGTACAAAAATTGTTAACTTCATAAATACAATGAAAGCTAAGAGAAGTAATACATCACAGACTTTTTTCCTATATAGTACTTGAATATGCAAACCAAGACACCTGTGGCACATTACATAGCAAATAAGAATCTCTGTCTGTCTGTCTCTCTCTGTCTCTGTCTCTCTCCCTCTCTCCCATGTGGATTTCTAAAATATGGCAAATTCTAGAGTTACAGGGACAGGATGCAGCACGGAAGCAGTGAGACAGCAAGCTCTGAACTGCTAGACAAAGAAGGAGCCTTATTGACAGTTGTAAAGCATTAGGCGTCAGACAGAAACTTGTCAAAAACAGCTGTTGTTGGGTACTGATTGATAATGTTTTCATTCTGACGGCTGAGACACTGCAGACAGTCGTAGGTCTGAGAGGAAGCCCAACACTGGCGCACAAATGAACACCCACTCCCTCCCTCCTTCTCTCTCCCTCTCTCTCTCTCTTTCTCTCCTTCTCTCTCTCTCTCTCTTTCATTCTCTCTCTCTCTTTCTCTCTTTCATTCTCTCTTTCACACACACACACACACACACACACACACACACACGGAAGTCATTTAACAGATGGTTTCAGAGCATTAAACCACAGTATCTTAAAAAGACAATATTCTACATTTAATGAACTTGCAGGGAAAACAATCCCTAATGGTCAGATTTATTACTCTAAGACAGTGAACCACAACAGGACAAGATGAAACAGGAACTTGAGATCCTGGTCATCAGAATAGAAAGTATGTGCTGCTCAAATATTACACAGTATTAAAAATATTAAAGAACGCCTTGGACAAAAAATTAGGTTTCGTTTGCTACAGAGCTTTTTGATCCATTCCATAAAAAAGGTTGAAATTTTCAAACATTTAAAAGGTGATGATTTTATTAAAACCCACATATGCTAGTAAACCACAAAAACTACATTCAAATAACATGAAGGGTCTGATGTTTGTTTGTCCTCTGGAGCAGTGATGAGGCATTATGTCAACCTGTCCTACGATACAGTGGGTGGGGATAGTCTATGCTGAACAAAAGTAAGAACATGTTTTTACTGCTCAGGTGTATTATAAGGGTTTCTAAAGTTCATCCATTTAAAAAAAAATTATGGCCCCTAAGCCATATTATTGACCAAAGGCCTAGAGAATTTAATTTTTAAAAGCCCTCCATCCAGAAATCTGTTTTCAGTTTCAGGAGGACAAAAGGGGATCAACCCCCAGAAAACCAATACATTTCATTCCACTTTAATTCTATAAGTTCAATTAAATGGATTAATTTTTAATTAGTTCAAAAATTGAAGCTGAGCCAAGAACAAATGCATTAACATTTAGCCCAGAGCAAATTGTGGAGGCCAAGTTGTCAACCTCTGAAAATAGAGGTTTATAATAGAAACACTGATAGACCTTCATCTACTGTGGAGAGGCACTAGCAGACCACTAAAATACATTAGCACTTTATGAATGAATGATACAAATGATCCCTTATTTGAAACCTTTGCCACTAACACGACAACCACTGTCAATTTTACATATGTTTCATTTGGCTGTTCTTAATCATTTCCATAATTTTGTTTTATTTAAAAAAAAACAACTGCTATTTCCTTCATTTCTATCAATCTTCTAAAGATTTCTTAAAAGAAACTCTAAACAATAAAACAACTTACTGATAATTTTGTTGCAGCTTGATTTTATGAAGATTCTCATTCTCTTTGATATCAAGTCTAGATCATTCTTAATATAATCTGTACATCTTGATAGGAATTTGTGCCTTGATATTCCCATTCAAACACAAAATTAATGGTCTATGCTTTTAAAGTGGTTGGAGAATGAGACTTGAGTTGTAATCAACCCCAAAATCACTTGTGTTGTCATTAAGTGACACTTCAAAGCCAATCCTGCATCAATAGAGCATTCCTTCCTTATAAGATGATTTATTGGAACTGTTGGTGACCATTCTTAACAGATAGTCCACGAGGGTAGCATCTAAAATTAAATCTCTTCTGAATATCTGGAGGTCCATAAAAAATTCTATGGTATACATATTACATATAACATATTTTATAGATCCCCTTTGGAAAATAAGTCAAGGTACTATGAGTAGTTTTGTGTCCTTCACAAAATATCTGACATTTATGAACTCAACTCCCATCCATTTTAGCACAGGGCAGATCATGGAGGCTCTCCTAACAACAGAAGGAAGCTACATGCAATGAACAGAACAATTAGTGGTAAACAGAGAATAAATTCTCTCTCAGTAGTGTGTACTTGGACTTTAATATCAATGATAATTTACCTGACTTACAGAATATTTATTTGAATAGAGAGATGAAACAGAATCTGGAATACTTGCAGGGAAAAAAATGGATTTTAAAGCGGTTAATAGTTTTGATACCAAAATAAAATTAAAACAAGAAACAAACAGGCTAGGTTCGAGGACCTTCCAAGAATTGGTTTTCTTCTCTAGCTTTCACATTCTTACAGGTTCAGGGTTCTTTTCTTCTAACAAATGTATCAGTTGAGTGAAGCTGTCTTTTATTGCATTCATGTCATCTAGTGAACAAGGTTGTAGAATCCAGCGTTTTCCTCGTGCAAGTGGTTCAAGTTCAAAATATTTTTTGATCTATGAAAAAAAAAAAAAAAAAAGGTAAACACTTTATTGAGAAAAAAATTCACTCTCATAACAATCATTTGGAAAAGGAGTAGAGTAGGAGTCCAGGCCATCCTAACAGGCCAATCAATAGCTGTTCTTATAATATAGATTCTATGTTGTGAGTTGAGTATGTTTTCTTTAGGGGGTGAGTAACCAAGCTGCTTGCAAGTCACTATAATGCCCATCCACTTCTCAGCATGGGAGGTCCTATTGAGACTGAGAAGGAATTGCAAGCACCGAAAGCACAGGACTAAATATATTAAAGATGGCAGAAACTCAAATTCAAAAAAAGCAAACAGCTTGAGAATATTGCACTCTGGAGCCTGGAGGCACTGGTGATTAGTAATACCATGACACTGGACAGTTGTGAGGAAGCTATTCAACAATCAATTAGTTTATATGTAAATTGATCCTATGTCGGAAAAACAAATAAAATGTTCCCCTTCTTTCCCCCTCCAAAAATTCCCAAACCCACTTCTATGACTCAAAAGAGGACATTTATAAGTGGATAATCTTGTCCAATATTAGCAAAAAGAAATCACTCTCTAAAAAGTCTGGTGTTTTTGTTGCCTATGGGAAAAAAGGGGGATAGAGGATTGACTTCACAACTGGCAAATGGGGTCAGGCATTTGCCACCTTTTAATCACTAAAGACTTGCATACCATCACTGCTGAAATGTGTTTAACAAAACTCCATCACAAGTCAATCTCTTACTGATGAAGAAGATATTGACTTAATAGGATCTTGGTAAAATCGAGTATTATAAACCAAGTACTAGGTAATGGCTAATCTTTTGATTTACAAAATTATTGGTTATTTTTTCTTAGGGCAAGGTGAAAACCAATGTTTCTAAAACCTTTTTTTTTTTGTTAAATTTCTTCATGTACATTTCCTATATATTTTCTATTCTCATATACATACTCTGTCATGTTTATGTGGTATTTATAACATGGGCAAGGTTTTACATAATGACAGATAAACATGTTGCCAGTCAGCATAAACACTACTCAAAGACATTCCCGGTCAACAAAATCCATTAAATAATGTATGCCATGGAAAATTTCCAGGGTTTTACCTTCATGAATACTTGATTCCAGAAAATGGTCACAATTTCATGTTATTTAAAAATGTGGTACCAATCTACATTAATCATTATTAATTACACATACTTCTCTAAAACTGACATACTGGAAATAGATTATATGAAGGACGACTTGATTTTCACATTTTTTGTCTAAACTGTAATACGGGTAGATAGGCAAAAGATCTTTGATTCCAATATAACAGGAACTCACTAGTTGAAATGTTTTTCATTGGTACAATTTATAGTTAGGCTGTAACTTAGTAGGTAAGATTTGTTTGAGGTATATAATGATTCGATGATTATAGTCTAGAGTCAAATAGCTAGTTTCTGTGGCACAATTTGAACAAAAGTTCCCTTGATATCAATCAATGAACTAGGCCAGGATACTTCTTTAGTTATGGATGTTTATAAGAAATATGTTTTTTATACTCATAAAAACAATTAGGATCAATATTTCTCCTGTCAAAGGAAATAATGATAGTAACTATCTACTAAATTAAAACTTTGAGGAACTATGAATATTAGAGAGAACATGTTGATGAATAATAATAGGTATGCCAAAGAGGAAATCAGTAAAACAATTTAAAAAAAAAATGCACTGTAGAAAACCAAAAAAATAGTATATTAGGGGATACACAACAATTTCATTGCTATCTTGTTAAATTCACACACACAGGCTCACACATACTTTTACATATATGCAATGAGATATTTCTTTTGTTTGTTTGTTGCTGAGGCAACTGGGGTTAAGTGTATGTCCCAGGGTCATACAGCTAGGAAGTCTTAAAGTGTTTGAGGCCAAATTTGAACTCAGGTCCTCCAGACTTCAGGGCTGGTGCTCTATCCACTGTGCCACCTAGTTGCCCCTGAGATATGTCTTTTTAAAAGGAACTATATATCTATGATGGTCAATTTCATGTAAAATTTTTCTGCATATATTAAAATGTTTCTTTGTTTTTTTAAATAAAGCCCCTCTTGTTTTATCTTCTTATTTACACATATATGATCTGAAAACCATGAAAATGTTATATAAAGAGTTTTAGTGAGGTTTCAGGGTGAACCATTTAACAATTAGACCATGTGCCATTTTTTATTTTAACAGTGATAAAGGTTTCAATGTACTTAGTGTTGACTAAGTTCACAATAAAAAATAGAAAATTTAATTTAAAAAACCATTAGAAATGCAGTTTCATTCTGAGTTCAGGATGCAATGACAGCCAGAGTTGATGAATCAGAGCAACAAGTGACAAACTGACATTTAACATATGTAATAATTTCTCCCATGAAGTAAATACTACCACTCATTATCTTCATTTCCCATTTCACTGATAAGGAAACTGAGGTGTGAAGAGGTTAAATGACTTGGTCCCTGATCACATAGCTACTAAAGGAGAGCTTTCCAGATTCAATGCTTTCCCTTATTATATGCCAATCCCTACATTGTTAAATAACCATATCTTTAGTCCCCAAAGATCATATATGGTTCATATTTCTATGAATGTTCATGCCCCCAAACAAGCACTTCAGTCTCTTTTTAAGGAATCATATATAATTTATTTTTAAGGGGGCAGTAAAAATTAACTCTTTCCAATTCTACCAACATCCCTATCCATAGAAGAAGTTCATTATTTATTGATCTGATGAAACTGGTAACCAGCAGAAAGACAGAAAAGGATTTACAGAACAGGAACAATTTGCAGGACAGATTGGGGGAATCAAACATAAATTTGTTGTATAAGACCCAGGAGTTGATTGCTCTAAATAGGATTGAAGTTTCAGTTCATTAGTTTATTTTTTTCCAAAGCCTCATAGGATCTGTTATTTAAAAAAAAAAAAGTGAGGATGGGGAGATTGCATCAGTTGGACCCCAAATGGCTGAAACTTGTACTTATGGTGCAATGTAATGTTTGATTAACCAGAACTCACGTCAATAGACATAGTACACATACGCAACTGTAGAGCTTGGAAAAGTTTTTACTTTTGACAAATTTACTAATTGCTGACATGTAGGCCAGTGTTTTACATACTATTAATGCGTGAGACGAAAAATAAGTCTCACACTTTAAAAGATTCCTGTCATATTAATAACATCCCCTGGAACAACTTCCTATAAATACTTTGATTAAATATTAGCCTTCTTTTACAGCCAATTCCAGCCACATTGAGTATCTATTTGGCTGCCTGACTCTAGACAATGGCTACATATAAACTGATAATGAATAACAAACTGAAAAACTTTACACAAGCTAAAAATCAATGTCAGTCAATGACTCCTATTGTAAATATTTAAGCTTTGAAAATTCACTAGAATACACGTGCGTACATATGGAGTGTTGCAGAGAGAGAAACTTAGAGCGGTGGTAACCACATGACATTATATATAAAAGCAGAGAGTGAGAGTAGCACAAAAACTTTACCCAAAACAAAATTTAGTATGGCCATCTGATAAAGAAGGCTAATGGTGTGCAGCTGACAAATAGAGCTAAGTAACTTGAGATTTTTAGACCTCTAACCCAAGTGAATGTCTAGCACACACCCCCTACTGGCCGACAACAGCTATTTACTGGCTGAGTACTTAAGACACCCACATGAATGATACCAATTTCAAAACTAGTCTTGGCACAATAGCAATATCAGATATTGCAGGCGCATGTGTTTGTCACAGAGCTTCTCATAACCCTAGGTTTTGTGTTTCTGAAAATGCTGACTTCACCCACACACACACACACACACACACACTCACTCACTGAGCAAAATGCTTTGGGAAAATGAATTTGATTTGACAGGACTTTTTCTTCTGGATTCCTTATTAGATTGAAGTGTCCCAGCCAAACTGCTGAAAAATGCTGAAACAAGAAGACAATGATCATTGCACAAGAGCTTCTGGAGACAGCACTTATGGGAATTACATCAGAGTACAGCTGTCTGGCATACCTGTGGCTGTATGGCTATTTGGGGGATACCCACAGAGTGGGTATTTGTTAGGAAGCAGTTTTGTCTCTAACCCAAATACAGAAAAAAAAAAAAAAACATCCATAAGCAACCTATCACATGTTTTTGTTACGCCATGATGATTCTCTTCAATTACACTACAGTATAAGATAATTTGCTTGACTATATTCTGTTATTTAAATGTTGCCCTTATTGTAAGGTCCTAATGCAAAAGGCACCAACCCGTTGACACCATCTCATTGTAGTTACATTTGCAGCAGCTGTTATAACTGTGATACATTACATAACAAAACCAAAGTGGTTACTTAGTAGGTTTTTCTTTTTCAATACTTCCTTGAGAAAATAAAATTATTAAAAGTCTTTTCTTAACTAGAATAACTCACATAATTACAAGGAATTTACAAACAAATGAAATGAACTTCACTGTCCAGTTCAGATTTCCAATTCACATAAATTTATTGTGATCAATTCTACATATATTTGTATGCATATCAATTATGGAAATTGAAATATTTTCTTTAAGAAGAGTCAGAGAAGGTGCTAAATGTGGCAAGTGTTGAACAGAATTTTTTAAAAAAGGAAATTAATTACATATTATACAGGAAATAACTGTTCATGGATGTGCAAAGGTAAAAAGATACTGCATTTAACTGTAAAATTTCTAGTTCAACCTGTTTAAAGAAGCGTATCTCCAAAAAATTAGAAATAGACAAAAGTAAAGATACTGATTAACTTTCATTTCTTAGAGAAATTTAAGTAACGTATAATGGTAATTACAACAAAGAGACAGTAAGAATCCCCAGTGAGAAAATAAATCTCCTTGCCCAGATAATAAACACTAATTTTGAGTACAAGATCACTTGCACAACATTAGAGAGGAGGAAATGGAAATCCATGAGTAAAATAACCTCATGGAAGAGTGAAAAAGGGGATATGAGAGAAGTATACTGGCTTTATTAGACCAACAATTCGCTAAGGCAGATCATTCTAAATGAAATGAAATAGGAAGAAAGACAGATATGAAACAATACAGATTTTTCAGGGTTTTTTTTTTTTTAATGATATATTTTAAAGTGATGTATTTTCCTTGGTCATGGTAAAATTGCAAAATCAGAATTTGACTTCAGTGAAAGATACAGTATTTGATATTTGAGAAGAGACAAAGAAGAGAAGATGAACTTGACAAAATATGTACCAGTTTCCAGAATCTAGAGGTAACAATTTTTAGACATCCACGAATTGATTCACAGTATAACGGGAAAGGGAACAAGCATTTTTACACAGTGCCTATAAACTATCAGGCCCCGTGTTAAGCACTTTACAAATTTTATCTCATTTGATTTTCTCAACCACTCTGAGAGGCAATGTTATTACTGTCCCCATTTTACAGCAGGTGAAATTTATCACAGAGTTACTAAGTTTCTGAGTCTGCATTTTGAGGTTAGGTCTTGAATCCAGGACCAGTGCTTTATCCACTTCACTACCAGTTGCTTCTAACTCAAAGATAAGTAAAAAAAAATTAAGAAAATAGATCATTAGACTGGGAAAAAAACTAGGGAAAATCTCTGTGATACTAGTACTTAAGATTATAACAAAAAATAATGAAGAAGGTCTTTAGTGATTTGAGGGATATGTCATAGGGGAATTATTGAAAGAGGTAGGCAAGAATCACAAAATAATTGTATTTTGATACAATGAAGCACAGATAATCTTAGTTTACTAAATCTTATTTAGAATAAAAGTGGTGATAAGTGGATTTTTAAAAATAGTATTCTTTCTCACAATTATACCTTCCTTTCCCTCTTCCAAAAATAATAGGCAATTTGATGTAGGTTACACATGTACTATCATATAAAACACACTTCCATATTAGTCACAGTTGTGAAAGAAGAAACAGATAAAAAAGAGAAACTGTGAAAAAAGAATAAAGTAAAGGTAAAAAAAATGCTTTGGTCTACATACAGAGTTCATCAGTTCTTTATCTGCATGTAGATAGCATTTTCCTTCTTGAATCCTCTTTAGTGCTTTGACATTGTATTGCTGAGAAGAGCTAAGTAATTCATTCATAGTTGATCATCACACAATGTTGTTGATATTGTGTACAATTTTTTTTGGTTCTGCTTATTTCACTTATTTCTACTTATTTCATACCAGTTTTTCTAGGTTTTTCTGAAATCCGACTGTTCTTCATTTCTTGTTGCACAATAATAATCCATTACATTCATACATCACAGCTTGTTCAAGCATTCCTCAATCAATGGGTATCTCTTTAAAGTTCTAATATTTTGCCATCACAAAAAGGGCTGCTATAAATATTTTTGTACATGTAGGTTCTTCCCTCACATCTCTCTCTCTTTTTTAAAATCCCTTTGTGATACCTACTTAGTGGTGTTATTGCTGGGTCAAAGAGGATACACAACCTGGTCGCTTTTTAAGACTTTGTTCCAAATTGCTCTACAGAATGATTGGACCAGTTTACAACTCCACCAACAGTGCAATAGTGTCACAATTTTCCCATATACTTCCCCAAATTTATAATTTTTCTTTTTTTGTCATAGTAGCCACTCTGGTAGGTATAAGGTAGTACCTCAGAATTGTTTTAGATTAAGAGCACTTCCTCATATGTCTGCAGAGAGCTTTGATTTCATCATCTGAAAATTCATATCCTTTGACTATTTATCAATTGGAGAATGATTTGTAGGTGAATGTAATTCTTAAGTAATGAGACCTGAATTTTCTAACTAATGTAAATGATTGCATTTTGTGGAGAGAAAGATATTCTATTTCTTATCTGAAATCTAATCATGGTAGGAAGGGGGCAGATCAAAAATTGATGTAACTGATTCAGGGAAATGATGTTGACAGGATGGCTGAACCAGCAAGTCAAAGAAAAGAAGAATAAAAGCAGGGCATATGGATAAATGGGAATAATTCAATCCTGGAAATTTCCAACCTTATCCATTTCTCTTTAGCACAATCAGTCAATAGAAATTCTGAGTCCTCCATCTGTGGTCCCTTAGGAATTTGAAATATTAGTTTAAAATATTTGTGGCCTTCAAAGTAGTATGCCCAAGTTTCAGCAATCCTTAAGCCAAAATTTTCATTAACTTGGCTGAATTTTTGATAAGTTACTTCTCTGTACTGGATAGGTCTCAGTTTCTCTTCTGTGAAATGAAGAGTTGAATTACATTCCATTTTCTTAAATTGTGATTCATGACCCCATATGCAGCCTCATAAGTAAATATGGAGGGATAAAAATTATGATTATCAGCAAATGTTTGATTTGTATACTTTCATATCTATATATCTGTAGTCACATAAAAATTTCTTGGACAAAGATTGCAAATGGAAAAAGTTTAAGAAGCTCTGAATTAGATAATGTTTTAGACCCTTTAACATTCTTAGATTTGGGGGTTCTGACATGGTTTTTCCTATTTCACCCACTAATTTCTTCTAAAACTGATTTCTTAGTCCCCATATATGATGTGTTTGGTATAAAGAAAAGCAGTCAATTTTTAAAAAGAGGGCTGTTTGGAATTTAAGTAAGTCAATTTAAGAAAGAACAATTCAAATAGGATAAAGGGAATGGGGAAAAGAAAACCTTTCAGAAACAATGGAATCCTTGAAAGTTTCTCTTCACCTGCAGAAAAAAGTGATTTAATTTTCTAATATAATCTGGGCAGAAAAGTGAGGAAGGATTCTGAAAAATACAAAATACAATGCTGAAGGTAATGGATAAGACTGGCAGGGGAGAAAATTTTTAAAAAATGGTAATGGACTTAGATAAGTTAAAGAAACTCAAGAGAAGTCAAAGATATAGGCTACAGGTACAAATGAAAGAAAAGAACATGGAGTCTAAAATGAGAAAGAAGTGAGAATATTAAAGCTATTATTAATTTGATGCATGACGTGGATTCTATTCAAGTTTATTCATTTTCCCCTTGTAAATCACCTAATTAAGTGTAAGGTGCTCTTTGGGAAACTAGTAATATACAAAGAGCAAAATTGAACAGTTCCTACCTTCAAAGAGCTTACAATCTACTGGAAGGAGGGTAGAATTCCATTGTATTTTAAAATCCTCTCAATTGCAAAGTTTTTATTTTTCCAAATATCAGACAAACAGTCCTCATTCGGATTTAGTTTATCTTGGTTGTGAGCTCCCTTATAAAACTGTAGTCATTGTTTAAAAGAAAGATGACTGAAATACAGCCAAAGAGGAGGAGAAATTATCCCCTGGCTCCAATTAAGTAAATGTTAAGTGAGAATGAATAGAGTGAAGAATGTCCAAGGTTGTGATTTTTCGAGTTCCTTCCTATTCCCGTTAACCCACAAAGAACTCTCACACATGGGACCACACTTCCTAAGATTTTATGCAAGGCAGAAGATACTCTATAGTTACACATGTGAATGTACAGAAATGGGGACACAAAATACAATTTTGTATTTTTTCCAGGTCCTTTTTTTTTGGTTTGTTTTTTTTGTTTTAAGGCAGCGTGGGTGTAGATGTGGGATATGACCTTTAAAGCTTTGTTGTCTTATTTATAAGATCACTGGGAATCCTGCCTTGATGATCTTCACCAAAGTAAGCAAGAACTTTGCCCACATTGGGACTCCAGGACTGGGCCTTCAGAAAGGAGATAAAGTACCCCAGCATCATTAAGATTCCTCAGAGTACATTCTTGGCAGCTTGTTCAAAGAAAGGTTAGGATAAAGAGAGAGGTAACAGCTGTTCTCCTTCTCCTTGTATGGACTGCAGAATTTTGAAATCCTTAGAAAGGTACTAAATATGTCATAAAATATAAAAACAAATAATGAAACTAAAACTAAGCAATGATGTTGGATGAAGAACATAGTTCATTCATGGAGAATACATTTTAATTCCAAATAAACTTTGTCATACTCTTGAATAGACTATAAACATAGGATGGTTTGTATTTGACTGAGCAGCAATAAGGATGGTTTAATTACCATTATTTGTTATTTAGTCTTGCAATATTACTTTATAGGAGAGGTTTGGGAATTGCTAATTGTGATTACCAGGAACATTTTTTTTCCCCAAAAAGGTCAAATTTGAATATGTAGTCTATAGTTAGGTAGCTTATGATACAAGTTGTAGAAAAAAATTAAAGGAAAAAAAAACTGCAAAAATTAAAGGAAAAAATTGCCTTCAGAACAATTAGGGACCACGTTGGTCTTTTTTCCTGATTTTTGAAAATCTCAAGTACTCCTAGAAGCTAAAATTTCCGGAAAGAGATAATCCTTTATTATGCTTCCATTGCAAAACTGAGATGGCAGAGTTTACATAAACTTCTGTCCATCTAAATTATTCTAACACCTTTACCTCAGTTTTATTCAGATCAGAATCTAGGCTTAAAGATCCTCTGACAAGCTGACAAACTTAAGACAGAGAATCAACAAGCATTTTTTAAGCATTTACAATGTGCCAGGCACTGTGCTAAACCCTGGGGATACAAAGAAATGCAGCAGACAACACTAAAAATTCAACAGAACAAATGTGGGCATCAGTGAAGATTTGTAAAGGCTGTTTAGGATTGATTCTCTTGAAGAAGCAAAAACAAAAACAAAACTCTTATCAATCCTCATTAGCTCAGAATACTAAGGCTAATGGGGAAAAACTTCTGCTCTTTCAAAAAGTGAAAGAAATAGTATAAAAAGGAAATTAAACTGTAGCTATCTTGACTTTAACACACTTAAGAAATACAATATTGGTGGAAGGCAATGAGTTTATCACTTCCTTTGTGACCTGAACATTTGGCAGGCTATGACTGGCCTTTACCATCATTTATACAGCTTGTTTTTCTTTTTAAAAAATTTTTACTAAAGCTTTTTATTTTCAAAACATATACATAGGGACAGCTAGGTGGTGCAGTGGATAGAACACCAGCTCTGAATTCAAATCTGGCCTAAGACACTTAACACTTCCTAGCTGTGTGTCCCTGGACAACTCACTTAACCCCAAATGCCTCAACAAAAAAAACAAAAAAACAAAAACAAAACAAAACATACACATAGATAATTTTCAACATTCACCTTTGCAAAACCTTGTGTTCCAAATTTGTTTTTCTTCTCTTCCCCCACCCCCTCCCCTAGATAGGAAGTAATCCAATGTTAAACGTTCAATTCTTTTATACATATTTCTATATTTGTCAAGCTGCACAAGAAAAATCAGATCAAAAAGGGAAAAAAAAATGAGAGAGAAAACAAAATACAAGCAAACAACAACAAAAATTGAAAATACTATGTTGTGATCCACACTCAGTCCCCATAGTTCTCTTTCTGGGTGCAGATGTTTCTCTCCATCACAAATCCATTGGAATTGGCCTGAAATCACCTCACTGTTAAAAAAGAACCACGTCCATCAGAATTGATCATCATGTAATCTTGAACAGCTTGTTTTTTAAGAGAATAAAAAACTTTTCTATCAAGGCACATCTTTTGGCAATTCCAATTATCTCAAACATTCTTAGACTTCTTCTATGGACATCACCCATTGCCTAAAAGAACCAAATACCCAAGTTCATCACTTAGGTCATGCGTGGTGATTTTTAGTCAGGATACCCTCAGTAGAAAGAACTTAAAATTGGGAGATAATAGGTCTAGGTTTCAGTCCTGATTCTATCAATAACTATACTTAACTGTAGTGTTTGTCTTCAACTTTCTAATTTGTAAAAAATAAGGGTATTAAATGAGCTATTTAAGTTTTTTTCTCAAATATCCAGATATCTTTTGTTTTTGTATCACCTTAAATTGGGTCACTTCTTGCAACATAGTATATAAACAAGAAAAAGGCAATTCAGTAAAAGAGACTAACCAACTGAATCTGACAGTACATACAAGAATCTAAAGTCTTCCATTTCTGAAAAGAAGTGAGGGAAGTATATTCTGTTTTCCTGTACAGCCAGACTTGGTCAAAATGTAGCACTCAATATCATTTTCTTATTCTTTCCATTTACATTGTTATAGTCATTAAGTATATTATTTCCCTATTTAAGTAACTTCAATCTGTATCAATTCATGTGAATCTTTCCATGCTTCTCTGTATCTATTATAGCATCTTATTATTGTGCCTCTTTTATCAAGCTATTGTCCTTTTCATAATTTTCTTCCTTTGCTTTCATTCTTTAACTAATTTTTCTTGTACTATTCTTAGTTGGTTTTGAGAATCATTTTTTAGCTCTTTCAGGGATTCTTGTGGAGCTGGTGTCCAAGCCACTTTTCTCCTCTCCTCTCCCCAGAGGTTTTGCTTGTAGCTCTTTTAACTCCCTTGTCTCCTATATCTGAGTCTTGATTTTTCCTGTCCACACAGCAGCCTTTTATGGTCAGGTGTTGTTTTTGCTCATTGATCTTTTCTACTCTTATTTCTTGTCTTGGAACTTCATGTTAATATCGGTTCTGTTCCCAGCATGGGGTTTAAAGGAGTTATTAAATGGTTGCTCTTCTGGGCTCCTACTTGTTTTGGATGTTAAGTACTTTTCTCTGCACATGAACTATGACCCAGAAGTGGATTTCAGCAATAGGGTTGCCAAACAGCATCTGGTTCTGCATTCAATATTAGCATAGGGGTTCACTGTTATTTTTTTTCCTGAGTAGTTACTATCTCTGGCCTGAGAGTTCCCAAAGCTAGTGTTTCTTCTATCACTATGACATAGTCCCATTGCTGCTGTTTTATCCATGTGGGCTCTAGGCCAGCCTCCTTTCCTGGGTCATACATTGCTCTTTCTGACTTCCTATGTTATCTTGGGCTAGAAGACTCTCTCATGCTGACCTTTTGTTGATTTTGACACTCTGGAATTAAATTTGATGCGTTATTTTTAAGTTGTCTGAAGGAGAATGTTGAGAGAACCTGGCTGAGTACTTGCTCTACTCTGTAATTTTGGTTCTATGCCCCCACCTCACCCTCCATTACTCTTACAGAATACCAATATTTAGTTACATTCATGTACCAAAATTTATTTGGCCATTACCAAAAACAATAGGCATAGCCTTTGTTTCCAGCATTTTTGTTTGTTTTTGCCACAACAAAAGTGCTGAAAAGAATGATTTAGTGTATTTGAGATCTGTTTTTAATTTTCTTGAGAGTTAACACCCAGGTATAACATCTCTAGGTCAAAAGGCATGGGCAGTTTAACATTTTAGACTTCTTTTTAAATGCATAGCTTAGAGAGTCTCTAAGGTCTCTTCCAGTTCTCAAATTCTCTAAAACTATGAAATCATCTAGTCCAACCCCTCATCCTAAAAAATGAGGAAAGTGAATTCAGAGATGTAAAGTATTTTATTCAAGGTTATATAAACAATGCTAGAATTACTTTACTTAACCCCCTTGAGTAAAAATTGGTAAGTCACTTTATCTTGGGGCCTTAATTTTCCCCACAGGTAAAAATGAGGGGACTTGTGCTAGACATTCCCAAGATTTTATCTATGTTCCCATGATTCAGTTAGTGGAAGAGCTGGGACACAGGTCCTCTGACAAATCCAATGCTCTTTCCACAATACCACATTTTAAGTATGGTGCTTAATTGCTCTCTAATGATTTATTATAAACTTGTCTTATCTCTACAACTTAATGATCAATTCAAGAACTGTTTTTGTTTCTTGGCTTTTTAAAATTATTTTTATTTTTATTTACATCTTCCTTCCTTTCAAGTTACCTTGGTAGTAGTGAGGTCAAGATGTTTACTAATATGGACTGAATCAATCCTGGAAAAAAGATGTAAATTATATAGCATATGATATTTATATTCTATAGAGAGAAAGGTGAGTGAAGAGTTAGTTATGAGATCAGAATGCTAGAAAGAAGTCACCATCTCTCTCTAATTAGTTGAGGAAGGCTTCATGGAGAAGGTGAGACTTCAATAACTCTTTAAATATTGTAGACATTCAAAATTACCTATTTATTGATGTGCTGGTGTCTGTCACTTTTTTTTCAGTAATTTTTCAGTCATGTTTTACTCTTTGTAATCCTTTTGGGGTTCTGTTAGCAAAGATACTGGAGTGGTATATCATTTCTTTCTCTAGCTAGTTTTATAGCTGAGGAAACTAAGACAAACTTGACCACAGTCACACAGACAGTAAGTGTCTAAGGTCAGATCTGAACTCGGAGAGGAGTTTTCTTAATTCAGGCCTGATTTTGCACTCTGAAAGCTGCCATACCTCCAACAAGCATTTATGAAGCATCATGATTGCCAAGCAATGAGCTAGAGACACAAAGGCAAAAGGAGGATCATCCTTTCCTTAAGATCTTAATTCTGTTGGAGAAACAAAGTATATAATATGTATGTATAAAATAGGTATGATGTAAGGTCTACATCATTTCAGAGAGGAGGAAGCACCTTGACCCTGTAAGAATCACCAAAGTCCTCAGCAGAAAGTGGCACAGAAGCATCCCAGGGAAGGAAGCAGGGGTTTCAGAGAAGCCATGAAGAAAAGGAAGCAAAAGGACAATCTGCCCTGGCTCTGGAGCCAGGCAAGAGATACAAAGTTATTCTGAAAGGAGGTAGAACAAATAGGCCAGTTTGACTGGAATGTGGGAAGGGAAGTAATGTGTACTAAGTTTGGAAAAGGGAGATTGAAGGGTTGAGGTCTTTCAATGTTGAAAGTCTGTTCTTTCTTCTAGATATACCAGGGAGACCCCAGAACAAGAAAGGGACATGATTAGACCTGTGCTTACAGATTGTCAAATTTGGCAGGTTGGTGAAAATTGGAATGGAATGCAATGAGACTAAAGTCAAGGAGACCATCTGGAAGGCTACTGCAATACTCTAGGCACAGGGGTCAAAACCCAATGGTAGCTGTGTAGAAAGACAGGGGCACATGCAAGAGGTTTTGTGGAAGGAAAATCAATAAGTCTTGGCAACTAATTGGAAACGATAGAATATGAGAGATTTAAGTACAATGAAGTTATTAACCTGGGTGACTATAAGGATAGTAGTATCTTCAACATAAATAGGGAAGTGATGTCATCTAGGGAATGGGGTAGGAGGAAGAAGAGGAAAAATTGGAACACAAAGTTTTTCAAGGGTCAATGTTGAAAAATTACCCATGCATATGTTTTGAAAATAAAAAGCTTTTTTTTTTTTTTTTTTTTTTTTTTTTTTTTTTTTTAAAGAGAGAAGTAAAGAAGAAAAGTGGGTTTGAGAGTAAAGATATTGAGGTTTGTTTTAGGATATGTTCAATTTAAAATATCCATGGCACATCCTGTTGAACATGATCACAGGGAAGTTGGAAATGTGGTACTAAAGCTCAAAAGAGAGACTTGGGCTGGATATATAGACTTGGAGGTAATAACTGAATCTTTATGAGCTAAAGAAATCACAAGAGGGAGTATGTAGAGAGAAAGGAAAAGATCACCCAAGATAGAGCCTTAGGTATTACCCACATTTCGGAGGTGAGGGAGGAAGTGGGATGATGATCCAGCCAAGAAGACTAAGAACACAGAAAAAAGAGCCTCTTTAGAAATCAACACCCAAAGCATATTTATATTTTATATTGCTCTGTCAAGATCCTGTCGTCTCTCAATTATAATCCTTCTCTGGGAGGAGGTTTCTTTTCTGTAAAATCTTTTCCTCTGTGCCGTATAAACTCAATCCCAGACTAGACTAATTCCTTGCCCTCCTGCCCTCCTCTTTTATCCTAACAGAGATTGTAGTGAGAACTCAACAGGGCTTGTGAGAAATTACTTCAACCAATGAACTTGTTCCTTTTATAGGTTATGTAAACTCCTTTTCAGAAGTCCAAAGGTGTAAACTCTCTCTAAAGGCCGGAACTAAAGGTGTGAATTCTGAGCTAGAGGATTGCCCAGACAACCTGAGTTCTGACATTGTAATCCTAACATCTCCACCTTTCTTTTGATTTAGAACATAGGGTGGTCATGACCTTGAAACACAAATCCATCAATATGGGAGGTACTACACATAATTACATAAATTACATAAATACATAACACATGCTAAAAGTATGTAACAAATAACATGATCAAATAATCATAAATTGAGAATTTATACATGTCCATAAGTCCATTGTCCATTAGTCCCATGTTAGGAAATCCAATGATTCCTGCTAGTTTTAAAGTTCTTTAACAGTCTTATCTAGTGTTAGGGAATGTTTAACAGTCTCCTTATCAGACATGTTCTTTCAGTGTCAGATGTTTCTTAGATCTTCTCCTTTGTTTTGAGGTTTTTCTCTTTTTCTGTCTCTCTTTGATGGACAAGGCAAATACGGCTCGTTGGCACCCATCTGATTCCTTCTCCATCTGAAGAAATACAAGCAAACTCTCTCCTCCAAGCAGTTAACCTATTTGGTCCCTTCCATTCACCACGTTCTGGATCCCTCCACATCACCTGGTGATTATCTAAGCTGCTTGCACTGGACACTGCCCTTCTGGTGGATTATAAAACCTGTCTGCCAGAGCCAGTGCATCTTTTGTCAAAAATTAAAAAAATTAATGGTATAGAGAACTAAATTTAGAAGTTCTCTAGTGTTACCTGTGGCTCCCCCTTTCTTTTGTTTTTGGAGGAGTGTCTTTAACGTCTCTGTTTCTTCTCTCTACTATTGCCTGACCTTGAGGATTAAAAGGTATGCCAGTGGTGTGTAAAATCTTATACTGCACACAAAAGTGTGCAAAATGTTTAGACGTATATGCAGGTCCATTATCTGTTTTTATTTCTTGTGGCATACCCATAATTGCAAATGCTTGGATAAGGAATTCAGTGACCAATCAGGCTGTCTGCTTGGATAAGGAATTCAGTGACCTCTCGGGCTGTCTCTTTTGCTGTTGGTATTGCAAAAGTGAATCCTGGAAAAGTATCTACCACCACGTGGATAAAAGACAGACGACCAAAAGATTTATAATGGGTCACATCCATTTGCCAGATTTCATTGGATCTCAAACCACGAAGATTCTTCCCTGGAGGGAGTGTAGGAGCATGGAAAGGAAGACAAACTGTACAGCTTTTTACTATGCTCCTAGCTTCCTCTCTTGTTATTCCAAATTGTAAACATAAAACTCGAGCAGCCTGATGATATTTAGAATGAGATTCTTGTGCTTCCTGAAATAAAGGAGTATTGGCTAACATAGTTAAAAGGCTATCTGCCTTTGAATTTCCATCAAAAATAGGACCTGGAAGTCCACTATGAGAGTGGACATGCAAGATATTAATCTTGCCTGGATGCTTTCTCACTTGCTCTTGAAGTTCTTTAAAGAGCTGATAAATATCAGAGGCTGCAAATTTTATTTGGGCTGTGGCAATTCTTTGTATTACACCTACTGAATAGGCTGAATCAGTAATTACATTTACATGTCCTGGGTAATATGTAAGAGCTAGCATGATAGCAAATAATTCATTCTGCTGAGTGGACTGAAAAGGAGTCCTGACTACTCTCTTTATGGTTAAATCATGAAAGTATACAGCACAAATATTTTGTTTGGAGGCGTCTGTAAAGATTGTTGGTCCTTTAAGAGAAACCTTAGAAACCTTTTCTTCAAAAATCCATCACCAGTTATGTAGTAGCCGGGCTATCTTTAATGGAGACCCATGTGCAAAATTTGGAGCTGTAGCCAATAAAATTTGCCATTCTGGAATGGTCTCACAAGCATACATTAATTTGTGCATTAGTAGAGAATGTGTATATTTTTTCAGGACTTATCCCAGATAATTGTATTACTCTCTTAATAGCCTTTAATAAAATTCTAGCCACAAGCATTGGGTAAGGAGTAAGGCTTTGTTTTGGTTGTGCTGGGAGGTTCACCCACTCAATCACACTGTCTCCTTGATGAAGGACTGCTGTGGGTGCCTCTTTTGTAGCAAAAACTGATATTTCCAATGGTTTTTGAGTGACTCAACCACATTGGATAAAGCCAGTTCAACTTCTCTCAAAGCCTCTTGTGCTTCTTTTGTAAGCTGGCGTGGTAAATTTAAAGCACTGTCTCCCCTTTAAAATGTCATATAGAGGTTGCAGTTGATTGGTAGTTAAGCCTAACACTGGACGCATCCATTGGATATCTCCTATTAATTTTTGGAAATCATTTAAGGTGTTCAACTTCTCTGTTCTTAAAGAAAGCTTTTGTACTGTGAGTGTCTTAGGATATACTTCATATCCTAAATATTGAAAAGGAGCATGTCTTTGAATTTTTTCTGTAGCTATATGCAGTTTGTAGTACTTTAGTGTTTCCATGGTCTTTTGTAGACATGCTTCTAACATCTGTTCCTCAGGTGCACATCCCAAAATATCATCCATATAATGTAACAATATTACTTTTGGAAAGGCTTTTCTTACTGGAGCAAGAGCATCAGCAACATACATTTGGCACATAGTAGGACTGTTTTTCATTCCCTGTGGCAAAACTGTCCATTTATATCTTTTATAAGGCTCAGCCAAATTAACACTAGGCACTGAAAAAGCAAATCTTTTCATATCCTCCTTATCTAGAGGGATAGAATAGAAACAATCCTTAATGTCTATACCTCAAAGAGGCCATTCTCTTGGCAACTGAGTAGGAGATGGAAGTCCAGGCTGAAGAGTTCCCATAGTTTCCATCTGTTCATTTACTCTTCTTAGATAAGTTAAATCCTCCATTTTCCAGATTTCTTTTTCACCACAAATACTGGGGAATTCCAAGGATTTAGAGAAGGCCGCAAGTGTCCTTGGTCAAGTTGTTCTTGCACTATGTCTAATAAGGCCTGAATTTTATCACTTCTTAAGGGCCATTGTTCTACCCACACTCGTGAATCAGTCTTCCACTGAATAGGAACCGGTGAAAGGGCAGGTGGGCCTTCAACAGAAGCCCTGCCTAAAAAGCCGAAGTGCTTATTTGTAATCCTATCTGCTGTAAAATGTCTCTTCCCCACAGATTGATGGGGATTTTTTCAACCACAAAAGGAGTAAAAACTCCTGTTTCACCTTCAAATATCCATCTCAAAAGTGTAGCACTAACTTCTGTTGCTACTGATCCTCCTATCCCAGACATGTAGGTGTCTGCCTTAATCTTTGGCCAGTGACTGGGCCAATTGGCACCTCTAATAACTGTATGATCTGCACCTGTGTCTACCAATTCTTCAAATGGTATTCCATTTATATAAATACTAAGCATAGGTCAGTCAGCCGTCACAGCTGCTGTCCAATATATTCCTGTATTTTGTTGCTTGGAGTCAGAATCTGGGTGACTGTCACCAGATTGCTTATTAGGGGTATGTAACAATAAGCCTGATGCTACTACTTCTCCTGGTTGATAAATCACACATTGTCTACCTGTGTTAGTGACTAGGATATTAGCTACACGTTCTCCAGTTTCCCACATCAGTGTATGGATGGACACTGTTTTGTAAGCACTCTCAGAAGGTGAAATGGTCAAACCTACTGTGCCTGGAGGCAAAGGATCCATAGGCTGAACAGGAATTGATTTCACTTCTGCAGGGAATATATCAGTAGTCTCTAACTTTATTTTTCCTAATTTCAATCCCTTTCTTCCATCTGATTGCCTTTTGGCTTATTGACCATGTCTTTAAATTTCTCTGGATGCAACCTTAGCTGCCATCATGCCCCACGTGGGGTACCGAAGCTGGGCCCCACCTCTCATTGCCCTGGGTCAGTCTACATTCGGGCCCAGTGGAGACCCTTGTGGCATTTTGGACATGGCCTTCTCTCATCCTGTCTTCTCACTCTATCTCCATATCTACACTGAGCTCTTAGATGTCCAATTTTTCCATATTGGAAACATCGATGAATTTCTCTAGAAGTCCTTTGCCAAGAAGGACCCTGTCTTTCCATGTTCATCATAGTCCGGGTGTAAAAAGCATTTGTTCCCACTATAGCACATTGTCTTATGATCTCCTCTAAAGGAGCATCTTTGTCTAATCCGCATATAATTCTTTTGCAAATCTCATTGGCATTTTCCTTAGCCAGATGTCTGGTCATTATTTTTGTAGCTGCATTTTCTCCAATACTTCTTTTGACAGCAGTTTGCAGACGTCCCACAAAATCTGCAAAAGGTTCATTGGGACCTTGCTCTATTTTAGTGAAAGCCTCTCCCCAATCTTTCTGTCTGGAGAGGGAACCCCAAGCTTTTATTGCAGCCTTAGCAATTTGCTCATACACTGTCATGGGATAATTAATCTGTTCTGAATTCTCTACATACTGACCTTCACCAGCTAATTGCTCAAAAGTGAATTGTGTGTTAACTCCTATTTCCAAATTGCATTTGATTTGGATCTTACATAATTCATGAAACTCCGCAAGCCACAACAGATTTTGTCCAGGTTCTAAACATGTCCTTGCTATGGATTTCCAGTCATTCGGGGTTAGGACTTCATAAGACAAACCATCTAGTAACATTTTAACATAACCTGATGTAGCTCCATAAAGGATACTACCTTTTTTCAAATATTTACTTTTATTCAAATCTAAAGGTGTATATTTTCTCCTTTTTTGACCTACAGAGTCAATCCCTTCAATCACAGGATCTGCATGTATAAAATCACTTATATCCTGTCCTTCTCTCTTATCCTTAATCAATGCTTTTTCTAATCTTGTCATAGGCTGCTTCACAGGCGATTCTGTTTGTGTTTCTATCTCTTCCCTCCTCCTTCCTCCACTCCTGAAGGTGGAGTTGATGTGGGCCTGTCAATAATCTGCTCTCTAGGCAGGGTTGAAGCTTCTTCAAGAGAATCAGTCATCACACCTTAATTCCTCATTTAAATCCCCTTGCCCTTGGGCAAGATCTTGATCTTTCTTTTTTTCCCTCACACTTCCTTCTCTGTTGATTTTTAAAGCTTTTCCTTTTCCTACAACTTGCTTGATAGTTTAAGGCTAATTGAACTATGTTGTATATATAAAATACCTCTGCGGAAATTGAACGAGGCCCATTTTTTGTGTGAAATTCTTTCAACTGAAGTCCCACTAGCTTCCAATTATTTACATTTAGTTTTTCTTCCTCTAAGTACGTTTTAATGCACCCAAGAGTTTAGCAATCTATACCCAGGTTACAAGTAAACTCTGCTCCTCAATTATCTTAATTATACTCTCTATAGCACCTCTCCTGGATGGGCTGGAGCTGAGGCTGGGGCTGAATCGGCTGAGGTCGAGGGAATGTCTTTAGCTAACATCTGCTCCATTTCAGATTGCTGGATTAGCCCTTAACAAGTTAGTTCCTTATTTGTCTATTAGAATACTCACCTAATCTCCTGGTCACCGGAGGACTTCAGTGGAGGTAGGATGTCTGTCCCTGTTCGGGCGCCAAATTGTGAAGGTCCTGGCTAGCTCCTCTGAAGAGCTCAGAATCTGTCCTTGTCAGGATAAGCAAAAGTCCTTGCCCCACGTTGTGGGCGTCAAGTTGTCATGGTCTTGTTGCCTCTCAATTATAATCCTTCTCTGGGAGGAGGTTTCTTTTCTGTAAAATCTTTTCCTCTGTGCCGTCTAAACTCAATCCCAGACTAGACTAACTCCTTGCCCTCCTGCCCTCCTCTTTTATCCTAACAGAGATTGTAGTGAGAACTCAACAGGGCTTGTGAGAAATTACTTCAACCAATGAACTTGCTCCTTTTAAAGGTTATGTAAACTCCTTTTCAGAAGTTCAAAGGTGTAAACTCCCCCTAAAGACTGGAACTAAAGGTATGAATTCTGAGTTAGAGGATTGCCCAGACAACCTGAGTTCTCACATTGTAATCCTAACATTGCTCCTTTAATCCAAGTATTTAAACAAAACATTCAATTCTTATTTCAGAAGAATAAAAGTACTTATGCACAAAATCTCCACAACAACAATGACAACAATAACAAAAACTATATAACTCTACTTGCCTTTGTATGAAGGAATAAATATAAGATTGTCCCCACCAAGATTCAGAACATATCTTTTATAGGCACATTCATACTTATAAACATCCCTCTTTTTTGATTCTGTGAATATGTTTATTTTGTATTCTCTCCGCTCATTTAGAAAACATTTGTTTTGATACCAAGCAATATCAAAGGGAAATATGATTCTGTATTACAATTCTTTAGCAGTCAATATCAATATCCTTCATGTTTAAGAGAATATTGTATAACCACTAAACTTATCTCCAAGGAGTAAATACTATAATATTTTAATAGTCTGTCCTGGAAAACTTCTTCCTGACAAAAAAGGATTATAATATGACTATATAAAAATCCCCATCCACTAGTTAAGAGACTAGTTAAAGTATGTGCTGGACATTGATGGAAGTTAATGAGTGAAAGGCCCAAATTCACATATCAGAGACAACCAATTAGCTTGTCTGAAACAGAGGCTTGTAAAACTATCAGATACTTGTAAAATGGTCTGCTACACACGAGTAAGATGTTGTTTAAATGGCTTGCTTAACTAAATGCATTCACCATGAAATTGATTCTTTTAAAGCATTTAAAAAAAACAAAAACACACAACCTTGATATAAGTCAACTGCACATGCTGAAAATGGGGGGGGGGGGGGGAAAAGGTCTGGCATTATAAAGTCTAGGTTTCATATCTGAGTTCTATATTTTATGAGGTCAGGGGTTATTAGAATGAGAAACTCATCAACTATCCACGACTGCATCTGCCAGCAATTACTGAAATGGTTTTATAAAACTGGGCAATTCCTCTGCATTCTCCTCAAGTGATACGGTATGGTAGAAAGCATTTTGCGTTTACATTACCCCTGCCTGTGCAGCTTCAGCATGACCCAAAAGGAAGAATAAAATAACATCTTTCACATTTAAGATAGGGGAATGTTATTTTGATCCCTATCTTGACTTCTTGTTCTACTGAAAGTATGTGCTAATAATAATAATAATAATAATAATAATAATAACCTGAATTTGAGTGATAATGACTATATTTTAGGTGATTGGGTTGTTTTTTCCTTTCTGAAATTCACACTTTTAATTCTCTTTAAAACTACTGAATAGTTTTTGACAATCTATCCTAAATCCATGGAGACAACTTATTTTTGATTAGAATAACCAAGAGAATATGTTTTAAAAGAAAAAAAAAAAAAAAAACCTTGTCTAGGAAAATTCTACATGCTCTTACTAAACCAGTAGTACACTTGGTGTCCCTTCAGTGAGTAGGCAGATGCATAAAGACATCATCGGCACATTCAATGATTCTTTACCTAGAGCTAATGATCTGGAAACTAACAAAGAAAGAAAGAAAACCCACTAAAAATAGTCCCAGCAAAGTTACAATTTGAGTTGAGATTAAATGTTATTTGACTTTTTTTCCCCCATGAAGAGGAAAGCAAACTTTGAGGATTACTTTTCTAAAGCTTCAACATTATTGTACTAAGATATGAGGAATTATTATTAATACCAGCCAACAAGAAAAATGGAGCAGCTAGATGGTATAGTGGATAGAACGCCAAGCCTGAAATCATTAAGATTCATCTTCCTGAGTTCAAATCTGGCCTCAATACTTACTAGTTTGTGTGACCCTGGGCAAATCACTTAACACTGTTTGCTTTAGTTTCCTCATGTGTAAAATAAGCTAGAGAAGGAAATGGCAAAACTACTCCAGTATATTTGGCAAAAAAATCCCAAATAGGGTCATGAAGAGTTTAACACAATTGAAAAATGGCTCAACAACAACAAACATCCAAAACTCAAAAAATCCCAACAAGGTATAATAGCTGGGATATTTATAGGCCAATTTAAGATTTCCAAATGTTTCACATATTTTTTTTCATTCTATTGTCACAACAAATCTGTAAGAC
This sequence comes from Sminthopsis crassicaudata, assembly GCF_048593235.1. Taxonomy (NCBI): domain Eukaryota; kingdom Metazoa; phylum Chordata; class Mammalia; order Dasyuromorphia; family Dasyuridae; genus Sminthopsis; species Sminthopsis crassicaudata. Next base: position 608,100,873 of record NC_133617.1, on the reverse strand, counting down.
AAATAACTTCCCCCATTTTATAGATGAAGGAACTAAGGCTTAAAGATATTAAATGATATTTTCCTTGGCTTCTAGCAAGTAGCTAGAAGCTAGAATGAACTCAGGTAAGTCTTCATGACTCCAAGTTCAATTTCAACAATAATATGCTATTTTATTTTGATCAATCAAAATCATATTAAATGAAAAAAATAAAATCTTAATAAAATCAAAATATAACTCATGAATATGAATCAAAGAAATAAAAAATGCTTTGCACAGTGCTAAGTGCTTAACTAAGCATAAAAAAGGAAAGACAGTTTCTACTCTCAAGAAATTCATATCCTAATAGGGAGAAAGAACACAATAAGTTTTCAACCCACTGAACCTCAGGAAATGACTGCAAAGCATGTCTAACCCTGGCTAAATGTGACAACTAAAAAATACAAGCTTAGAAACTGTCTTGAGGAAAAGAAAGCTATGTTATACAGAAATTACAGTCTAAAGACTTCATGCTTAAGTGTATACTTGGTGTCTCAAAAGTCTTAGAGCAGTTTTAAGTCACTGACGGTTAAATTTTAAGAAGCCTAAAAATTATTAAATGATGGAAAAGCTTAAATTTTAAGCTATTAAAACTATAAACTGCACTAACACTTTTGGGACACCATGTATATTGTCACTTGAAAGGCCAGTTCAAGGAATAGAATCAGACAATGCCTAAACCAAAATTCTTATTAAGATAGGATGTCATTAAGAATTTGGAGCCACAAAAATTTCCTATAGAAACATTCATTTTCTTTAAAGAATATTACAGATCTCTCTCTCTCTCTCTCTCTCTCTCTCTCTCTCTCTCTCTCTCACACACACACACACACACACACACACACACACACACACACACACACACACACACACACCAGGAGTACCTAGGCATTAATTACCAAAGACATAGCAGGCATTTTTTTTCACATTGGACAAAAAACAGCTGTTTTGGGGGTAAGGATGGATGGAAACAGGGACAGAGAACAATATGTGGTGATTTGACAATAGCAAAAAGAAAAAGCTCGTGTCTACAATTTTTCTCTTTTTTTTGGGGGGGGGGAATGACAGAGGTACTTATATGTCAGATTCCTGCTATAGTTATTCTGAGAAAGGTGACAAATCATCTTTCCCTTGTTTTCCCATCCTTGGCTGGCATGTGACTATCTCTTCATCCTTTCTTGGTGAGAGATCTTTTTTCCCCAGTCCCTATAGGAATCCTCTAGTGAAAGATGTGAGATGTGAAAATTTCACACACTACCACAGGGAAGAAAATTTACCAAGCTATCATCTCTCTCCAGGATGCTAGAGGCTAGGACAGATCCTTGATTACCCTCCCCCCATCTAGTTAGGCTTCTGATTATAATATCTTTAATTCAAAGGTGCCAAAACATTGAAAAAAAATCATTTTCCTCATGAAGCTTTTATAAAGTACACTGAACATGGCATCCATTCCCACTTACCTGGAGGGGGAAAAACCAAGAAAGGATAAGAACTGAATCATAATGCAATCTACCCATAAAAGAAAATGAGAACTCCAAATTGCCAGTATAGGGGCTACACTTAATCAGTTACATTGCTTTGGATACAAAGTAAATTTATTGCTTGATGAAGCAAACCTGTTTTTTCCTTTGCCACTAAATTACTATGACCTTGAAACACTCTCCCTTTCTTCTTTGTTTTCCCTCTATAAAAGTGAATGCTCATAATATTGGATGGAGAGAATCAGTTTGCTGACTCCAAGAAAATAACAATGCAATTCATATTTTTCCTCCTAAAATGAAAATAAATGTCAATAAAAATGAGAAATAATATATCTTAACTGAGGCATCATGGTAGAGTGGATAGCACTGATCTGGGATCAGGAAAACCTGGGTTCAGAGTTGATGCTTCAGGATTGACGTTTAAGTCAGGTTTGATACTTAACAGTCAGCTCTTTGATCCCAGCCAAGTCATTTAATCTTTATGTGCTTTAGGAAAATCTTTGCAACTTAATTGATTAAATCAGAGCAGTTTATAATTTGCTGTATAAAATAAATTCTCACATTGGGATTTACTTTCCCATGCTAAGTAAATCAATATATCATTTTATATTTACATAGACTTTATTCTATTTGCATGTAGGTTACATAATATCACTATGATATACATACATGATATTTTTGTATGATTGTATAAGGATAGTTCTAATTTTTCTAACTGATCTGTAAATCATATTATTGTACTGAAATAGCAATTCAAAGAAAAATAATGCTTGCCACTAGGATTTCAGATTCCTAAGACATTTAAAATGGAGAGTGTGTTTTAAAGCTCATTTACCTATACCATTCTAGAGAAATGTGATTCTTACAAATAAAGTCCTATCTCTTGGATGCTTCTGCTCAGATAATTAAATAAGAATAATCTATACTCTTGTTTAGGAAATTGAATGCAACACTCATTCATGAAACACACAACTGGTAAATTAAGATGCTTTTTGGCCACTGAAATACTTGAGTTTAAAGTACATCTATGAAGTCACAAATACAGAAATATTCCAATACTAACACCTGACATATATGCATACATAAACATTAGATATCTATGTCTATGGCACTTACTACCCATTATCCTCACAGAAATTCTACAAAGTAGATCAGTGGTCCTCAAACTTTTTAAATAGGGGCCAGTTCACCATCTCTCAGACTGTTGGAGGCCGGACTATAGTAAAAACAAAAGCTCACACTCTGTCTCCGCCCCTCAGCCCATTTGACATAACCCAGTAGGCCGCATAAATGTCCTCAGCAGGCCACAGGCCGTAGTTTGAAAACCCCTGAGGTAGATAGTGTTCATGTTATCATTCCTATTTTACAGATGAAGAAACTGAAAAGCTAGGTGACCACTCCAGAGATTCAGATACAAACTCAAGTGCTTTAACTCCTAATCTAGTATTTTGACCTTCAACGTAAAATAGCCTGGTACAGTATTCTGGCATTGGTATTGCAATCTGACTTGTGAGAACTCCTATTGCTTAGTATGGAAAAGTTACAAAGCTTAGAACCAGTCACTTAAAGATTCTCAATGGTGGCTTTGCTTAGCCACTTCTGACATGAGGATGACCTTTAATTAGTCAATAAAAAGATGAGGAAACTTACTACCTATAAGGCCCAGAGAAGAAAGCCAAGTGGAGTTGTATGAAGATGAGCAAATCTTTAGAGCTGGGCTCTGGAACTGAACTGTTCTCTTTGGGAAGGAGAATTCACTTTTTTAAGTTAGTGCACTAAGTGTATGGAGGGATTAATTAAAAGATACTCCAATGGCTTAAAAGAATTGAAATTCCCACAGTTACTTCCCCAATTCCAACTGGATAGTTTATTCCTTTATTCTGGACAGATTTTTCTGAGTCTCTTAAAGTAACCTCTATCTTGATTTTTTTTTTTTTTTAAATGAACTGTTATAAATGACACAGCTGATTTAGGATTAAGTTTTTGGAAACTCACTTGTACTGGTAGTAAATGCTGAAAAATTACTGAATAAACACAAAATGTGAAAAGCTCTTGGAGATATCACACACCACTTATCCACATTCTGACAGCCCCTACACACACACACACACACACACACACACACAGAGTGCCCTTCCAGCCTGCCAGCTGGGTTTCATTTTTAAGAATTTCACACTGAATATAAAGTGCTATTTTGGCCATGTGGCTCCAGAAATGTGAATTTATAGTCTATTCAGCTCTTACACAAATGATTGACAGATAGAGGATTAACCAACTGGAAAGGATGAAGCCTATGCTTCTCCAGAATTTGTTCAAATTTCTAGGGATAGATAAGAATGACTAAATCCTTTAAAGTACAACATGGCAAGAAGTACTAAGTTCTATTAGGAAACCTCATTTTTACTTTGCTGGAAAATTACTGATTTATCTAGAAACTCTCCCTCACCCCTGACTCTCTTATCCTCTTCTTTGTTAAATTTGTTCTGCCACCTGTAAAATGGAAATGTTATTATTTAACATTTAATTCTTTTTAATGATACTTCAGTTCTGAGGTATGGGCCAAAAGCTAAACTGGTGAAATGTGGTAATTGTCTGGAATTGCAACTCCCTAGGTAGTTTCCAATGGTGGGGGCAGGAGGTGATAAAAGGGCCAAGAAAGAAATAATAAATAACATTAATTTGGTGTTTTACAGTTTTATAAAGCACTTTATTATCTTCTTATGGAAGGACTTTTAGGGCATAATGGAAAAGCATTCTGAAGGTTTGGGTTTAAAACCTGCCTCCATCACTCACTAGCTGTATGATAATTGACAAGTCAATTACTTCCTTCAGAGCCTTCTTTTGTAGCTTTTTAAAAAAAAATTGTTATGGAATTCAATACAAAATGGTCATACTGGTACAAGCTGCTACATGATTCAAAGTCTTTTATATTTAGTGGCCTATACATGATCTAAAATGACTATTTTTTGGTAACAGAATAAGTAAAATCAATAAGGATTGGTTAAGCAACAATTATGTTATGTACTGAAAATACAATTACTTGGCCCAGCAGGACCCAACTTCAAACCAACCAAAGATATTTCCTATCCTAGCTGTGTGATCCTGGGAAAATCACTTCAAATTTGCCTCAGTTTCCTCAACTGTAAAACTGGGACAATAATAGCAGGTACCTCACAGAGTTGTTGTAAGGATCAAGAGAGATTGCTCTTAGCACAGTGCCTAGCACATAATAGTTGCTTAATAAATGTTTATTTTCTTCTCTCCTTCCCTTAAGGAATTTATATTCTATCAGTAGACCATAACACCTGTACAAATAGTCATCAATAAGCATTTATTAAGCACTTACTAAGCTCCAGGCGCTGTGCTAAAGTGCTGGGAGTAGGGAAAAAAAAAAAAAGGAAAGCTCACAATCTACTAGGAGAGAGACCATGTAAAACAAGATTATGTATATATATATATATGTGTGTGTGTGTGTGTGTGTGTGTGTGTGTATATATATATATATATATATACACATATTTTATACACACATAAATATAGATATGATAATACAAATATAAACATGATAAATTTAAATAAACAATATAAATATAAATATAACCATAGGTAAACTATACATATACTTGTATATAAATGTGTAGTAATCTTTTTAGGAAGGTATTAACAAGCATTATGGGACTGGAAAAGTAGGGGGATGTAAATTTATTATCTGTAGACTCACTGAAAGCATCTTCAAGATATTCCTGGAACAGACTGAATGACAGAGATGATAATTACTGTAGCCTAAATCCACAATGTTTTTATTTCTTCCAAATGTTAACATGCATATAGCATCTACTACTTCCCAAGCATGATTACAAGCAGACCATCTAGTCCAACACTCTAATTGCATAGAAGGTGAACCTTGGGCCCAGAGAGAAATGACTTGATCAACTAGTTTGTGACAAAATTCAAACTCAGGTCTTTTGACTTTAGAACCAGGTCCCTTTCTACTCTAATCCAGAAGAGATGAGAGGAAGGGGTGGTAGGGTAGTTCTTTGATAGCACTAAAAAGGTAATATATTTTTGTTCTCTGCCAAATAATTAACTTGGAGTTATGAAGTAGCTCATTCCCTCATCTCAAATGCTTAAGTTTTTTTTAAGTTCTTCAAAATAAGATCCTCTACAAATATTATTTAAATATCTCCAAATAATTAAGCATTCCTGACTTTTCTATTTTATTACAACCACTGTTTTTGTTTCACATTCACTATCAGTGAAAGATCATTGTGCCTACACAATTATATTTATATCCATAGTTATGGCCAACAAATTTTGGGCAACTTCATTGTAGGACTCCTCTGTATGTCAAGAAAATGGTAACTTGGTAATTAAGATTGTTTCCTGGCTTGAAAGACATTCTACCAGTGGATATTCTCCCATCTAATCTTGAGGATGCGTGGGATGCATTCAGATCAAATACTCCGATACTGGTGCCAGTCTCAGGGTTAATGAGCACATCTAAACTTGTATTCTACAGAAGAAAACTGACATCAGAAGAAAGCTGACATCATATGAAAAATATCTACATATCATATCTAGAGTCAAGTTCAGTCGTGCTCAGGAAAGGAAGAGCTTAGATTGCAGGTGGGGTCTCTAGTTTTTCAGTTACCCCAGGGAATGGAAAAAGGTTTTTTTTTTTTTTTTTTTTTGTGTGTGTGTATGTGTATGTTTTTCTTTTATAAATATATATGTGTATTTTAAAGAAATAAAATCAATTAATAATTGGGTAAAATTTCCTCCTTTTAACTAGTGACTAATGAACCTAGTGACATCCACAATGGATACTATACCACATTAAAGCTTTGGATAAATATACACATTATTATGAAAGATGTATGAGATAGCATAAAATAATATTCTTGAGATAGCATCTATTCTAGTATATGTAGGTAAGAATTTTTTTGATTTGATGAGATGGGGATTATGGATTATTTTACAGCTTTGAGATTCTCAAATTTAATTTCAATTAATTCCTTTCCATTCTCCTAAAGTATGCATTACTTTAATCAATAGTATCACTAAATACCTCAATAAGCTCATAAAGGACATCTACCAGAATATAAAAAGATCACACCATTAAAATTTTAGTAAAGTTCCAGGTCAGGTAACTTTCATACCTAGAGCTATTAGGAATATTCTTAACCAAGCAAGAAATAGAAACTGTCACAAAAGCATATATATGATTTTAGTTACCCAAAACTGAAATGCATTTCCATGAACAAAATCAATGCAACTAGGCTAAGAGGGTAATAAAATGAAATAGGAAAAAAAATCTTAGGATTAAATATCTCTTATAAAGGTCTAATGTCCAAGATATATAGGGAATTAATATATATAAAATTATAAGTTATTTCCAATGTGTAAGTACTCAAAGGATATGAACAAAGTTTTCAAGATGGAAATTTCATGCAAGTTTACTCTGAAACATTTTTTAAAATCATGATTTAACACTACTGATCAGAGAAATGCAAATTAAGACAACTCTGAGATACCACTACACACCTGTCAGATTGGCTAAGATGACAAGAACAAATAATGATGAATGTTGGAGGGGATGTGGGAAAACTGGGACACTAATACATTGTTGGTGGAGTTGTGAAAGAATTCAGCCATTCTGGAGAGCAATTTGGAACTATGCCCAAAAAGTTATCAAACTGTACATACCCTTTGATCCAGCATTGCTGCTATTGGGCTTATATCCCAAAGAAATACTGAGGAGGGGAAAGGGACCTGTATGTGCCAAAATGTTTGTGGCAGCCCTTTTTGTAGTGGCTAGAAACTGGAAGATGAATGGATGTCCATCAATTGGAGAATGGTTGGGTAAATTATAGTATATGAAGGTTATGGAATATTATTGCTCTGTAAGAAATGACCAGCAGGAGGAATACAGAGAGGCTTGGAGAGACTTACATCAACTGATGCTGAGTGAAATGAATAGAACCAGAAGATCGCTGTACACTTCAATACTGTATGAAGATGCATTCTGATGGAAGTGGATATCTTCAACATAAAGAAGATCCAACTCACTTCCAGTTGATCAATGATGGACAGAAACAACTACACCCAGAGAAGGAACACTGGGAATTGAATGTAAACTGTTAGCACTACTGTCTATCTACCCAGGTTACTTATACCTTCGGAATCTAATACTTAATGTGCAACAAGAAAATGGTATTTACACACATATATTGTATCTAGGTTATACTGTAACATATGTAAAATGTATGGGATTGCCTGTCATCAAGGGGAGGGAGTAGAGGATGGGAGGGGATAATTTGGAAAAATGAATACAAGGGATAATGTTATTTAAAAAATTACTCATGCATATATACTGTCAAAAAATTATAAATAAATAAAATTTAAAAAATTAAAAAAATTAAAAAATTAAATAAAGTGACAGTTTAAAAAAAATCATGATTTAATATTTTATTTTCCCCCAATAACATTTTAAACATTTTTAATATTGTGTGTATGTACAGATACAATATATTTTTAAATTTTGAGTTCCAAATTCTCTCTTTCCCTCTTCCCCCTCATTGAGAAGACAAGTAATTTGATATATGTTATACATGTGCAGTCATGCAAAATATTTTCACATTCTACACACTTTTAAGAGAAATGCAAATCATAACAACTTTGAGGTTTCAACTCATCCCTAGCAAACTGACAAAGATAACAAAAGATAGAAAGTCATTACTGCAATGGCTGTGGAAATACAGGCATACTATATACTACTGGTGGAGTTGTGAATTGGTCAACCAATATTAGAGAGCAATTTGGAAATATGCTAAGAAGGTTAATTTAAAAAAAGAAAAGTCCTTATCCTCTTTAACCCAGTGCTCCTATCTCTAGGCATATATGGCAAAGAGGTCGAAGGCAGAAAGTTTTCATACATTAATACTTTTTGTGTCAGCAAAGAATTAGAAGTGAAGTAGATACTCATCAACAGTGGAACAGCTAAAAATGACTGTTACATGGAAATAATAAGAGTATCTTGTAAAAAACATAAAACATGAAGAATTTAGAGAAGCAAGGGAGACTTATATGAACTAAATCTGAATGAAATAGAATCAGGAAATTAATATGCAAAGTGACAACAATGCAAACATAATTAAAAATTAAACTAGAAAAACACCAAACTGAATGATGTATATTTATAATGACAACATTATCTTTGGGCAAGATTTGACAAAATACAATTGTGTGGAGGTGATGGATTATGTCTAGAATATTATATACAGTTGATAAAGTGGCTAGCTGTGATGTACTGCTCCCCCATTCCCTTTCTTTTTTTGTCAAATAATGAATTCTTATCCCAAAAGTTGGGATCTTTGATTTGTCAAACACTAGATTGCTATTTTTATTCACTATCTTGCCCTGTGAACCTAACCTATTCCACTGATCAATTAGTCTATTTCTTAGCCAATACCAAATGGTTTTGGTGACTGTTGCTTTATAATATAGTTCTAGATCAGATACAGCTAGGCCACCTTCATTTAATTTTTTTTTCATTACTTCCCTTGAAATTCTCGACCTTTTGTTGTTCCATATGAATTCTGTTGTTATTTTTTCTAGGTCATTAAAATAGTTTCTTGGGAGTCTGCATGGTATGGCACTGAATAAATAGATTAGTTTAGGGAGTATTGTCATCTTAATTATATTCGCTCGGCCTATCTAAGAGCACTGAATGTCTTTCCAATTATTTAAATCTGACTTTATTTTTGTGGCAAGTGTTTCCTAATTTTGCTCACATAATTCCTGACTTTCCTTTGGTAGATATATTCCAAAATATTTTATACTATCGACAGTTATTTTGAATGGAATTTCTCTTTGTATCTCGATCTTGAAGAATAGATTCTAACACCACACTGTTTAAGGGATTAAAATTTCCTTCTCCAAACAAGAGTTTGTAACAAACACTGTCCACTTACTGTTTTTGAGGACCAAATGGGCACACACATAACAACCTCTGCCATGTAATTTCAGAAAATCAGTGCCCTGGATATGGTCATCTCAGGGCTCCATTTTTAGGACCCATATTCTCAAGTCACCTTAAAATACATATAAGTCTCAACTGTATCTACACTAAAACAACCATTTTTAGTTCTTGGGGTGGGGGGGAGTTGGGGAGGAGACTTTGTGACAAGTCTCACTGTTAAAGTCATGTCTATTTTGCTGTTTGGTGATATGTGTCCTTAACAGGAAAAGGCAAAAAACAACAACAACAACAACAACAACAACAACAACAACAACAACAACAAAAAACACCCCAAAACCAAACAAATAAGTCCAAAAGAGCAAGGACTCTGGTCTATCAGTTTGCTTTTAACCGATTACTGAGAAGGAAAGTTTCTATGCCTAGAGACTAGCCTCCAGAGTTCCAGCCAAACTACCTTGGTGGTAGGTCATGGCCTGGAAACAAATTCAATAAGGTGCCAGTGAGACATGTATATTTTCCATGAGGATAGCTCTCCATGCTTATGTTCTATAATTTCAGAAGTCTAAAATTCCCCAAGGAGACTAGGGAATTCATGAAATTAATCAGGGATTCCCTTGATAACTCCTCTAATTTTAACCCAAACCCCATCTCCTCTCCCATATTTACACATGGGATGGTTTGGAATTACATATATACAGAGATATATGCAGACACATGTATCTGACACATACATATGTATCTGAGTGTGTATTTGAAAAATCAGGCCCAGAAGAGTTAAGAGATTCATATAGGTAGTCATGTAGAAGAGCTGAGATTTAAATACAGATCCTTCTGATTTTCCAACCCATAGATCCTTTTACTAAATGCCTTTTCTATCATCTGTAATAGAAAGCAGATTAAGTCCCTGATACATTCATGAACATCACTCTTTCCTTTCTCATGGAGCTCAGATTTTAGAAAGAGAACAGAATAGGTCCTCATTTAAAAAAAAAAAAAATGGAGGTTTCCATAGTAATGTTTTTTTAATGACTGAGATTCTATTAAATGTGTAGCATTTAAGAGGCATTATGGGGAAATACAAAATAGTTCTTTACCCTAAAGAAGCTTATAATTTAGTTGGGGAGATTTAAAAAATACACTAAAAAGACAACTAACAATTAGAATTAAAATGAAACATAAGCCAAGGAGTGATATATTAATACAAGATACCATTTAAATTTAAAAAGAACCATTATAGGCTGAGGAGGGATCACTTATTGAACGATATAAGTATCTAGTATTCATCCAACAATTAGTCATTTAACAATTAAATACTTGTGTGCTAAGACCCAGTTGTACAAATATAAAGAATGACAAAGAAGATAGTCCTGGTCCTTTTAGTTGTTTTCTGGAGAATTTAATATACCTCCAGAGATGAGTTAGGTCAAAGAAAAAAAAAAAAAAAAAAGAAAGAAATCAAGTTCATTTTGTTATCTAATAGCAGCTCATGTGAAGGTTTTTATGGGGAAGATCAACAAAACTAAAAATTTTTGTATTACCTGTATTCTTCTATTTAGTTATGCTAACATTCTCTCATTCACATGAATAAAACATTTATATTTAGAAGTTATTGTAATGCCGGAGAAACTGAGGTAAGATAGAGATTAGAGAATTTTTTTTTTTTTTTTTTTGATTAGAGAATTTTTAATAATTTATTTGAAAGGAAGAGATTGTGCTGGGGGCATGTTGCCCCCAGAGCTGATGTCCAAAGCATCCAGCGCGGAATGTGAGCTTCCCAGGAAGTATATATACACATATGGCTCAGCTACAGGAGTAGACTGAGGCAGGGGTGGAGTCAGAGAAATTGGGGGTGAGGCACCAGACATTCTGATAAGTAGGGAAGGGCTGGGGTCATGATGTCTAAAATAGAAGGTCTTTCTCCTAGTCTGGATCATGATGATTAGGAGGGAGGTGTGGGATTGCACAGGATTAAGCAGAACAATTAGGAACTGAGGCAGAACAATTCAGGGCAACCAAAGCAGGTTAATTTCCAGAAATTGAGTCAGGACAATAAAAGGGAACTGTGGCACATTATGAGAAAATATAGAAATGTAGTACATAACATGTACGCCAATATATTTTAAAATTGTAATATTAAATTATGCATTAATGTGATTAGTATCACATTTGAGACTAGAGTATATTTTGGGAAACATTAGTTTTTATGACCCAACAATACAGATTCATCACTGGGGCCACAGAGATTTTTTTTTTTAATTAAATTTTATGATAGTTGTATCTGTCTATGATAAGGTTTGATCTAAGTAGTTGTGTTTATAAGAGCTGAACTCCATGAAAATAACAACCTGTAAAGGCCTCATCTGTAAGATAAAAACACTACTTAAGGTGACCTACTAGATCTTTCCCCTAGTCTAAGTTCTTTGAATACTTTTTTAGAGAAAAGATGTAACCGAGGGAAGGATTTTTAGAAATTTTAAAACAAGAAATATCCTCCAAACATGATACTATAAGATCTCATTTTTTATTTTTAATTGCATTGCAAATTTACAGTTTAAAAAAAGGCCAGATATTTTCTTTCCTAATACATGATGATTTATTGTGTGATATTAAGCAAGCTTTTAAATATCTACAACTTAACATGGGAAATGTCAATTTATTCATAATACATGTGGTATTTATCTAATATTACAATTATTTTTATGCTGTAAATAGGAAAGTTAATCATGAATGACTTAGGAGAAATTCAAATGAAAAGTTTAAACTGTAACATATATAAAGAAGATAAGAAATCAGATAATACTTTTTTTCTGCACACAAAAATATTTTCTTTTTAGAAAAATTCTATCCATAACAGAAATATTCTATATTCTAAGTATCTTATATTAATGTATATCAAACTGATCTTAACCCTATATGCAGACAACAAAAATTAAATGGAACTTCACTTAAAAATCAGAGAAGAAATGTGAGATAAATGTTCAATATAACTTCCCAAATGCTTCTAAACATAGAAATGAGAAATACTAAGCTTTACATCCTGCAAATTAAGTGCAGACGTAGTATCATTTATAACTCTTCAAGCATTTCTTCTTTTTCTGCAGATCAAAGAGATGGCTTACCTCTAGGCCAAACTTCAGATATTCAGTAATCACTCTATTCATATTTATATGAAGGAGCCCATAACAAAAGAAATCAGCAAAGCTTCAGTTTGCTTTAGATTCAGTATCCCAGGATAAGACTACAGTTTTGTTTTGTTTTTTTTCATTTTCTTTTCTTTTCTTGAACAAAAGCAACAGATAGGAAAATCTGTCCCTTTGGAAAACTACCAGCCATTTGTTCTCTAGATGGTCTCTGAAAGTAAGCAGATAAGGGAAAGTGGATATCTGGACTTTCAAGACAAAAGCCTTTAAGGTCCAAATGTAGCAACTTTTTTGAGAGCTGCAATTCATTAAGTGTGTCTCTGATGTCACTTCAGATATGAAGATTAGTAGAACATACCAATAGAATGAATCATCATTTTATTCTTTTTTTCAGAAATTTGAACATAGGTTGATTCAACAGAAAATTGCCTTGTCAGCTCAAGCTTACATAGGAACCTAATAGAGATTACAATGGAAAAGGGCTTCTTTCTTTCATCATGATGGAAACACAAAATGATAGATGTCTATATTCCTTATCAAAGTTTTCTGAGAGTCAACAATGTCTGTGAATTACCCAAATAAAGAAAGTCAAAAGCCCAGATCTTTAAACAACTTAAAAATTCAGATTAACTTTTCAACTAGAGCCCCTTTATAAGGAAGACAATCTCTAGAAAAATCATATTGTCATTAAAAAAAAATCATATTTGATTTAGCAATTAATGTTTCTTTCAAAATTCAGAATAGCAATTACTATCAACCAATAATCTCTTAATGACTTCCTAGCATATTCTTCATGCCTTCTTAGTGATAGAAAAGTATCTTTCTCTTAACTCTTTGGGCAATAGTCAGTCACCTATTAAATTGCCTTGCAATCTAAATTTGATGTTTTTCCTCTCCTTACAAAACACCTTTTTTTATATTTACCCATCTCCTGTCCTCCTCCCTTTTAAACTTCAGAGGACCTCCTTTGGCAAAACTATCCTATTTTCTCCCAAGTTCTTTGACTTCATATATCATATCATATCTCAATCAAATAATAGCTTAGTTGGAAAGGATCTCAGAATTGATTTTGTCTAACACATACCTGAAGATGAATTATCTTAATAATACCATCAACAAATGGTCATCCAGCCTCTTTCAAAGACCTCCAGATAAGGATAACACTTCTCTATGATCCTTAGTTCTTCATATGTAAAATGAGGAAGTTAGAAGTCTCTAAGGACCCTTCCCTCTTTATGTAACTAGGCTTCTAATCAAGACTTTTGCATGGGATTGCAAATGTGAAGAGAGACATGAGTCCTGATTGCTGGAGAGATGGCAGAGCACTATGGTGCATATCTGCTATAAGCGATTGACTTATTCTGATGACAGGTGAACCAATGATACTCCAGGAAAGTAAAACCAAAAGACTTAGAAAGAAGTAACATACATGGGAAGTTAACATCATCAGGTTTTTGAACTAACTTAAAATTCTAGAGAATTAGAATGGACTTTCTCTGGATGAAAGTTCCACCCCCCCCCCTCAATTTCAGCTAAGTTTGAGCTCCCATCTAAAGAGCTCATTCACTCCTATGAATTTCCTGATATATTTCAATTTGTATGCTTTCTTTCTGTTCACTGGGACACAGAAGTTTACTTGCTATTGATGAAATCATGAAATTATCATTTCCTTTGGTATAATTAGAATTTGATGAGGAGTTAAGCTAGCAAGCTTAAGCTAAGCTTTCCCTTTTCCTTTCAAAACAACTATGGAAGTGGTTTTCTTTCTGATTCAGACATATAACTCTTAAACTAGTAATATTTGTGGAGAGCATATAAATAAAATTCTAGCCTGAGATGCCTCTTGGGATTGGTGAGGAAGGAATAAATGCCTAGCTATGGCTCTTTAGTTACCTTCAGGATAGAAATTGTAGTTGACATTGGGCCAAATTCGGGCAATTCCATTCATAAATCCTGCCTGCAACTTTTAGACAACCCAGGTGGACATATCTGACACAGGCATATGGCATATTTTTATATTTAAATAATCATTGGGACAATATTTTATTTTGGATAATTTTAGTTGCAGGCAACTTTTCCTAATATTGATCCTTAATTTGCTACTTCTGAAAATTTCATTTATCTCATTTGCTTTTGCCACAAAGAAAAATAAATTTCCCACTTCCAAATGATGGGAATTGATGGAGAAACTATTGGGTCATTTTTCTCATCTTCAATCTCTCTTTATTGGCTCTTATTTACAGAAAGACATGCTCAGACCTCTACATACTCAATATCCTTCCCTTAACCCTATGATATCTTTTCTTTCTTTTCCATTTACTGACAAACTTTAAAAAAAAATCTATATTTGCTGTCTCTATCATCCAATCACTTATTGGTTGTTATTCAGTCATGTGCAACTCTTCATGACCTCATTTGCAAAAGGTTTTCTTGACAAAGATACTTAAGTGATTTATCTTTCCCTTCTCTAAGTCATTCTACAAATGAAGAAACTTAGGCAGACAGGATTAAGTGACTTACTCAGGGCTATACAGCTAGGATATGTTTGAAGTTCACTTTGAACCCAGATCTACTAGATTTCGAGAGTGGTGCTCTAACCACTGTGTACTACTTCACTGTCACTTGAGAATTCCTTGCAATTTGGTTTCAGATTGCCACATTCTCTACAAAGATAGCAACCTCTCAACCCCATTGCCAAATCCAATGATACAGTCATTTCTTGTCCTTCTAAACCTTTCTATGCACTTGGTACTATTGACTATTCTCCCTCCTTTTACTATTCCCTTGGCTTTTTCATAATCCTAATTTTTCTTTCTAATTCCTTTAATACTTCTCAGGCCTAACTGGCTAGCTCCTTTTCCTTTTGTAATCACCTGACTCTGGATGTGCCCTAAAGGTTTATTTTTGGTCACTCTTCTCTACTGTCTCCTTAGTCTCAAGTTCTAACATCTTTTGTAACTTCCAAGCCTATAATTTCAGCAGACTATTGGGTACCAGGTAGAAAATAGAGTGGAGCAAAAACCAAAATCCTCATTTCTCAAATATATAACTGAATCAAATTTATAAGAATACAACCCATACATTTCCCAATTGATAAAAAAAATTAAAAGATATGAACAGGCAGTTTTCAGAGAGAAAAATCATCTATAACTATAGGTATCTATAGGTATATGAAAAAAGTGCTTTAAATCCCTTTTGATTAGAGAAATGCAAATTAAGACCACTCTGAAGGTACTATCTCATTCCTATCAGGTCAGCCAATATGACAAAAAAAGAAAATTATAATGTTGGAGACAATGTGGGAAAATAGGAACTCGAACGCACTGCTGTTGAAGTAGTGAAGAAATCCAATCATTCTGAAGAGCAATTTGGAACTATGCTCAAAAGGCAACTAAACTATGCATTCTTTTGATCCAGCAATGTTATTATTAGGTCTGTATACCAAAGTGATCATAAAAAAGGGGGACAGGAAATATTATATGCAAAAGTACTTTTTTTGGCAAAATATTGGAAATTGAGGGGATGCCAACAATTGGGGTATGGTAGAACAAGTTGCAATATATGAATGCAATAGAATACGATGGTGCAACAATAAATAATGAACAGGTAGATTTCAGAAAAAAACATTGAAAAAATTTTATGAACTGATGCAAAGTGAAATGAACAGAATCAGGAAAATCTTGTACACAGTATCAGCAACATTTTGTGATGATTCACGATGAATGACTCAGTTATTCTAAGCAATAGCAATGATCTAAGAAAAGCACGAAGAGGATTCATGAAGGGAAATTCCATCTACATCTAGATAAAGAACTGATGAACTCTGGATATTGAAACAGATTTTTTTACTTGCTTTACTCTTTTTCATGTTTTTTTCCTTTTTGATTTGTTTCTTTTCTCAACTGTGACTATGTTAGCACATGTATAACTGATATCAAAATGCCTACTATTTCTAGAAGAGAGGAAGGGAATGAGGAAGGGAAGAAAATTTGAAACTCAAAATTTTGGAAAAATTAATGCTAAAAATTATCTTGACAATTAGAGGAAAATAGAATGCTATTAACAATAGAAGATCAATTAAAAAAAATAATAAAATATGGTGGTATAGTGGATTGGACACTGGTCCTGGACTCAAGAGGACTTGAGTACAAATCTGACCTGAGAGACTAACGAGGTGTGTGACCCTGGAAAAATCATTTAAACCTGTTTGTATTTGTTTCTCATCTGTAAAATTAGCTATAAATGGAAATGGCAAATTATTCCAGTATCTTTGTCACAAAGACCTCAAGTGGGATCATAAAGAATTATACATAGTTGAAAATGACTCAACAAATATCAAATCAGCTACAAGGAGACTGGAGGAGATGGAAGGAGTATGGGAATGATAACCTGGGAAAAAGGAACAATGCTCCAGTTCTGAGACTCAGTAATAATGAATGAGACCAGATGAAGTTTTCTTAAAAATTCTATGAGATGGTCAAGTGACTCCTATTCCCAGAGGTCTGCAGGGCTGGAAGGTCAGGCCTTAGGTCCCGGTTACAGGAAGTCACATGAACACAAGGCCTAGAGGTCTTTAGGGCAAGAAAGGTCAAAATCTAGGTCTAAGCTACAGGAAGTGACATGCCCCATAGAAAGTAGACAACATTGGTTGGCCAGTGGTCAATAATGGATACTTCCTTTTTGGTCCATCCAATGAAAAGACTTGAGTCTTTGCTATTTAAAGTAATAGCTTTACTATTTCTGGCTTGCCAGGTCAAGCACATGTGGGGGGCTGAGATGTCTCTCAGGTGTATGTCTGGGCCTCTCCCTCCAGGGACTAAATAAATACTTTCTTTTTGTACCTGAATCTGTCTCTGATTAATTAATTTGGGTAAGGGGGTCTAGCACCCATCCCACACAATAACTAGTGCCATAAAAGGAAGACTGCTGGTAGAAAGAGCAAATAATAATGAGTCACCACAAATCTGAAAGAGGTGGGGGTGAGAGCTTCAGAAAGAAGAGTGGACTACAAGGGACACTACAATGGGGAACTATAAGCATCGATGCCTGCAGAAAACAAGTGGTAAAAAGAGCTAAAGAAAATTAGTATTATTGGATAGCAGAGAGGTCAGAAGAGAGATCTGACATGAAATTCAAAATGCTGGCCTCTTTGATTGATTCTTACTCAGGGTTGTAATCATTCAAAGGTACAAGTAGCTGGGGTAGGGGTCAATAGAGAATTCTCACTAGCAGGTAGTGCAATTTTATGGACCCAATTGGGAGTCTTCTCTATTTCCATTTACTCATAAATAAATTCATCTATGGTTTGGGATTTGTAAGCCAGTGTGCTAGTAATAGGAGCTAGAGACTAACTTCATGAGAACTATAGACACTGATACAGCTATTAGAAA
Organism: Sminthopsis crassicaudata; assembly: GCF_048593235.1. NCBI lineage: Eukaryota > Metazoa > Chordata > Mammalia > Dasyuromorphia > Dasyuridae > Sminthopsis > Sminthopsis crassicaudata. The sequence goes on along the minus strand of NC_133617.1, from coordinate 608,082,863 downwards.
GTGGTAAAAAGCCTACACATCGGAAGAAAGCCTAGAACACATGACAAGATGTGACAATCCCCTTGCTCATACATCATACACACACACGTATGCATATATTCCTTGAGGATTTGGGACTGTATCGTTTTTCATCACTGCATTCCTCACACTGAGCACAGTGAGCATGTAAAAAATGCTTAATGAATATTTACTGAATTGAATTTCTAATGGACAGAAGCTTCTCTAAGCCTTCCTTATTATACTTACTATTTTGTGTGACTACTTATGATACTAATTTAAGTAAATCACCTCCCCACACTGGGCCCCAGTTTTTTTACTTGTAAAATTTAGGTATTATAAACACAAAATAATTTGTAGGAAGAGTAATAACTCAGGAACAAATAAAGGCCTTATACAGGAAGCTACCCTTGAGCAAATATCTAAAGCAAGCAGGATTTCTGAGTGTGAAAATATATTGGAAGTAAGTCAATTTGGCTAGATTACAGAGTCCATGAAGGGGAATAATGTAAAATAAGTCTGAGAAGGCAGATGAATAAGTCTAAGAAATATTAGACTTGACAAACTTTAAACACCAATAGAGGAGATGTATTTGATTCTGGAGGCAACAGGATCCAATGAACATTTTTTAAATAAAGAAGTGACATGATCAGACCTGTGTTTTAGGAATACCAATCAGGAATCTCTGTAGAGATTTGTTTGAGAAGAGGAGAATGTTGGGGCTCAGAGATCAGACAGGAACCTACTATAGTAGTCTAAAAGACAGGTAATGAAGTCCTAAATAAATGTGGTGGCTATGTATGTGAAAAATATTGGGCAAATGTAAGAGATATTGTGGAGGTAAATCAACAAGACAATTAATTGGATGTGCAAGATTATGGCAGAATGAAAATCAAGGATGATTCTGAGGTTGTGAAAATGACTGATTAGAAATATAGTGATATATTCATAATAATTAGAGAAGCTAGGAGGATTAGAAAGATTGAGAGAAAGATGACGAGTCCTTTTCTAGACATGTTGAGCTTGAGATACCTTTTGAGACGTATAACTGAAACTGTCCAATAAACATTTTGGTAATGTGGGAATAAAGCTCAAGAGAAACTTTACACTTGGATATACATTTGAAAATTTTCTACATCAAGATGACAGCTGAATCCTTGAAGCTGACAATATAATTAGGAAATGGTATAGAATGAAAAAAAGAAGATGGTTCCAAGGGTATAGCTTTAGGGAAGTCTTACAGGGATATGGATGGTAATCCAGTCTTTTCCTTAGTACTCATCTTGATATGGGATGATAAGGGAGAAACATCCAGAAGAGACAAAGTTTTCAGGAAGACAGGACGGCTAATGGTGCCAAAAACAAAACAAAACAAACAAAAAAAACACATTGGATTGAAAATATTAATTTTAATTACCTTGAATAGAGCATTTTCAGTTGAATGATGTGATTGAAAGCCTGAAGGTAAGGGGCTGAAAAATTAATGAGAAGGAAAGAAATGGAGGCAATTTGATTATAACAAAGAAAGTAAAAAAAAAAAAAAAAAAAAAAAAAAAGCATGTCACACAGTGTCTATAAGCACAAATGTGTTCTCTACTTGTGTCCATTACCTCTAAGTCAAGAACTGGGTAATATACTTTCTCTTGGACTGCCTGGATACACAATTATTCATTTTTTAACAAGTCTTAAGTTTTTCAAAATTGTTTCTCTTTATAATAGTGATGAAAACTCTTTTTTCTGTTCTGCTTACTTCATAATTCTTCAATTCATTCTATCCTTCAAAATGCTTTTAAATTATTTCTTAAGGCAAAATAATATATCTTTACATTCATACTATAATGTTCAATAAATCTTTAATTGTTTAAGAGGCAAATTAAAGCAAGGCATCCTGTGAGATTCTAGTTTTTTTCTTTAGTTTTTTGATTTTCCATTTGGGAATGGAAAGTTATTTGGCTTGTAACTATTTCCTATCCACTATTATCCTCCCTCTTAATATCCCTTTCCTATCTCAGATTATTTCCACATTGAGTTTGGTGCATTTCTATTCTAAACTATTTGTGTATGTTCCAAACTTTCCACCTTACTTCGTTCTATATTCCTTTTACCTTTACAATAGAACCTATCCAAAACCTGAAACTCTTCTATTCTGAAGGGTTTGTATTAGAGAGAGATACTTTTTTCAATATTCTTTATAAATATTAAAGTTCTGAAGGTACATTTCCTTTTTTCTTCTATTAGAATGTTAGCACTATATTATCATCTAATTTCTAATTATTCAAATGCATTTACCTTTATAGATCTCTCTGGGATCTTGTTAATATTTCAAAGTTCCTAATCAGATATTCTTAATAATTCAGTACCTTTCCCTTAATAATTTCAGTACCTTGTACTCAGTTTTGTCAGGTAAATTATTCCTGGTTGTAATCCACTTATTGATTTTTACAATATTATATTCCAATATTTCTTTTCATAAAGAGTAAAATCTGCCATGTCTTGAGTGATCCTAAATGTTGGTCTTTAAAGTGCTTTACTGCTTTTTTTCCTGGATGTATGTGTCTCTCTCTCTCTCTCTCTCTCTCTCTCTCTCTCTCTCTCTCTCTCTCTCTGTCACACACACACACACACACACACACGATGTTTACACACAGATATATACATATATTTGTGCACATATAGAGAGACAGAGAGAAGTTCAGAAAAATATAGGAGAGAAAGAGAAAGGGAGAAGGGGAGAGAGACTATGAATTATATTACTGAACTTTTTCTTTTGGGGTTCCTTTTAGAAATGATTAGTACATTCTTTCTATCTGCCCTTTGGTTCTAACAACTCTGGGAATTATTCATTTACAATTTTCGAAAAATAATTTCTATTGTTTTTTTTTTTGTTTGTTTTCAATCATGTTTCTCAGAATCCAATAATTTTAAAATTATCCTCCTTTGACTAATTTTCCATGTCAGCTTTTTTATATCAAATATATTTTTCTAATTTTCTTCTATCTTTATAATCTGATTTGATTTGATTTTTTTTTGCCTTTTCATGGAGTCACTGATTTCTATTCCTTCTATCATAGTTTTTAGGGAATTCATTTCATGGGTAAGGTTTACCATTATCCCTTCCAACTTACTCCCCTGTCAATTTCCTCAAGTTTTATTTCATTTTATATCTCTTGCTTCATTTTTAAAAAATGTATTCATGTGGTCCACATGGAAAAATCAATTTTTCCTTTTGGATCTCTGCTTGAAGTTGTTATAGAATCATGTAATGCTTCTTTTCGGGCAATATACACACAGTTTCTCATCAGATTTGTTGATCATTATTTGATCTGCTTTGAATTTAGGGTTTTGCTAGGGATCTGGGGAGTCTGCCAATTGTTAGGGTAGCCACTTTGACAGGAATTTGCATAGAAGACTTTTTCTGGGAGAATAGGTGTCAAAGAGAGGAGAGTTATTAGATAACAGCTTGAAAGGATGATAGGGTTAAGTGAAGGACATTTCAGGAAGGGGAAAATAGGTTATGATTTCAGGCTGAAGAAAGGAGCCATTGGTTTATACTAACGTATGTTACATTGAAAACAAACAAACTCTAAGTTCAACTAGTATAGAAAACTTAACAGTTAAGACAAATAACTGACTTTGCATTTTTTTTGGCTTACATGGTGATTTTTTTTTTTCTTTTTCTCTTATATGAACAGGAATACCTGAGCTATTTACTCCTCACTGATGAGTAGACTGTGATACCTGATATTACCTTAAATAAATCCTAATCAAAGCTTTTGTTAATCATTCTCTATTTCCATGACAATAGGAACCATACTACCCTTTTCTACTTACAAAAATAATAAAACAAAAAACTCCTACAGTACAAAATTGCAAGATCAAGGAGCACATGCCAAAGAGTATTATCTAAAATATGAGTAGTAAACAATCACAGCTTTGTAGTAAATACCTTTTATTTGGATAATAAGCTAGAATTATCTGATTTCCTTGACACACAAGGAATTAGGAAATAACTGAATATAATATGAAATGGTGTGTAGAATCTTAAGTATTCCAAGCAGAACCCAAACAAATAAATGTAAAACTATCTACACTCTTTAAAAATAACTTCACTCCTGCCAAGAGATTTGTACTCCTTTGGAAGCTGAGTAGTATAAACAAGTTTATCACTTTCTTTTTATGACTAAAGGAAAGAGACTAATAGTTGTTTCAAAAAAAAAAAAAATTCAAGAGAGTAAATGCTGAAAGAGATTAAGAAAAACAGAAAAGAAAGACAGAGAAGGGAAGATAGTTACCATCAACATAGAAGAATGTATATCTTCAGCAACTAGAATAATAAAAAACCCAAGAGAATGTTATCAAATGTTATTAGAAGATACAAATAAACTACATATATTTCTAAATATTTTTAAATTAATAAGTGTTTCAATGAAACATGGGTCATCTTTTTTTTAACAGCAATGTCTTCCAATGGTGATAGATGGCTATGAATAGCAGGATAAATCCCAGAAGTTAAGTTGAAGAGCACCGAAAACATAGGATAGGATGCACGGAAGACACGAGCAGATTACAATAGCACATTAAAAACGAGGAATGAAACAACAACAACAACAAAAATGATATAAATGATATCATAAAAGCAATAAAGGACCAAAGAAAGTTATTCATACAATGAGATCTAAAGAAAAACACTGTATGGTTCATATGTTCCATTAGCCATCACTAAATAGCAAAAGAACACAAGGAAAATTCCCAACATGAGTGGAATCATGACTCATAAGCATAAGTGGGGCATGAAATCCATTTCACTACAGGAAAAGTACATATTAATGAATTCCAAGAAAAATTAGAGTGTTCCTGTTCAGGACAATATCTCGCAGAATCTACATATGCTCTAGAAATACAGGGCATTCCAGGTTAATTCACTCTCAGCAAAACTATGAAGATCTCAACTGAAGTATATATTTATGCACTTAAAACTGTTATATATTAGGGAATAGTATTCCTTTGACTAAAAAGCAGTACACAGAATAAATGAATGTACACAGAGCTTTTGTGACATAGAAAGTAGGATATACTTGTACAATGAATTGTATTTATCGTCCCATCAATAAGCCTGTTCATGTTGCTAGGTGGCTTAGGAGAGTGGCTAGAAAGAGGATAGGGTGTTGGGTATGTAATCAAAAAGATCTTAGTTCATATCTACCCTCAGGCATTTATTAGCTGTATGGTCTTGTGTAAAGCTCTTAATCTCTGTTTGCCTCAACTTCTTCAACTGTAAAAGGGGGATGATAATAATAGCATTTATTATCTAGGTTTGTTTTAAGGATCAAATGTGATATTTGGAAAGCATACATTAGAATGGTGCTTGATACATAATAGGTACTATCTAAATTATTAGCTAATGTTATTTTTATACAAACAAATGGCAAAGAACAATGCCATTGAGTTTGCTGACAGATCATATCAATTTCATATATAATTATTACTAAAAATGTCTAATGATTCAGGTTTCCTGCTACTTTTTTTTTTTTTTGGGGGGGGGCAACTTCATTTCAATTTATTCTCCTTTCTCTCCTTAAGTTTATGGTCTAAATAGTTTAAGATTCTACTGAAGAGGTTATTATCTTATAAACATTGTGCATATATGTGGTTCACAAAGACAACAATGGGGATGATAAAAGTAACAATAAAAGTAAAGCCAGAGTTTTGCCATGTTTGCTCTTAGAGATCTAGAGATATCTGTATTTAACTCAAAGAAAACAGCAATTGACCATATTACAATGGGGTCACTCTCCAAGGAGGTGTCCACTGTAAGGAATAGAAGTACCACCCACATTGGTCCTGTGAACACTAATCTCATGGGCAATAAGTAGCTATTTTTAAAATTCAGTTTAAAGGAAAACTCTCAGAAGACAAGAGATTGAGCCATTTAGGGTTTAAACCAGAATTGTGAAAGAAAAAGGATCTAGAATCACTCCAATCCCTTAAGAACATTCAGGATTCTTTTTTTTTAAATAGGCATTTAGGACCCACTAGACACTCAATAAATAAAACAATGTTGATTAAATGAGTGACATTTATGGAAAACTAGGACAGGTAGAACATATACCAACACCCAGGAAGAGAAATGACATGAAATGAGCATGAAGGCACTTTGATGTTTAGGTTAATTGCTTTTAACAGGCATTTATTAAGCACCTGAGGTGTTCTAGCCAGGTTCTGGGGGAGGCAGAAAGTTGAAATGAGACACATTAATTGTCTTTTGACTTTGAATTCGATAAGGAAAGTAATTGTGTCTCATGCCTTATGATTAGTATGTAAAAATATTGTAAACTACCATATAAGATATGAAAGAGGAAATGTCTTAATGACCAAATATAATGCCAGAGAAATACTTGTAGAGTCTGAAAACATGTTAATTATCTTGTTTATTAGTTGAACACTTGAACCCTGAGGAGTACTCTTTACTAGTAGTAGCAATTGTAAATTTTCTCCCATGAGATTCTTTCCTCTTTTGGGCAATTCTGGTTCTTGTCCACAAAAGATAGGTACTGGCCTTCCTCTGTTTCCTTTAATGTGTATTAAGCTCCCTGCTGGAAAATTTTCATGTTTATCTTTGTTATCAAAATCCCAAGCATTATGTTTGATGCAGAATGGATTCTTCATAAATGTTTTTGTGAATGCCCTTGTTGTTTTTCATGCTTCGTATCATGAAGTCTGTCATTGCTGGACCATGCTGCTTCTGTCTAGCAAGGATCTATTTTGCTCTTTGGGTCACCTTTGATTTGGGCTCTTCAGAAATCACACCTCTCCATGACTTACTCACCTATATCCACATTGAAATGAATGGGGTTATTAATGCACCAAGGAACTTTGAACACAAAAATACTGGCAGATGCTATTAAGCTTCAAGGGTTTCAAGGATACACTGGCCCAGTGACCAATTGAATCAGAGGAACAATCTAGTCAAGCACACAGGGTTCCAGAGAGTTGCCAGATGTGACCCATGAACCACAAGATTAAAAAACAGTAAACATTCTAGTAAGATCTTATAGATGGAGGTAACTGCACAATTGTAAAAGCACAACTTCATTCTAAGGCTAGTATAGGCAATTTTGAAACTATATTTTGAAGTTTATTTCTCAAAAGTACTTTCCTTTCTCATCTGTAGAGTTCATACCTTTTGAGGGCAAAGTAGTACAAAGAGGGTAGCCAAAGGACATATTGATTTAACTATTTCTTGGGCTGGTCTTGAAAACAGCTAACCTAAAACTCAAGATTACACTTCCATTCTAACCCTCATTTCTAATTCTTGAAGTAGAAGTGTTTTATTAAGCCAGAAAAAGATTATGCAGCTGATTGTAAAAATCAAATTAGTTTTTTGTGGGCTATTTGGCCCAAATTGAGTCAATTGGGCCAAGAAGTAAACTGCTCATTTAGACTGCTATATATGAATTACTTTTCTATACAACTGTGAAAGGCAATCTTGATTTTCTAAGAAGCAAATGATTTGGAATGACACATACTTAATCATAGAATAACAGATTTGGCACTGAAAGTGATATTAAAAATCATCGTAACTATTCCCTTCTTTTTTTTTCCTTTGCAAAAGTTTTTTTTTTTTTTTTTAATAGAAATTGAGATGTTAGGTGACTTGCTTAGGATCACAAAGCTATTAGATATCTGAGTTTAAATCTTTCTGACTCCAAAACTGGTGCTTTATCTATGTTGACAAGTCACCTGTATAGGAGAAAAATATTTTTTACCTTGCAAATATATTAATATTCAAAGAACAGTATTTATCATGAGGGGAAAAAAAGGTTATTGTTTTTACTTGGCTAATTTCCCAAAGTTAGTTTTTTTTTTTTTTTTAAAGGCTACATAAATGTTTTCTTCTATAAATTAAAGATCTCCTAATTTAGAAAACTGTGAATGAAAATTTTCATTGAGAAAGCAAAAGAGATTTAGGCAAATTCTTTTCATGATATTAGCTTATGACTTTCGAGAAAAGAAATAATAAAAATATCATTCTCTGTCAGATAGTTAATAGAGCACCTTGAGAAGGAACAGATCGGAGGGGCAGACTGCAACGAAACTGTCCTGGGCCATTGGCACCATCTAGTGTCCTGAACCAGAAGCCATAACCCAACATCTCAGGTGCTACTTACCTTTTTTTTATCTTACTCCTTAAGAGAGAATAGATGCATGGAGTTCCAGAACCCCCTTTCCTTTTGCCATTCACATCTTACCTCATATTTCAATTTATCTAATCTCTTACATATAGATGCCTATTCTCTTTAATCCATATTCCCTTTTTAACTTCCATAAAATCTTCCTAACAACTTAAGCTTAATCATCTTCCTCTCCTTTGTTATTATTTTACTCCTTATATTGTTCAAAGGGACACAAGTAATAAGAATAAAAAGCAGAATTTGAATCTAGGTTCTCTGACTCCTGAGCCAATGAATGCCCTTATCAATATATAATGCTGGCTTGGTCAATTCTATTAGAGACACATCCATACCATGAAAAAAGGAAAGGTTATATCTTGAAGTGAACTTTGCCATAAACGTCACTAACCTCTAAAGATTAAAAAAGTGATCAACTTTTCTCTTAATCACTATAAAATTATACCTATAATCTCCTTTAAATGTGCTTTAACTAAATTTTTATGTTCTGTTCTAATTAATTTATTAATATTATAATGATATATTTTGAAGGGGAAAAAATATCTTTTTAATAGACTACCTTAATCACCTTTCAGGATGAATCATGCAGTCATTAGAGCATTAATCTTGGAATCAGGAAATCTGAATCTAAATGTCCTTTTTAAAATACTGTTTCACCCTGCATACTTCCCTTCTATCTCTAAGTTTCAGCATTCTCATCATTAAAATGAACATGAAGATATTTTTTACCACCATGTACCTATTAGGAGTTTTATGAAAAATATTTTTACAAACTTTAAAAGTGTCAATCAAGGAAATTTGAGTTATAACTGCTTCTTAAATCTCCAATATACCATATTTTAGCTACATCACCGTGGTCTATACTGCCATTTCAATGAATTTCTATGAGGAAAGTGCTTCAAATAATCACAACAAATACATTTTGAAACTCATTTGAAAGCTGGGGATTAACTAGTTTTCATAGTTTTGGTCAAGATTAAATGCATGATAAATAGAATGAATACCCACAAGATATAAATACAATTAGAGAATTTAAACAGTTTAAAATTCATTTCATATATTAGTTCCATCAAAGAAGAGCAGAAAGGTGATAGGATAAAATGTTACAATCATTGCTCTCACAAGATACAACGTAAGAACAGAGAAGTATGCAGACAACTGGAACATATATCTGGCAAAACAGTACTGTGGGATAAACATGGAACTGGAAGAGGGAGTAAAGAAGGTAATTACTGAAAAGAGGGTGAAGTAGTCATCTGCCTTAGTAATCTGGGTAAAATACCCTTTTCCTTTAGTTAGCCATGACTTCAATCCTTCATTTGGGCCAAAGAGGCCTATCACAAACACTATGAGAAATTAGCTGTGTCTTTGTTCTAGAACAATATCCCTGTAATCTGGTTAATGAACAACAGTTAGTTCTTTCCATGTCGTCATTTTCAATAACTTCAGCAATTTCAGTGATCTTTCTTATTTGTTCTATTTTTTTGGGGGGAGGGAGCCTACTCCATATAAAATATTCATCAAAAACCTTTGAAAATGAGCAGTTTTAACATTTAAAACATAGATATTAGCTTAGAAATTGGCTTTAGTGATCAGGATGAAAAAGAAGAAACTTCTCTTTCTGATTGATGATCTATATTCTCATTCTGTTATCTACAATCACTCAACATACATTTATTGGGGACTTTCTAAGTGCCAGACACAGTACTATATATATACAGTAGGTATAAAAAGTGAAGAGAGTTCCTCCTTTGGGAAGTGCATCATCAACAACCTCTCAAAGCTTATTCGATTAAAATTTTTCACTTAAACCAGATCACTGTGATAATTATCTATTCTACTCTATAACTGCACCTAATTTTTTTCTCTTTTAATCAATGAATTTAATTAATGCCTGGCTCCCTCTTTTTTCTTTCTCCCAATTCCTGCCCTAGGGGACTTCAGTGTTTCATGCAGATGCATGCTCAAACATATGAGTGGGAAGGTCCTCAATCTTTTAAGATACCATGCCCAATTTTTCCACTCTACTTCAGTTCTACACAGGAACGATCATACCTTCACCACCGCCCATAAGTGTTCAATCTGCATTCTTCTACCTGATCTTTTTGCTTGTTGGGGGAGAGGTACTTCAAATTTTCTTTGAACCCTTGTTGCCCAACTTGAATTCTTACACAACTCCTGACCAATTTCAAGTTTGGGAGATTCAGGGTAAAAAAAGGAAAGAAGGCAGCAGAAGTGAGGGATGGGGTTTAAGAGGATTTAAGAAAAGCCAGATTGCATTCTGGAGAGTTATAGTAATAGCTCCCCGCAAAAAGTGCATATGAAAGAATAGAGACAGTAACAGGAAAAAAAAAAAAAAAATCCTCCTCCCATCTATCTAGCATGCAAACTTCCAGAATAAGCTTTGTAAGATTATCACTTCCATTACATACTTTCACTGCTCAAGAATCATGCTATTGATCATTTCTTATAGAATAATATTTCATAATATTCATATACCATAACTTATTCAGCCATTCTCCAGTTGATAGGCATCCACTCAGTTTCTAGTTTCTTGCTACTACAAAAAGGACTGCCACAAACATTTTTGCATAAGTGACTCCTTTTTCCTTTTTATGATCTCTTTGGGATACAGGGTCAGCAAAGACACTGCTGGATCAAAGAATATGCACAATTTGATAGGCCTTTAGGCATAGATCCATACTGCTTTCCAGAATGATTAGTTCACAACTCCACCAACAATGTATGAATGTCCCAGTTTTCCCATATCCCCTCCAATATTCATCATTATCTTTTCCTGTCATTTTAATCAATCTGAGAGGTATGTAGTAGTATCTCAGAGTTGTCTTAATTTGCATTTCTCTAATCAATAGTGATTTAAAGCATTTTTTCATATGACTAGAAATGTCACATATTAGTCTTAATAATAATCATAACAGAATGCTTATCATGTGCTGGGCACTGTGCTAAATACTTTTACAATTATTATTTCATTTAATCCTCATAACAACTCTAGGTAATAGATACAATTACTATTCCCATTTTACAGATTAGGAAACTGAGGCAAAGTTTAAATGACTTGCTCAGGGTCACGAAACTAGTAAGTGTCTGAAATCAGATTTCATCTCAGGTCTTTCTGACTCAAAGCCTGTGCTCTATCCACTGAACTACCCAACTATCTCTTATATCTGATTTCCTTCAATTAATGAATAATATAATATCATGGGCAATAAATTGCTTCTTATGTTAAAAAGCTTGATTCCTCAGAACAATGTTTAGCTTCTATTAGGGAATAAATAACATTTTTTATTGATCCTTTGCAAGGCATTGCCAAGTTTTAAGTGTAATGAAAACCCTTCACATTTCTTTCCTCTTCTGCTCTAATTCGGTTCAATTTATTTTAAGGAGTGGATTTAAGTGAGGGTGGCAAGAAAGAATTCTTAAAAATATATGAGGAAATGAGACACAAATGTGACTGAATAAAAAAAAAAAATAAGGAGTAAAGAGAATGAATAAGAATCAACCCATGGAAAAATGTTTTTAGTTAAGGAAAGAAAAAGGGAGGGGATACTGTTGAAATCTTACCAAGTTTAAAAAAATATATATTATTTGGCAAAGCAATGGAGATGAAGCTGAGAGAGATAGGGAGGAGTTATAGATAATGCCAAGATTGCATACTTGAGAGACACAGAGATAATGAAGTTGTCAACAATGACAAGGGAAGGAAAGGACTTAGCAGGAAATCTGAGGAGCTCAATCTTCGCTATGTTGAGCTTAAATTGGTATATTCACTGCAAGTTAGGAGATTAAAGATTAAATAGAGGGTGAGAATTTAGAGGTAGAGAAGCAGATTTAGGGATCTATATATTTAGACAGACACATTTAAAAAAAAAAAAAAAAGATCATAGCTGACTGACAGTGTGACCAAATAGCTTATTATATGAGGTAATTGCCTTGAGGCTTGTTGTGTTCTACACAACAGGTCTTGATGAATCTTGTGGTTTTTCTCTGGGGAGGAGGAAAAAAAACCCAAAAACCTCTTGGCTTTTGGGAACCTTGTGCTTAGAGACAAAATTAATATAAAAGCACAACATTACCTCCTTGCAAAAAGGGCAATATATGATAAGGTGAGAGAAGGGATGCTGATGAGGGAATTAAGTGTCCCTTTAAATGTTGGCAAAAGATCTTCAATACTCTTGAGTACTGAATTTGGCTGAATTGCTATTTTGAATAATATAGAGGTTTGTCCAAAGAAGGAGGAAGAACACAAATTGTTTTAATATATAATCATCTCTGGTGTTTTTCTGAATTGTCCTTTTTAAATCTTTGGTTTAATATCTAATAGAATATATGTTTCAGTTAATCAAAATACATCTGTTAAACATCTATAATGTATCAGGCACTGTGCTAGTTATTGAGAATGCAAAGGAAAAAAATAAAACTCTCAACTCTTAAGGAGTACTTTCTCTCAGGTGAAACAAGATGTCTGTATATTAGCATATGTAGAAGGAATAAAAAATAAATACAAAGTGGTTTAGGAATAGGGAGTACTGGGGGAGTGAGGGAGGGATCAGGATCAGGATTGGCTTTCCACAGAGGTTGTTCTTGGAGATGATTCTTGAAGGAAGGAATTCTATGAGGCAAAAGTGAGGATGGAGAGCATTCTAAGCATGAAAGACACCCAAATGGAAAAGGTTAGTAACTGGAATTGAAATGTAATGTCTGAATAACAGCAGAGGAAGAAGTTTTTTTGGATTTTTGAAAGGAATAATGTGTAATGTGTATGTGGATGGTAGGTTGGAACCAGTTTGTAAAGGCCTTCAAAAGTTAAAAATGCTTTTTATGACTCATATTAGAGTCAATAGGGAACTATTGGAGTCAACTGATTGTGGGGTGAAAGTGATGTGGTAAGGCTTGCAATTAAGAAAAACCACTTTGGCCAGGTGTTTTTTTCTTATGAAGAACCCATCTCAAGATTTATTTCAAAAAATTAAAATAAATGGAACACATTGCAAAAGCAAGAAAATGTGAAACATGGAAGGAGAAGGGAAAGTCAAGCTATCTGATAGAACACCAGATAGCAAGGAGGAATTGGGAACATCTAAATGAATTATGTCAGTTTTGACAAATGTTTTAACTTAGAAAACTATTCTTTGTTGACATATGATAAATATAATCCTTCCAGTTTGAGGAATTTTAATCCTTAAATTTAGAAATTTAAACATTTAAAAATTCAATTTCAGAAACATTTAGCCAGATAACCCAACTGTATAATCTACCTGTAAAAAGGCATTCTGGGAACTCAGGTGAGTATGTTTTGCTTTTTGTTTTTTTTCTTCTACAAATGGCTCGTTTACCACTTGACTAACACTTTGGTCGTATGATTGAATGAAGAAGTACTATCAAGACTGTAAGGCATGGTGACCTTGATATGTCAAGGGAGATAAAAGTTCTATGTTGATAGCTCCAGGGTGGGTTTTTTTTAAAAAATAATTTACTTTTTGTACATAAGAAAGACAGCACGGGCTGAGAACAAATAATAGACTGCAGAAGTCAGAAGGACAAAAAACTTGGGTTTAAATGTCACTTCAGATATTTACTTAGCTGGTATGTTCTTGGGACAATATACTTCTCTTTCCTGGACTACAGAGAAAATAATAATAGCACTGACCTTCACAGGCTATCATTAGGATCAAATGGAACAATCTATGTAAAACTGCTTTTGTATACTTTTAAGGCAAATATAAATTAAGGTCTAAAGAAGGCAGCAACAAAAATAACTTGTCTGCTCATCGGGGTAAGTATAATATTGCAATGGTGTGGGTATAGTAGAAGAAATACCTAAATTGAAGTAAGGAAAACTGAAATGAAATCTAAATTCACTCTCTCCTGAATGACTTCAGTCATATTACTACTTTTCTGGATCTGTTTCCTCATCTATAAAACGAAGACTTGGATAAACTCTAAGATCATGTATGGTTTTAAATCCTATAATCTTATTAAGTACCTACTATATATAAGCACTGTGGAAGGTGTTGAAGATACAAATATGAAGAAACTAATACAAGATTTAATCTCAAAGAATTTTTAATTTTATATGTTTCTGTATGTATATGTGTGTGTGTGTATATATATATATATATGTGTGTGTGTGTGTGTGTGTGTGTGTGTGTGTGTGGATATGTGTAGAATTTGACATACATATAAATATCCCTATAAACAAATTAGGAAAACAGCTCTGTATTGGAATGGATAGTTCATTTCTTCAAGGTGAGTTGTTCCAAAATGATGGCTTACAGACCATTACTGGCTACTGGATATTTTGACCTGTTCCTTAGATGAAATTAAATCTGTAAGATCATAGCTAAGTTGTGGAGAATGTTGCATCTGATACAGCTATAGAGGCTTAGAGGAGATTAGCCTCTAAAGCAAGAAAGGCATAGGATGCTGGGAAAGCTCTTGCTAAAAAAGATCTGAAGTGCTCTCTCTTTCTTCATCACTGCTAGGGTCTTGGGGCTGAGCTGCGTTCTTTTCCTATTGGCTTTTTTCCTGTTAAACTCTTATGAGGATCCAAAATGTTTCATAGATTGGTTTCTGACCAAAACCCCAATGAAAATAAACACAGGGGAAATCCAGAATAAAGGAAGTTGGATAAATCCAATGTTGCTCAACTTAATTCCATTTATTTTTAATCACACATACACATAAGGGTTGCCTTTTACCACACACCAAAGCACATTCTATGTCTGTAACAAAGGAAGATGGGGGTGATTATATTGTCCTTTTTTCTTTTAAGTAATGATTTGAATAATATCTTGACTTCCAACCAAAGCAAAAGCCCTGTAGCTACTACTCTGGGTAGTAATGAATCTTTCTCTTCAACCAGATGCACCCTGAAGCCAGAAACTCTGAACTGATTTGTTCAAAGCTATAATGCCTAGGAGTCACTAATAAGCTATGTATCACAAGGAGACTCAAAGTCAGAACGATATTTGAGGGTAGACAGAAATTGTCATTACTTAAGCAGTCATTCCTTTCAAGCATTTTTTCCAAATCAAAGGAGTTTAAATTATGTGAATGTATATCTTTCAAAAAAGTTAATGCACCATCAAAATGCAAGAAGTGCTTATCGTTAAGGTACTTTAAAGGTCTTAAGTCTGCAAACGGTATATTCTAGGTTGCTCAACATTCCAAAGGGGAATATTTTCATAGGTCAACTAAATTTGCATGTTGATTATGGGAACATTCCTATAAACAAAGCAACCAAAGGAAGAAACTAACTGCTTTTTTCCCCCCTAAAGCTTCCACTACCACACTAATTACATAGTTCTAAAAATATTTTTAAAGGCTTAATTTTCAAGTGATTTCCTTATGAATAAAATCCAATCAAAAACCATGAACTAAGTTTTGTTTGCATAATCTATTCCTCAAAATCTCCTTAGGCTTAGATAGGTGGATGGAGCAAGTTAATAGATACATCATTGATTTTCTGAATGATCCTGGCCAAAAGATGTTGTCCAGACAAAAAGTACCAGAACTGAACAGGAAAAAGATGAAAATGGGTCTGTATTGCTTTTAGGGATAGATAAAAAAAAGATTTAAAAATCTTAAGCTAGCTTTTGCCATCAAAAAGTAATTGCAAGTAATACTTTTCTTCTGATGATATTTACCTCTTGGCCATAGTATTAACATATTTCAGGCTTTAGCACCTCTTGCTAGGACTACTCTAAAACTCTTCTCATTTCTTTCTTCTTTAAGCGATTCTCTGTACCCCAGTTACCAAAATAATCCTTGTAAAACATAGGAATAGGTATGTAACTTTTCTGGTTAAAAACTTTAAATGGCTCCCAATTACTTCTAGGAGAAAATATGTGCTCTTCAGCCCTGGCACTTAAATTAATCGATAATCTAAGGAACTAATGGTTTTTTTTTAGCCTTCATACTACTCCCACTAATGCCCTCTATCCATTCTAGACAAATTAGTCTATTTCTTAACTAGTTGATCCTATTCATAGATACTCCATCTGAAACTTCTAGATTTGGACCCTCAAATCCACAGATCTTTAGATCCCAGATCATTCCACTCCTTGCTTCGAGAAACATTCTAGTACAATTTGCATTCCTGGAATATACTTCCAATCTCAGCCTCTAACCATCTATGTCTTTCCTTAAGGCTTGGTTCTCTATTCTAGCAAATATTCCCTGATTCTTCCCCAGTTGTTAATAGTTTCTCTTTTCACTTTAAATTATATTCTACAGAGTGTCCCAATTTTAAACTTTAATAGCATAATTATAAGAAATCTACAATTAAAGAGATAAAATCATTAATAAAAACTAGCATTTCCCAGTTAAACATCATGATTCAAACCTCAAAAGCTCCCAAGCACCTAGAGGGGTCAGAGGAGTCCAGGAAGGGTAATATAGGGTGCTTTGGTAGTTGTGGGAGCAATTTAGTTTAAGATATCTCAGAGTGAAGAAAGTTAACCTATCCTAGAGATAACAATAAGACCTTTTGGTATCCTCTTAAGGTTATGATCAAAGCAACTAAAAGACATTAATAGAGTTAGAATTAAGGACTGAGGGGTTGCTTCTTGGCATACACTTAAAAAAAGTTTTCAAGCTTTTTGACCAAGGTTTAATAGCTTAAAATTGCAGTGAGACACACATGCATGTGCAGACACAAAAGCATGCACATATTGAATTACCCTTCTCTCTAATGGAATGTAAGCTTTTTGAGGGAAGAGTCTGCTTGGTTTTAGGTTTTTCTTTATAACTTTGAACTTAACACATTAACATGCATATAACAAGTATTGAATAAATGCTTTTAAAAAAATAAAACTAGTTACTGTTTTCCTCTAAAATGTGTAGATCATATAAGCATAGATTTAGAATCAGTAAGGATCTTTGGAAATAATTTTCTCAGTACAGAACACATTGAAAACTCAAAAGAGAATAGGAGAGGACAGAATTATATTTATTTTATCTCTATAGTTTACAACTGTAGTCAAACTAACCTCACCATCCTCTGGATTCCCAGCACACTTTATAAGTGGCATTACAATATTTACTTATGTTCCTATTTGATGTACTTACTTAATAAAATTATAAGAGCCAGTCACACTTTTCCCAATATCAAATTTGGGATACTTGAATTGATATTTATACTTTCTTTAGTGAATTAGGAAAGGTTAGCCACAGTACCCACAAATTATTACACACTAGAAAAAAAAATCACAAGAAAGAGCTTGTCCAAACACGTTTAAACCATATAAAGATGGAAACTTCCCCTTCAAAATAGAGAACTGAGACTCAGGAATGCAGAAAACATATGTACACTTTTGGGGTAGAGGAAAAGGAGAAGGTTGAAAACCAAAATTAAAATGCTTTGGGTACAAATCCTCTCCAGGGAACATAAACCTAACAAAATAAAATAAAAAAAAAAAACCATCCATTAGCTCTTCACCCTGCCAAAGTGCTCTCTATCCTTGGAGGAGTTTTGCCAATGGCTTTCACCTCTCTCACAAATACTAGGTTACAAAATGGACCTACTATTCTCAACCACAGACATTCTAAATTTCAAACAAGCAATGAAGAAAGAAAAGTTCATAAGCAAATCACTAACTGGGTTAAGATACAAATTTATGCAAATGAGATTGTGCATCAGATTTTATATTTCTGGGGAAAACTATGCATTGACTAGAAGTATAAGATATGTAATTTAGAAACAATGTGAAGTGACAGTGGGGAATGCTGGATATATGCCTAGTTGATGATAATTTCATTTTGAAAAATAATTTAAATACATGTAAGATAAGTAAAAGTTCTGAATGTTGCTGACAACATCAAATGAATACCATGATATTTTCAAAAGAATGATGGATATGAGATTCTAAGCTTCTGCCTTAAATCAAGTAATTCTAAAAATGTAAGACTACAGGAGCAGCTAGGTGGCATAGTGGATAGAGTAATACCATGTAATCAGAAGGATTTCAGCTCAATTTCAACCTCAGACACTTGACAATTACTAATTGTATGATGTATGTAAGTCATTTAACCCTGTTTACTTTGCTCCTTTTTTCCCCCAAAAAAGTTAGACTAGAGACACTTGGTCTACAATAGCTAGCCTGATATAATGCTTTGAGGCTTGCAAAACACTTCACAAATATCATCTTGTAGGCAGAGGACCTAATATGCCATGCCAAGGAACTCTCTCTCTTCCTGGCATAGCAGCAACCTTTGCCCACTGAAATGATACTCTCTTTCAGCGTTACCCTCTCTTAATTCTATCACCTAAGACTTTATACCTCTCTGTTGGGATTTCTCTACTAGAAACTTTACTTCTCTGCTGGGATCTTGCCACTAAGGAATTCAGTCTTTCTATTCATGCATAGTAAAGGCTGACTTCCCAGTACCAATAATAAACTTCTTTTTATCAATCTAAAAAAAAATTATCTTGTAGAGAATTGGATGCTATTATTTACCCTTATTATTTTCTCATTTTACAAATGAGGAAGTTAATGCAGACAATGGGTAAATGATGGCTAGTAAATGTCTGAGGCTAAACTTGAATTCAGGTCTCTCTGATTCCTGACCCAAAGATTTACCCACTGTTCCTTTGTCACATCTAATAAAACATTCTTTTACCCTCTGAGTCTCTTTCTATTCCTTGTACTGCCACTCCATCATTCTAAAACTGTGAATGGGCTATGTTGAACACAAAACAAGGTTATATTATAAGGGTATTACGGGCTAGCTCAACTGTTAAGTTAGCAGAGTGTAGGTGCTGTAATTTGTACAAAACATACAAATGGAAAATTTAAATAATCAAAAATCTTCCTGTTGGGATTACTCTTTCTTCTCAACAGAAACCCCACAGTTTCTTCTGAAAATAATTCCCTATGTCAGATTTGCTTGAATCATTCCAAGATGCTTTCCCCAAATTATGGCGACTGAATAAGGGCACAAGTAACAAGAACTGCTGCTTATGAGATGAAGCTAATGAAAGTCTGGTACCAACAGAGGTGGAGAAGTGGACAATATGTATTTTGAATATTCTCTGAAAGCTAATGCCCTCCTCCAAAAAAAGAGGAAAACTTTCCATTTATCAAGGTAAATCCTTTCTCCTTACACTCTACCCCCCAAAAAAACTCTCATGTGTACATTTCAGCATGTAATATTCTATATATTAAAAGTTTACTTCTCCTGACAGCAGGAATCCACTGTTAATGGAGCACAGATAGTATCAGGGTTTGGGAATACCTTTGCATTCCTCATTTAGCTTTTTCTTCCTTCCAATAAGATCATTATTGGTGGATATGGTAAATTTTATAATAATAACTGCAATTGTTTTCTCCTTTAGTATGACATGCAATAATGTGTGTGAATGCTCAATCTGTAGGATCTTTGTTTCTTAAGTATATGTCATTGAGTAAAATATTTCCTTCAACCTGCAAATTCTCACTGACTAAGAAGGAAGTTATTGAGCTTTCACTTAGGGCTCAAAATGCAAACTGTTAAAACCATTTTCATTAATGAATTAAAGATTTTTTGGCAGTGCATTTTAGGTTCCCATGCCTATTTCATTCAGTTATGTGTACACCAGTAGCTTCTATAAATACTTATGTAAGGAATTCCTTGATATTAGATTAGTTTCCACTATATTAAAGGATCACTCATTTCCCTTTCATGAAAAAAACAAATATGCAAATACATATACACTTAAAATATTATTTTAATTGTATTTTCAAATAAAACACAGCATATACATTTTCAAAGAATGGAAATCTGTAGTACGCATCTCAAGAAAAAAAATCTAATAGCTTCTCAAAGACATGAGATTTAATAGACAGATGTATGTTAAACTCTCCCCCCACACAAATACATCTTTTCCTATAGTTTTGTGCAAAGACCAGCTCCTACAGAGGAAGGCCACAAAGGATGACATTACCCGTTCTCTATCTATTAATAGAATAATGCAGTAGTCAAAAGACTTTCAAAAGATAAAAGCATCATTCTCTCTAAAAGTTCTGGACTCCTTCCCAAATCACAGTCATATTTTCATATTTGTCAGCTCAAAGAGTCTCTTTTATAATAGCAAATAAAAATTAAGTGTTCGCTTTGTGCTTCAAAGTAAAATTCCTTCAATAACGATGCATAAAGCACAGTGTACATCTTTCTTTAGGAAGGTTTACTGCCTCAAATTCAATATTCAAACTGGTAACATCACAGAGCGAAAACACACTAGGACAATGACTCCTATGATCAGATTAAAAAAATAAACCTAATTATGCAGAAAAGAGTTTCTCACATGGGTGAATCATCAGCTCTTTCCCACATGTGGCATTTTTGAGAGACCTTAATGAAGACTTGGGACTGTAAGATGACAAGGGATGAAAGGAAGAGCTTACAACAGAATCATAACTCATACCACTCATCATTTGATCTATTTTAACTCTTTCAAAACTTAACAAAGTACAGTACAGTACATGGAATTTTTAATTTTCTTGGTAGACACAGATTATTCCTATAAACTTTTTCTTGGATTTCTTTTCCTTTTACTAGAAAAAACTATTTCTTACTCCCACTCTCACCCAGGAGCAATGTCATACCTGCTTATAAAGGATGTGAGTAGTAACAAGTTGTTGATTTAAATAGTTTTAATTTATTGCCAAAGAGAAGTCATCAGCAAAATCCTATTCAGTTACTAGAAGATTATACAGTGTAAAAACAAGCCTATTCTTTTAAAATTTAACTCAACCACACCTTACTCTTAACTTTGTTTTAGCTCAGTAAGTATATACTTGAGTTACATTTGCAGTGAGTCCAATTATCTCAAGTATTTAAATCCTTTGAAATATGATTGAATTTTCCAGGATGTAGGAATGGGGGGGGGGGGGGGAGAGAAAAGAAGAGTGGGGAAAGATACAGTAGAAAGTTTACACCTGATTTTTATCTTGATAGCCATACATTAAAGAAACCCCAGTTAAGTTCCAAAAATTCATCAAAAAAAAAAAAAATGTTGTAAAAAAGAATTAATTTCTGAAAAGAAAGATGACACAGTAGATAGGGAGTCAGGAAGGCCTAAATTCAAATCCAGACCCAGACACTCAATAGCTATGTGATAAGTCACTTGATCTTGTTTGCCTCAGTTCATCTGTAAAAAATGAGCAGCAGGAGGAAGAAATGGCAAACCATTCCAAAAAACTTCCAAATGAGGTCATGAAGGGTCAAATATGACAGGATTGAACTTTTTTTTTTTTTTTAATATTACAAGACAAAGGAAACAGTATTTCTTCATATAACACACACACACACACACACACACACACACACACACACACACGCTACCAGTTCTACATTCTGGAAACCATGTTCTTCAAGAACAGAAAAGGAAACTGGGTTTTAAAATACATATGACTACTTAGGTGCGTCTGCATTTATATATGTTGCATGTTCTTTACTCTTTTACTGATAATGACATTTAATCAGCTGATATATTGAAAGCCTCAATGTTTGGGACTGAAGGTAGATAAAGTTTCTTAGGATTTAGGGATCTTTCTTTTTTTCTTTTCTTTTTTTTCTTTTTTTGGAGGCAATTGTGGTTAAGTGACTTGCCCGGCATCATGCAGCTAGTAGGTATCTGAGGGCAGATTTTTAACTCGGATCCTCCTGACTCCAGACCTGGTGCTCTATACATTATACTACCTAGCTAATTCAGTTTTGTTAGAATCACAAAATTTCAGAATTGTTAACAATTTAAATTTTCATTTGACAGATTCCTCTCTAAAGAATGGCCCAGAGAAATGAAATATATTATATTGAGTCACACCATCTTTGAGAATAGAAGCAGGGAAAAAGGCTATGACTCTTTCCACAGCACTAATTCTTCTTGATTACAATGTTCTAAAAACAAAAACAAACTAATCACAAAATTCTAATTAAAATCACACCAAATAAGGAAAGAAACTGTATCTCTTAGGCAAGCATAACAAAGGAATTCAAAAAACACACTTTAGGGGGGAAAAAAATCAACAGAAAAAAATGCAATATTCTGTGGGTACAAATTCCCCCAAGGGAACACAGACCTGAAGGAACCAAAAATGAAATTTAGAAGAACCCAAAAAAACCCAATAACAATATCCACTAGAATTGAATTCTGCCAACAGTTATCCTTCCTTGGATAATGGTTTTCATCCTTGGCACAATAAACAGTTACAAAATAGACCTTCTTATTCCTAACCACAGACATCTTAAATGGCAAATTAACTGTCCATGAGATAAATGGTTATTGTGGAATACAGCACAGAAAACTTCCTCAAGTGGCAATTAAAAAACAAGACTCCTCTGGATTTTAAACACAAGTCTCACTGTAGAAGAAGCTTCAATATCTAAAAGAAGTGAAAAATGAGGAAGAAAAACAACAATAACAGTAATTAAGTTAATAACTCAACTAACAATGTGAAAAGATTGCCAGTTACTTCAGAATAATTGAGATAATGTGATCAAGTGTATGCAATCAGTGGTGGAAATTGGAATGGAAGGGAAAAGCATTGGAACATAGTTTTTGGGATGTCCCAACCCAACTGCTAAACAAATCATTTAACAGTAATGTTACCATCAATCTTCTCAGACTAAACAATTTCCAATATTTCTTACATTAAGGCCAGACTGGTATTCATAGTCATTAATTTTAATAAAGGTTGAAATGGTGCTATGTATTAATTCAACATCAGAAGTAAAACTAAGGTATAAAATCTAAAATATTTTTCTGCTGATCTGAGCTTTGTTTCAGTAATACAACATATAGTATTGGAATAATTTTTTCATATATCCTTTCTTATTCGTGCTTTCATTAAAAACACTATGTAATGCATGTCTCAATTTTAGTAAAACTATTTTCTTTTTAATGTAAAATATAGTAGGGGAAGCTAGTAGTGCACTGGATTCTACCTTAGAGTCAGGAAGAACCCAAATCCAGCCTCAGATACACACTAGCTATGCAATCCTCAGTAAGTCACTTAACCCTGTTTGTTTCAATTTCCTTAACAGTAAGATGGGGATAATTACAATACCTGCTTTGCAGATTAATTGTAAGGATCAAATGAGGTAATATTTTTACAACAAAATAAAACAAAAAGGATTAGCATACAAATATATATATAATAACATGCTCATTTTTTTCCATTCCATATAGTGAGAAAAATAGCTAAGTTCTACCCAATTCCTAATGCCTCTGCCACCTTAAAGAATTATTGACTAAGAGATTTCTAAAGCTGCATCACTGTTAGGTGGTGTTTTCTTGTAACTTCTTTTCACTGAGAATTATGACATTTTTATAGGATTATGAAAAAGTCTCTGCTATTTCATGCTTCATATCTTTTCATTGTTTTCCATATAAACCTTTGGTTTCAGATCTTCCACGCTTCCCTTTTGCCAGATTGTTTATACATGTTGAAAAACCTGCTTCCTTTAGTGTTTTTGCTTCTGTTTACATCCCTATCTAACCACACTAGCCTCAGTTACCCTTTCTGTGTTTACACTTAATCAGGATGCATTTCAAGAAGAATCTTATGTCAGTCTTTCCAATTTTTCCACTGCAGACTTCCCAGGATTATAAAATTACACTAAAATTCTTTAGGGTATTATAGATTTCCACTAAGTCAGTTTCTCTAAGAACAAACAAATAAACAGGCTGGCAAACATTCCATAGCTTCCTTTGGGGCTCACACCTTAATGATAATTTGAGTATAAGTCTTTATAATCCACCACCCTTGAAGTTGAGGTATTTCAAACTTACTTTAATTGGATTAGGTCTAAGAAACCCACCAAACATAATAATCATTATGATGAAAGAAAGTCAGTCATCATAAACATCCCTTAAAATAAATTTTGATTGTTCTTCCATTTTTAGAAATACTGAACAAATTATGTATAACTTATAGGTGTCCTTATAAAAAGTGTAGTTCACAGGAGTAATGTGCCTAGAAAAATGTATGAAAGTAAACAAAATGCAAATGTTGATACAATGAATCTATGGTAAATATGGGATTAGTTTTCCACAACTACCATAAACTATTATTTTGCTAGAGATCACTGAAAATATACTTTTCTGGAAATATTATTAAAAAACCATCAATTCTGAGAATATGTATTTTTCCTTACACAGTAAACATGAAATAACCTATTAAAATGCAATATAAAAAATATAACTGGTAACACACAGAGCATTTTTCTCGCTAGTAATTTCCTGGAATTCTGTGATCTTTTGTGCTAACATATCAATAAAAATTCATTTCAGACAATATTCATTTTTTATAACATATTAAATCTTGTTCAGTCATTTCAGTCATGTCTGACTCCTAATGATCCCATTTGGACTTTCCTGGGCAAAGATACTGAAGTGCTTTGTCATATCCTCCAAATCATTTTATGGATCCAGAAACCGAGGCAAACAGGGTAAAGTGGCTTGTCTAGGATTATACGAATTTGAGGCCAAATCTGAACTTGGCTTTTCCTGACTGTAGCCCCAGGATTCTATCCATTGCATCACTTGCCTACCATAAATATTGGACAGAAAAGGAAATTCTTAAAATGAAAACCTAAGCCAAAATCTTACTTTCTACTATATGAGATGGCAGTATGAAGGTGTTGGACTGTATACTATACTACTGTAAACTCCTTTATCTTCGCGTCACTCTGAAAATCAAAGGAGAAGTTGCTGGGAATTTAGTCATTGCTGTTGGAAAACATCAAGACAGTTAAAGTCTCAACACCCTGTCCTTTAAGGCTGGTGAATGGCACTGGAGATCAAGGATACACCACCTTGAAATAATCAATCGGCAACGTCTGCTTTGTGTGCTTTTGAGATACTTAAAGGTCTCAAAGTAAGGGAGCATAGCAAAGGGAGTTGATCTTTAATCTAGAGGCTGAAATTAATGATAGGATCAGCAGAATCAATGTCTCTAGACAGGTAGTTGATTATGCAGAGAAACCCTTCAAACTTGGAAACTGAATGTCATGATGATTTTTTTTTTCAATTAAATATAACTGTAAATATGTGCAGTTGGTAACTTGAAAGTGAAAAATCAGATTATTAATAAAAATCACATGAATGCTTGAAGCACTATATGGTTGTTAAGAACTGACTCTATTGCCTCTCCTGCTAGGGAAGTAGAGCATTCCACTCATGTTATCAAATTTAGTCGCAGACACTTAATAGCTTGTATGATTCTGAGTAAGTTGTTTCACCTGTCTGTCTCAGTTTCCTCATTTCTAAAATGGAAATAATAATAACACCTAACTTCCAGGTCATTGTGAGGAAAAAAATGAGATAGCATATGCATAGATGTTAGCAAAGTTAAAACTCCTACATAAATGCTAATTAACAATAACAACAATAATAATTGTCATTATATCATAGCATATTGAAATCAATTTGGATTTTTTGTGTGTCAGAAATGCCTTTGGAAAACTCTGACCTTAATAATTTTGCTACTCCTTTACCCTATTATGTAATATTTCATCTATATGTTTTATGATAATGAATAAATATAATCTCTTACATTCTGAGCATTACTTCTTTTCTGAAATATATGATTAAAACTCACCAATCTCACTTGGCCTTCTGGAGCATTTAGGTAAAATTTTTAACATTCATAATAGATATTTTGGTCACCGAAAAGCATTCTAAATTCAACAAATCACCTTTTTTAAAAAACTATCTAAAAGCTAAGATGTAATATAAAATAGGCCAAGATTAATTGAATTTTACTCAATTCATTGAAGTTCAATTAAATATTTACCCAAATATATGCTACACACTAAGCAATCTCAGGTGAAATATGGAAACCATTACCAATTCATCCTCTGTATAATTGTCAAATTGATACACTTGAAGCTCAGGTCTGATGGTGTCATTTCCTTACTCAAGAAACTACTGTTCTCTCTTTCTTGTTTCTAGGTACAAAAGCAAACTCTTCAGTTTCCCTACTAAAATCCTTTACAACTTGGTCCCTGCCTACCGTACTAGTGATTTACTGACTTTTGGCAAATCACTTAACCTAAAATATTTTTCCCTTCTCATCCCTGCTTTCTGGCTTCCTTGAAGTCCCAAATAACATTCCATCTTCTACCAGAACCTTTGCCCAATCATACTGAATTCTAGTGCTTTCCCTCTGTTAATTATTTCCCAATTTATCCTGTATATACCTTTTCTTCTTTATTGTTGCACTGTCTCCCCCTTTTGACTGTAAGTGCAGTGATAGCCCCTTGAAGGCAGGGGCTATCTTCTGTCTCTTTTTATATCTTTAGGGCTTAGCACTGTGCCTGGCACATAGTAGGTGCATAGATTTTTTTTTTTATTAAATTGAATATTGTAATTACAGGCTAATTGCTATTTTTTCTTAATTATTGAAAATGCATACAACTTATATAGTAATTAATGATTTTTCATGAGGCTATTCTTGGGCAATTTGTTTCTTTGAAAGTTGGGATCTATTATATTGAAAATAGTTGGATAGCATTAAGTAGAGAGACAATATGGCTTTATGGATTAAAAAAGAGAATTTCTACAGATTTCCAAAAATAGAAAACAGAGGTTTTGTTACCAACTTCCTTCATAATCGTTTTCTGTACAAAGATTGAAATTCGGTATCTAGCAAACAATGGAGAAAGTTTAGAAATCATCTAATGTTCTTTCAGGAAAAAAAAATCAACACTCAAAGAAAAAGAATTTATTAACTTTATATACACAGAAATGGGATTTGGCATGGATGGAAAAACTTAACTACTTTTTAAAATGCCTATTGAACTACCATGTCTGGAGTACCACTTGATAATTTCCCACAGTAATGCAGGGTATTCACATTTAAAATTTAAAAATAAATAAATCCCACAATCATTTCTTTCCATCTTTTGGCAATTTAATAAGTTCAAATATTGGGAAAGATTATGAAGAGTAGAAGGGAAAATCTTAACATTTGATAGAGAAAAAGATACACGCTTTGGTTGTTCAATTACTTAAATATGACTAAAGAATCTCATGCAGTACTTGAAGCTACCATAATTTTACTTTCTAAGCAACTTCAGGTGTAAACAGAATTAAAGAGTAAAACATGATTTCTGTGATTATATTACTACTGAAATAATTTTAAATGTCCATGTTTAAAATGTAAACAACTGTGTGGCATTTGTTCTCGGTTATTCTGTGAAATGAAAGAAAAGAATAAAAAGAAACCATACAAATATGTTTGTTAAAACCCCAAGTATTAGGTTGAAAAGGGGGGAAGGAGGTTTTTCCAGTGTGCTATTAGTTCTTTTGAACTTCTAATAATGTGACTATACATTTAACTGCAAATAGTTTAGAAATCACATCATACAGATGACTTAATTCTCATAATTTCTTTGTAGTTTTATTGTTCTGTAAAAGCAAACTGTTTCAACAAAAATTGTACTGGGTCAGGCTCTCACAAGAAAAATGTTTATTATTCTATTGCTCATTAAAATCTACCAATTAATTACCAAGTTTAGTTAATGGATCTTCTTTGAACTGTCTGTAAGATGAATATTTTTATTACTTATTTTTATAATAATGTGCCCTCAGTAGCTTCAAAAAAAAATCTACCTTACAAAATGTTAATGGCTGATATTTCACAATGCTGTTTATCTTTTTCAACCAAAGGCATTAGTCATTCTTTTTCTTCCTCATACTATGCCTATCTCCTTTAATTTGGCATGACTTTTCTTATAAAATTATAAAATATAAGATCATATAAACATAACATGTTATTATTTCACAGTCAGATTTATCAATAAAATCAACAAACATACCCACAATTCTTTCAAAAATGTCTGAGATATAGGGAAATACATGAAAGACTTGCTATGTTGGATGAGGAACAGAAAGGATATAATAAGCAAATCCCCACATCTGAGACAGAGGTAGGGGTGTGTATGTGTGTCTCTATATGTAGATTAAGGTATGTCACTGTGTGGTAGAATATTTAAAAACAACAAGAAGAACAACCTGTAGTTACTGGTCTTAAGTCCCCTTCTTCATGAGCATAATCTTTTTTTTTCTTTAAGATTAATGAAAAGAAATTGATGCTATTATCTATCCAGAAACTATGAAAATGAAGTAAACACACATAAAAAGTCAGTTTATACAAATAGCAACAAGAAGATTGTCATAAAACTTCATTGATGAAAAAGAATAGGCCAAAATATCAAACTGAAAAAAAAAAACAAAACTGGAAAAAAATATCCAGAATGTGTGCTATGTACAATAGTTAATCTTCTGGTTTTTCTGTCCTGATTTGTCTCTTTTCTCTTCTCTACCCTTGACCTTTTATTTTGTTCTTCTCTGGAAATGACCCATTTGCTGGCAAAGATTGTTATTGTTCAGTGTCTCTGATACTTCATGACCTCATGATGGACCAAACAGTCCATTGTTTTTCTTGGCAAAAAATATTTTGGCAAAGACTACCTGGAGGGATTTGCCATTTCATTCTCTAGTAAATTAAGGCAAATACAGTTTAAGTGACTTGGCCAAGGTTACATAGCTAGTAAGTGTCTGATCCTGGATTTGAACTAAGGTCTTCCACAGCCATGTCTTCACCTACTGAGACATTTCACTTCCCTTTGCAGCAACATACCTTTCACTATTTTCTTCTGTAAAAGAGACATTGTTCCTGAATGACAAGAATTACACAGATATGCATCCACTTAGCTACCAATAGGATTAATGGGATTTCCCAGGTGACAGTTAAGGCAGATGAACAAGAACTTTTCTAGAGAAGAAATATGAACTATTAGGAGCCATATAAGAAATATTCAAATCCCAAACAATTAGAGAAATACACATTTGAAAAGTTTGTACTTTATAGATTAGTAAAACTGACCAAAAAAATGAAGACAAATGTTAGAGAAGCTGTGGGAGGACAGGAACGCTAATGATGAATGGTGGAGCTGCGCATTGGTCTAACCAATCTGGAAAACAATTTGTAACTCTGACTAAAAAAGGACTAAGTTGACCCAGTAATATAACTGAGCTGGTCACTCAAAGAGATCAAAAAAAGAAGGAAAGGACTCAGATGTATGGAAATATTTATGGTAGTTTTTTTTTTTGGGTTTTTTTTTGGTAGTAGCAAACAAATAGAAATCAAGGAGGTGTGGCATCAATTGGAAAATGAAATACAGTATGATGGAATAGGATTGTACCATAAGAAATTCTAAAAGAGATAGCTTTAGTAAAACTTGGGAAGATTATTTTTAAAAATATTTTAATAGTTTTTATTTACCAGATATTTGCATGGGTAATTTTACAACATTGACAATTGCCAAACCTTTTGTTCTAATTTTTCCCTTCCTCCCCCCCACCATGGCAGGTTGACCAATACATGTTAAGTTAAATATATTAGAGTATAAATTAAATACAATATATGTATACATGTCCAAACAGTTGTTTTGCTGTACAAAAAGAATCGGACTTTGAAATAGTGTATAATTAGCTTGTGAAGGAAATCCAAAATGCAGGTGGACAAAAATAGAGGGATTGGGAATTCTATGTGATTTATAATCATCTCCTAGAGTTCTTTTGCGGGGTGTAGCTGGTTCAGTTCATTACTGCTCTATTGGAACTGATTTGGTTCATCCCATTGTTGAAAATGGCCTCCTCCATCAGAATTGATCATCATACAGTATTGTTGTTGAAGTATATAATGATCTCCTGGTCCTGCTCATTTCACTCAACATCAGTCCATGTAAGTCTCTCCAGGCCTTTCTGAAATCATCCTGTTGGTCATTTCTTACAGAACAATAATATTCCATAATATTCATATACCACAATTCTCCAGTTGATGGGCATCCGCGTAGTTTCCAGTTTCTGGACACTACAAAAAGAGCTGCCACAAACATTCTTGCACATATAGGTCCCTTTCCCTCCTTTAAGATCTCTTTGGGATAAAAGCCCGTAGTAACACTGCTGGATCAAAGGGTATGCACAGTTTGATAACTTTTTGAACATAGTACCAAATTGCTCTCCAGAATGGCTGGATGTATTCACAATTCCACCAACAATGTATCAGTGTCCCTGTTTTCCCACATCAACTTGGGAAGATTATTATAAAATAATGATGAGTAAAGAGAACATAACTAAGAAAGCAAATCCTATAATAACAATATGATAAAAACAAACAACTGTGAAGGTCAAAGAACTCTGTTTAATACAATGACTAGTCATGGTTCTAGAGGAACATACAACCTAGCACCTGATAGAGAACTGATTGACTTTACTATAGTACAGAATAAGACATTTTTTTTATATGATCAATGCAAGAATTTGTTTTGCTTGAGTATGTAATGATTGTTGTAAAGTGAAAAAACAAAATTTAACTTCCAAAATGGAAAAAATAAAGAAGCCTGACACAAATAAATAAGAGAAATAGCAACTGTACAAGCAAACATGATAAACACACACACACACACACACATATATATGTGTATATATATATATATATATATATATATATATATATATATATATATATATATATATATATATATATAGACTTAGAACCTTAAGATGATGTAAACATTTCAATTAACTATATTGAATCAATCAATCAATAAGACAAATAAGGAAATTTTAGAAGTGGAAAACAAGGTGAGAGTTACTAGGTAAAGGAGAAACGTGTGAGGATAGAAAAAAGCAGAAGGCTGGGAAAGGTAAAAGAGTTTCTGTCTCTATCTATCTGTCTGTCTCCTTCCCCCTTATCTTTCAGTCAAGAAAGGAGGATACTTCCACAGAAGTATACTCTCTTGGGGAATTATCAAACGAGTCTGGCAAGCTGTATATTATCCTGTTCTCTACTCATAATCAAAATAAATTCAACAGAGTACCTGATTTCTCCAATTTTTTTTGACACAATTCATCATAAGAACCTGGAGTGTTTTGATCTTGACTTGATCTAGAGCAGCATTCATCAAGGTATGTGCCCACACAACTTCCATAGTAAATCATGTTTTGTCTCTAACACAAACAATACCAATTCCTTCACCCATTACATTAATTCCTTCACTTCCACCTTTACTTTCCAGGCATACTATAGGTTAGTCCCTTCAGGAGGGTAATAACTAAACCTCTGGCCCAGGCACCTAAAGAAGCTTCCTGGACAAAATTCTTATCTCCCACGTCCTGCAGACTAATCTGGTATACCCTTTGAGTGGGCAGAATCTCACATCATATGTGAACAAAGCAATCCATTCAGATCCAATTAAATGATGTGCTGATTCAAATCTGGGATCTAACAATTATTGACAACACAACTCCGGTCAAAGCTTCCAAAAATATGTAATTATATAAATTAAACTTTTTGTTTTTTGAGGGATAAGAACTGAGCAGCACAATGTACAATTAGATTGCAATCTGCGCTGTAGATCTCATTATATATATTTACTATGAAATCTATATTCCTCTCATGAATTAGTTATTTACCTGAAGAGTACCATCATCTTTCCAGGCTCCCAGATTCTTAAGTCCTCATTATTATTCTTTCCTTACTGAATGGAAATTGCTAGCTTCAAAGTTTTCAATTATCTCTTAATTGTCAACTGTGATGGCCTTTTTTCTATCTTCATACTTTTGACCTATCTGCAACACTTATCATTGATTACATTCCTTCCTGTATTGTTAAAAAAGATTTAAGTATTCTTGAATATTATGTCACTGTTATGATTGAAAAAGGAGCATCATGACTTAATAAGCACAACCAGAAACTTACTTCTTCCATTTGAATCTATGAATCTGTGTGGTGTCTCCCTCTCTTAAAACAACCATGAACCTCAAGAATAGGATGGACTGAATTTAGAACCAGACATTATCAAACAGAATCAGAACCAGACACTGTATCAAAAGTGTTAAGCCAAGATTAAAAAAAATAATAATGGCACATATTCAATCATAGTACTTTTACTAAAAATATCCTTACAAGTATTAATATTTTAGAGAGTACAAGATGATTTTTAATATAATCAGTAACTAAAATATTATTTAATCTCTCTCATTTTATAAAAAATGAGGGATTCAATTCGTTTTCTAAGAAAATGTTACTACTATAAATCAAAAAGTAGAACAAGGGTACCAAAAGGGCCTAAAAACTGTTGTAACCAAAAAACTTGATCCTGTTACTAAGTAGAACTATAGATTGTATCTCTGTGTGTGTATGCATATAGGTATATGCACATGTATTTGTGTTCTATATATGTAAGTATGTACATGTACATATGTGTAAAGATAGATATATATGTATATATATATATATATATATATATATATATATATATATATATATATAATTTTCTATCTAGAATTGTGTGAAGAACTGTGCTAGTTGTGTGAAGAACATCAATAAGGAAAGTCCATTCATAAAATA
Organism: Sminthopsis crassicaudata; assembly: GCF_048593235.1. NCBI lineage: Eukaryota > Metazoa > Chordata > Mammalia > Dasyuromorphia > Dasyuridae > Sminthopsis > Sminthopsis crassicaudata. The sequence continues at coordinate 608,050,249 of NC_133617.1, read as the reverse complement.
GCAGACTCATCTGATTTAGTTAGAGATCTTTTTGAGTTAAGCAACCCATATGTGTTAAAAATCATTGCATAAATAAATAACTTAGTGGACTTGATTGGAATTCAGTTACACACAATATCTTTTTATTTTTAGTCTTTCCTCTAATATACTATTGATTTTGATCCTTCTTAACTCTAAAGCCAACTCTTTTTCAAGCCACGGTAAAAAGACATTTCTTAAAACTTATTTCCTACCTGGCCTTTTTCTTTGAATGTAACTGAATATAACTGATTTTTAACATTGCCATCTAGTCAAAACTTAGTTTAAAAAATGCTTACTTTTTATCCATGTTTTAGGCATAGACAATAATAATTTCTGAAAATGACAGGAAAATTGAACACATATAAAGCAATCACCACAAAGAGGAAGCCAAAGGGGCCCCAAAACTATGTTATCCAGAAAATATTTAATCTCTTTGCTAAGGAGAGACAGAGAAGCCAAGGTGAGAAGTGGTTTACAATATAAACACATTCATAAAATCTTAGGGATAAAGATGGCAAAGATTATATAAGAAGTGTGTCTCATAGAAGATTCAGAAGTAGGGAAAGGAAAAACAAATTTCCAACTAGGTTGACAAGATATTTACATAAGTCAGATCATTCTGAGAACATATAAGCATGAAAACCGGAGGAATAACAGATAAAAATTGGAGGGGAAAAAAATCTGTGAAAATTTATAAAATAGACTATTTTTCTGTACCAGTTATGGCAATATTACCACATTTGGACTCTTATTATTGCAATCTCTGATGTGTTTCATGAAGGAAGAGAAAATAATACTAAAAAGTACTGACATGAAATGAGAAGCACAACATAAACAGGAGACATTTGCTCTTTGCGTCATGGGTTGGTGGCACAATTGTGCAAGCACTAAGGGCTGATTCTTGAGATAATTGAAAAAGGACAGAAAAGATATAAAACCACATTTACAATGCTCATCTATGAGCACATGTATCTTTGACAGTGTAGCTGTACAAAAAAAGTAAGCCCAGAACTGAACAGGAGAAAAAGGGAATCAAGATTGTCTTTGAGAAAATGGAACACTTCTATTGAACTAAACCATTAAACAATTAAACCAAGGTCCACATGTGTGCAAAAATGTTTGTGGCAGCCCTTTTTGTAGTGGCCAGAAACTGGAAATTGAATGGATGTCCATCAACTAGAGAATGGCTGAATAAATTATGGTATATGAATGTTATGGAATATTATTGTTCTGTAAGAAACGACCAACAGAACGATTTTAGAGAGGCTTGTAGAGATTTACATGAATAGAGGCTAAGTGAAACAAGCAGAACCAAGAGATCATTGTACACAGCAACAACAAGACTATATATATGATTATCAATTCTAATGGATTCTCTTCAACAATGAGATGATTCAAACCAGTTCCAATTGTCCAGTGATGAAGAGAGGCTTCTACACCCAAAGATAATGCTACTTAGCCTCTTGGTTGTTGATCCAATGATTTCTTCTTTTTGTATTTTTTCATATAGATGTTTTTCAGCATTATATAAGCTTGCTCTCATTTGGAAAAGGCAACTCTTATTGTAATGTAGCATCAACTTGGGGGAAAGAAATGAATTAACCAGGATTTTGATTTTAAAATGTCAAGATACTGTCAGAGCATTTCCTTCATTTTTAAGCTGTTTTTCGTAATAGTGAAATACTTGTATATTAATATCTTGATGTGGAAAAAATAAACCAATATTCTAGATGATAACTCTTAGGGCTATGCACCGAAAACAATGTAGTATTGAATATAGTACTTTGATTGACATTTAACCTTCTGTTTCTATTCCTTTTGTGATAATTTTTTTAAAAGATTTAATCTCACCTACCTTTAGTTGAATGGTTTGTTGTGACCAAAGAATGTACATTAACTTCCTATAATTTCTCTATAAAATTAAAACTTCTAGTCCTGTTGTAATTTCCTCATTGCTCTTATTTGGTTATGTTCTGTATCATTCCTTATAGAGTACACTTCAATGATCTATGTTCTTTTCATTGTAGATTCTTCAACAGTGAATTAGTATAAATGATCCATTGTAACTTCATCCTATATTACTCTAGTGCACATTGTACTACAAATCCTACAAAAGACTTCCACTTGTTCTCCTGGGGGCTTTCCCAGGCTCACACAGCTAGGAAGTGTTAAGTGTCTGAGATCAAATTTGAACTCGGGTCCTCCTGAATTCAAGGCTGGTGCTCTATCCACTGCGCCACCTAGCTGCCACATGCACCACTACCTGCCCCCATATCTCTTGATATTACGTGTATATCAGTATAGCACATGACTTGTTCATCAAGTCCTTGTTTTCACTACTTGACCAATGTACCTTTTTTGAATCATACATCTTTCAAATGATATTCCATATGCCATTTCTCTCATACGTTTTGATGATAATAGGCTTGAGTTTATTAAACCTAAAGTATACTTCTTCATTGCTTTTTGGTTGACCTTCAATTTTTGGAGTCTTTGGTATTATGTGATTCATAGCTATAATGCATTACCAAAAAAATATTAGTTTCAAAAAGTTGAGCCTTGGTTTCTTTTCTTGGTGAATTCTTGTTGACCAATCTCATTAGACAAGATAACAAGCATAGAACTTGAGCTCAGCTGGAATGGTTGAATCAGCTGCAGACATCAGATGCTACCTGGAAGTATGCAACGAAGGATAAGGCAGTGAAGCCTCTGTATAAAAAGACTTAAGCTTCAGGAGAGCAGCTGTGAATTTAAAAGAGGTGACCTCTCGGCATTCCCTAAATTTTTACCAATCTCTCCTAGTTCTACTCCTACATCTCATTGACTACTCATCAGTCTCTATCACTGGATCTTCCTCCAGATCACAGAATTGTCCTGAGGCCTCTTCTCTTCTTCTTTTATTCTATTTCATTGGGTAGTTCTCACAAATTAATTATACTCTTTATATCGATGATTCTCAAATCTATTCAGTCCTCGCCTCTCTACTGACCTTCCATCTATCATCTCCAAATGCCTTCCAAACATCTAAAACTGGATGGATATCCAGTAGGCATGTTAAAATTCCACATACACAAAAATGAAATTTATCATTCCCCCTAGGCCTGCGAGATAGGAAAAGAATTCTTTGATTAATAAACTATTTTTAAAAATTGTGCTCCTTTGGCTATTATAAGAAATCGCAGCAATTTTAATTTAAGTAATGGATAAATATTGAATTGTGCTCTATTGAAGTAATCTTTCTTTTAAAGAATACATATTTTAAATAGGAGTAATTAAAAGTCAATGATTTGGATTTTTTTTTCATTTAGAAAAGAAATAAAAATATTACTTTAGGAGCTATTTGAAAGGAGGTCATTGATATTTTATAATATAATTATTCGTATTCTATTCAGAACAATTTCTTAAAGGTTTAAAGTTAGAGCTATTTTTCACACTTATTTTCATCCTAAGACTTTTTTTTTTATTACACACATACTTATGTATATAATTTTCTTGTTAAAGTGTATGGAATTACAAAGGAAGCCCTAAGATCAACAAAAATGAAGATCAATTTTTTCCACCATTACAAATACCAAAATTTATCCATAAACACTTTTAGGGATGATGGACCTCAGAATAAGAACTCCTGCTCTATGCTTTCTCATTTGTCAAATTCATCAGCTCTCATGAATTCAATGATCACCTCTGGAATTATCATTCCTAGATCTAGCAGCTTTATTTTCTTACATAAGCTCAAGTTCCTTTTGAATATCTGAAAATAGATGACCCATAGACATTTCAAATTCAATACATCTAAAATAAAATTTATCATCTTTTCTCCAGAAACTTCTCCTCTTTTGAACTTTTTTTTTTTTTAAATCATCAACAAGAGCTCCATAATTTTTACAGTCACCCAAGCTTACAACTTTGGTATAATATTCTTGACTACTCACTTTCCCTCACACCATAGATCCAATCTGTTGCCAGATCTTGCCATTCCTATCTTATCAACATCTTTCCTATACATCTTTTCTCCACTCACATAGTCACTACCTTATCACCTCTCACCTGGATGATTTTTTACTTCCTAGCATTATAAAAGATTGTCTTATTTTATTGTAGGATAGAAGGTGCATATAAAAACAAATGCTTATCTGGAATTTAATTAATTAGAGTTTCTTTTCAAATTATAAGTCTGGAGTTCATCTGTGTACTGTATGGATCTGGGTCTGCTTAGGTGATCCCACAGAATTTTGGATTATGACTAGGAAAATCTCATTATTTTGGCTTCATTTTTTCCTCTTTTTGTTTCATGTGTACAACAAAATGGTTATTGCATTTGATGGATGAAGATTTTGGAAGTCACAATCTCTATGCATAAGAATCAAAGTTTTTGCATGCAAATATAAATTTCTATTTCAATTTTTAAAAAAAGTCTCTCATAAGTTTGGCAATTTAAAAAACTACTAGAGAGAACCTTTCCAGTGGGTAGATCCTCTGTGGAGGATTTATGGGAAAGCCAGGAGAAAACAACAACAACAACAACAACAACAACAACAACAACAACAACAACAACAACAACCACCACCCTATATACAGCATTTCACATTGGTGGAGGGAATCACAGATGAAATCACAGATTTAACCAAGTATTAAAATAGAAGTATCCCTGAGGGATTGACCTCTACTGCCTAGTCAAGTCCTCAATTTAAATGCACACCGTTAACTTACACCACATGATGTACTGTAAGAAGATTGCCTTCTGACAATGAATAAGCAAATGTATAGCTATTAAATGCATTTCTTTCATTTTAAATTAGGAATAAATACTTTTGATTTTCTTTTTTCTTTTTTTTTTAATACTCATGGGGGAATGCCTACATGCTTTTTCCACATCATTTATTGATATTTTTAAAACCATTTAAATACTGAAATAAATCAAAATAGAATAAAAATATATTTTCTGGCAAGCAGTTTTTCTAATAGCTTTTGGCATCTTTTATTATTAGGAATCAGATGACAAAATAATCAAATGAAAAACTGCATTGTGGTTTTACAATAAAAACAGAAATAATGTTTGTGGAAAAAGAGTCCAGTGTGTACTAAGTTTGGGAAGTGATGGGGAAATAATCCTTAAACATGTTTTTTCAGTAGAAAATAGGAAAATCTTTTCTTTATAAAGTGGTTATATAAGAATCTTGTTATTAGACAAAGAATGAAATTTTTAAAAGGCATGAGGAATTTGTAAAAGCTGCTGTGGATTAAAATTTCTTTACACAGATATTTATATCTGTGGTACCGACATATAAAATACACTTTAAATGCCTGATAAATCATAGACCACAATTAAAAACTCATTTCCAATGTCCTTATTATTAATACATATGTTTTGCTCTGGTCATTAATTTCAATAATATGTACTATGGGTTCACTACATATGTAATAAAATCTAGACTAAGGTGAAGTATTCCTATTTGTTTGCTTTCCATATCAACCAGTCAATCAATAAATGTTCATTAGGTGTTTATATGTCCCAGGCACTATGGGCTGGAGATACAAAAAGAAGCAAAAGACAGTTCCTTACCTCAAAGAGCTTACATCAAATGAGGGACACAATATGCAAAGAAATATATACATATGGCATAAATAAGAAATAATTAAAAGAGGGAAAGCACTGGAATTAAGAGGGATTAAAGAAGGCTTCCTATAGAAGTTGAGATTTTAGTTGAGACTTAGGAAGCCAGGGAGACCAACAGTCAGAGGGAGGAGGGAAAATACTTCTAGGCATGGGGGATAGCCCGAGAGAACATTTTGGAACCAAGAGATGGACTATCTTGTCAATGGATCACTCAGGAAAGTAATGTCACTATACTTGCTAGGTAGGAAGATGCAAGAAACCTAGAAAAGTTGGGAGGTAAGGTAATGAGGGGCTTTGGATGCCAGAGTATTTTGTGTTTGCTTTTGGAGGCAATAGGAAACTACTAGAGTTTATTGAGCACAGGAAGGGGAGGAGGGGTGAGATAATCATGTTAGCAGCCAAATAGAGGATGGAGTAAAGTGGAGAAAGAATGAAGGCAGAAAGTCCTACCAGCAAGTTTACTGCTATAATCTAGGTATGAGATGATTAGGGACTGGTCTAAAGTAATAATAGTGTCAGAAGAAAGGAATATATAGAGAGATATTGCAAAAGAGAAATCAACAGGCTTTAGCAACAGTTTGGAAATGGCAGGGTAGAGATGTCGAGGAGTCCAGGATGACTCCTAGGTTGTGAGCCTGAGGGAGTGGGGAAAATGCTGTTGTTGACCTTTACAATAACAGGGAATGAAAGAGAAGGAGAAGAATGTAGGGAGAAAGATAATGATTTCTGTATTGGACATATTGAGTTTAAAATGTCTACATCAACTCTGAGATGTCTGAAATGCAGCTGGAGATTTGAGATCAGCAGAGAATTGGGGCAGGATAGGTAGATTCAAGAATCATCGAGAGAGAGAGAGAGAGAGAGAGAGAGAGAGAGAGAGAGAGAGAGAGAGAGAGAGAGACAGAGAGAGAGAGAGACTGTAATTAAATCCATGAGAGCTGATGAGATCACCAAATGAAGTATTATAATGGGAGGAGGGAAGAGGGCCCAGAAGAAAATCCTGAGGGACACTTATGGCATAAATGATATTTCTTCATGAAGAAATAGTTATAAATTTGTAGATGATTGGAAAATTATCAAATTCCATGAGGTTTTCTCCCCTAACTCCAGAAAAATCTTGTTACTTATTTATCTATTGGTTATCACATCAAGATGACTCTGAGATATCAGAAGAGGCACCTGTGGTTTAAGTAAAATCACAGGATATCTCACTAACTATATCCTACCAGTTTCAATAAGTTACCTTAAGTAATAATGATCACTGTATAGTGTAAGTAATTAACTTTGTTTTCTTTTACAGCATTAATATTTGGCTGCTGAATAAGCTTTTGATCACTCCCTACCAACCTCCTCCCCCAATTCTTATTGTCCCCAAATCAGGCTTCAATACACCATATGATGATTAGGTCCAGTTCTCTTTGATAGCTTCATAACTTTTAAAAGCAACAATAACTACAACAAAAAAAAGTATCCAAAGATCCTTGAAAACCATAGCATTTATTCCTTTAATATACAGAAAAAAAATTCACATGATGGTTCTGTGAATACTTTGTCCTTTTCTTCCTGTACTGGACAGTGACCCTCAAATTGCATTTTAACCCAAAGACTTTGGGAGTCATTTTGAGGCCAAGTGTTTAGGATCTGAATAGTACAATTAAAGGATAAAGGGCAAATGAGCAAGGAGTTTGGGTTACCTCAGGAACAGTTGAGAAATGCTTTGGTAATATCCTTATTGACTGAATTGAAGCTCATAGTAAAAGGACCTGCAATACAGGGACCACTGATTTCTTACTATCTGTAGTTCTTGAAATTGTTTCTTTAATACAAGAAGAATCAGATACTTAATTAATAACTTGGCAGGCAGCTTTTATACTTACTAATTATTTCACCTCATTTAATTTTCTTACCCATTTCAAGGACAGTGTCGAAAGGTTCCCAAATGCTATATATAAAAAAGTGAGTGAGAGTCTTTGGAAATATATATCAAAAACAACTGTTTAAAAATTCACAAAGCATTTATGAAAAAATTATGGAAGGTATAGTTAAAGGAGCAAAAAATTTAGGTCAGAACAACTGGGTTCAAATCCTGATCAGATTCATTTTACTTTTAAGACATTGGGAAAGTCATTTATTCTTTTGGGGCCTCGGTTTCTTCATCTGTAAAGTGAAGGGAACTAGCTGGCCTCTTAAGGGTCCTACCAACTCTCTCTCTATGATTCTATGCTCCTAAAACACAGAAATTTAAAAGTACTCTCCAAAAAAAAAAATTTTTTTTAAGATTATAGGGTCAGTTCATAAAAGTCACTTCTGAATTTTATCCCTTCATTTCTATACTGAAAATGCTTATTTTTATGAATTATATAGCAACCTCATTTTAGTCATATTTATTTGTGACCCCTTTTGAAGTTTTCTTGGTAAAGGTACTGGAATGGTTTATCATTTCTTTCTCCAGTTCATTTTACAGATGAGGAAACTAAATTCCAAATTCTTAAGATGATTCTGTAACTTAATTGATTACATTAATAAAGACTTGGTGTATATAAAATGTTGTGTACAATACACAAAACTTTCTATTGCCTTAAGTCAGGAAGGCAGAATAGAAAAAGTGATGGGTTTGAATGATCTAGGTTCAATCTGTGTCACATTAGCTGGCAAGCTTTTCAGGTTCAGATTTCCTCAGCTGTAAAATGAGAATGTCAGACTTTCTAGATGACTTCTTAAGTCCCTTCTTGCTGATCTAATGAAATTAATTATTTTACCTAAAGTATTAAAGTAAAAAACTTAAATTGTAGGTGATTATTCACATTTATACAAGATTTGTATCCTTCAAAAGAACTCTGAGTTACATAATGCAAAAATCCCTAGCTATATTTTCTAGATGAACACACTGAAGCCTAGCATTGATAAGTGACTACATTGAGAGCACATGACTTAGTAAATGCCACAGTCTGGACTGAACCCACTCTCTTAATTCCCAAGGTCAATAGTTTTTCAACTCTATCTGAATTCCTTCATTAAGGCTATCTGTAATGAATTACATCATGATATTAAATCCAACGATATTCTATCTTTTTTAACTTTTAAAAAGTTGTTAAATATATATATATATATTTTACATATATAATATATATGTTATATATGTAAATATATATAAAATCCATTTTTCCCACAGAACTTTACATGTGCCCATGAAAATTCACATGATATTCCACAGTGAAACTGCAACAATAATATATTAGCATTTACAATAGTAACAGAATGAAGGCCTCTGGAGGTCAAAGATTTGTTTTGTTCTTTCTTTTTGTCCTGAGTATCAAATATGGTATCTTTTATATAGGAAGTCCATAAGTGCATATTGAATTGAACTATTAAAATGCTTTTAAACAACTGGGCTGAAAGGGGAACTTTTCAAACTCCAAAAGAAACATACTATTCATTTCAAATCATTTGTTCAACAATGATTAGTGAAAGCAAACCAATTGTTCAGTTATTAACTTTCTAATGATAATAGTAAACAGGTTATATAGTTAAGCTGGATGACATTTAGCAAAAGATTTACTGTCTTATGTAAAAACAACAATGAAAAACATTTCTATATGTGACCCACATTCCAACCCCAAAACAATTCAAAATTCTTTGCTATAAATTTTCAAAGACAAACACTAATATGAAACAAAAGTTAGAAGTGACATAAAGAAATTTTGGGGAGAGGGAAGCTTCTCTATAATAGAAACACTGTCAATGAATATTTGAAAATCAAAGTTATCAGGATACTAAATGGCTATGACAAAGCAAGATATTATCTACCTACTGAAATTGCCTTAATGTGGGGCGAAACAATAGGAAAATATGTTCTACTATTTTTTGATGGGTTTTACTTTTAACCCATAACATCTCATGATCCACATCCCATGAATGGGTTAAAAGTCATATAAGAAAATCCAGTTTCCTCTCTGTATATGTAATTAAAACCCACAAAAATTCACTAAGTATCTACTACAAAACACACATTTGGAATTATCTTTGTAATGAAATAATTTGGGCTGCATATATATACATTTCATATATATATATATGTATATATATATATATGTATTGAGAAACAAGAGTTCTTAAATGCACATATAGGAATACTAGACAGTTGAACAGAGAGGAAGACAAGCACAGCAATTGAGTTATTAGAGGGAAAGAATTCTACTGCACTGAATAGCACTTTTATTGGTCAGTGTCAATATAATTGTTTTGATCCTGATGATCAATGAATCAACTAATGAAATGATCAGATAAGCAACTGAATTTATACTTCTAGAAATAAGACGACATGGTAGATCAAGTCTTATAATAAGGTTGAAACCACTGATGACTCTTGTTTTGCCTACATGCTAAGAATTAACAGTTTTCTTTGAAATACAATAAAACAACATGTAACCCAATGGCTTGAATTCTAAAACAAGAATTTAATTTGTTGAGTTCTGAAGAAAAGGACTGTCATATGGGAAGGCTAAGAGGGACTCAAAGTGTTCTTTCAATGTTAATTTCTGGAGGGCCTGTAAAATGTGACTCCTTATATTCACAGAATCACATGATCTCTCTGGTACAAGAACTTCAGAGTCTTATCTGTAACTGGACAAAAATTCTCTCTGCTGCATCTCCTTCACTTGAAGATAGTCCAGAGAAGGGAACTAACTAAAGCCCAAGGTAGATTTTAGATAGCTTTAATTACCAAGAAGTTTTTTCATCAAACTGAAACCTGTTGATACAAATATCTCTGCCCTACAAGACCAATAATAATGGCAAGATTAATCCCCCCCTTTATTCCTTCAATTAAAAAAAATTAAATTTAAAGTTTTGAGTTCCCAATTCTATCCATTTCTCCTTACCTCCCTTTCCCCCTTTCTGAGATGGTCACATATAGGTCATACATGTGCAATTATGTAAAACATTTCCATATTAGTCATTTTGTAAAGACAACAGGAAAAAAAAAAAAGAAAGAAAAAGAAAGTAAAAAATAGCATGCTTCATTCAGTCTGTATTCAAACTTAATCCGATTTCTACACGACAACCCTTCAAACAGATGAAGATAGCGCCAATGTCTCTCTTAACATTTAAGAGAGACATAGGAATAAAAGTCTTTTCTTCTCCAATCTAAACAAATGACATTGTTTCTAGCCTCCCCATCATTCTGGTTGCCCTCATTCAGATGTGCTCCAGCTTGCACAGGTACTTCTTAAAATGTACCTCCCAGAACTGAACATAATACTATAGACATGATCTGGCTAGAAAAACAAATAACGACTGTCAATTCCCCTACCCACAAGTTCTTGTCTTACCATGAGCAGCCACACATAATGAGGCTATAACTTTTAAAATTTTGTTTCTAATTTATGGATTAAAATAAACATTTCAATAACGGAAAAATTTTAAAAACCCAACAATGACTGTAATGAAACTACAAATCTATTAAGTAAAACTTGCTATTCTTTTAAAATAGATAATGAAGTTATCACGTAAATTTTTCCCTTTTATTTTTGGTTTTTATTTTCAAATAATTGAGAATTGGAGGCGAATTCTTTTTGAAATTGGTGTCATGAAAATGGGCAGAATACAAAAAATTTCAACATATTCTTTAGCATTTCTGAATGTAATTTTTAGAGACAAAGATGCATAAAGGCAGTTATGTCATAGTGAAAAGAGAACTGGATCTAGAGTGGGAAAATTGGGGTTATTCTGTAGACTCTAATGCAAAGTAAAGCACTATGCAAGTATAAAATGAGAACTATCCACACTGCCTTTAATGCCTTAATCTGTGTTTTAATAATTTTTGCATTGGCTACAGTGCCTGATACAGAAACTTACAATGTTCATTTGAACCCAATTCTGCTTAAAAACTGACAAAAATTTTGCAGGACTAAATTAGCAAATGATTAACTGATTTTTTCTCATCATTTGTAAAGATCCAGGGATAAAAATATTTTTCCTTTTAGATAGTGTGCTCTAATTTTGAAAAACACAATTTAGTAAATAAAACTACCTGGGATTAGAAATTGAAGATATTATAAAAGTATAAATGCAGAACTTTGCATGCTCAAATCAGGAACTCCCAGAGGTAGAGGGAGCTTTAGGCATAACAAAGTCAACAAAATACTAGTTTATGTGATGATACATTTCATTAAATGTGAGATACTACTCATCTCACAAAGCTCTCCATTATATTTTTGATTTACAGCATTAAAAAAAAACACAACACTTCTGTCATTTTTCATTGTTAACTGAGTACATTTTATATCTATTTAAATACTTACTAGTGTTTCAGTATCTTTAGTAACTGTATGTTTACATAACAGGCATGCTTTGTCTACCACAGCATATTTTTTTAAAACTAAAATACTTAGAAAAGCACTATTAGGTATTCAACAATTTGAATTCCCCAGCTAGTAAGATGAGGCCAAATAGTATCATACATTTTTTTTGTAACTATTCATGGCAGAACTTCAACTACTTTCCTGTTAATGTGGTGTTCTGAGCAGTTACTTTTTCTTTCCATGTCTATCTTAGAAAGATAGATTTTCGAAAATTAAAAACATGTGACAATAATTTCAATACACATTGCCAGGAACAAAATGCTGATTTTACAATGAGTAACATTAATTAATTTAAGTGTATATTTTGGTAAATAAAATAGAATCATTATAAAAGGAAGAGCAGGTTCACTCCTATTTCTAATTATCTTAACCTCTTTCACTACAGGAATTTCCAGCTTATATTTTATAAAAGGTATTGCCAATTACATTAAAGGTTTTAGGATTTAGAGATGGAAGGGACTTTTGAGGACATTTGATCTAATTCCTTTTTTTCCATAGGAAGAAAAAAAGGAATTAGATCAAATGTCCTCAAAAGTGGACCTAAGTGGACCTGTGACCTAAGAAGTTCTCCTTGCCCAAAGTCACTAAAGTAAATGACCAAAGCAAGATTTGAATCCATATCCTCTTGACTTGAAATCCAGTGTCCCATGTTGCTCTCTTTACTTATTATGTAATATGAAATAGAGTACTGGTCTTCTGGGAAGTTAGCAATATGATAGAGATGAGTTTAAATAGCATAGTATTCTGAATTTATTGACCTATTAAATTTCCCTCAAAAGACTAAAATATTCCAAATAAAAATAAGTATGAGATTTTTTTTTCCTGTCAGCATTTTAGCTAAAAAATTGTTTTAAATAATTGAAATACTTTATGGAAAAGAATAATTCCTACTTTAAGATGTTTTCCATTTCCAAATAGGTTTGATAAGCTAAAAAAAAAAAAGCTATAAATTATGGTAATCTTCCCATTTGTTAAAAGTAAGAAAATCTAAATGAAAATCATGTATGATATCTCAAAATTAAATTATGTCAATATACATATTTTGAAGTCTATAATTTAATTCCATACATGCATTTTTCCTCCTTCAGAAAGTGATGAAGAAACAAAATGAACATTTCCAATATATCATATTCAGTTCCGTATTGTGGGTATGGAATGTTAACAACCTAGAGGAAAAAAATATTGGCGAGCTTAGCAGTCATGGCACCTGGGGGAAATTTCCATCTCTAGATAAAGGAAAGAGAGGAGAGGATGAAACAAACAAAGGCAGACAGAGAATGACAAGGAAATAGAAACCATGGCTTTATTAAAGAGAAAATTCCAATTGATCTAATTTCTTTCTTCCTTCTTTACAGAAGCAATTTTTTTGTTTGTTTGTTTTTGGTGAGGTAAAAGTATGTTGTTTTAGTCACCTAATATCATTTAAATGGGTGAAGAAGACATCTCTAGAATATGTACAACAACTTACTCTAAAAAACATTTCAGAATAAAATAACTAAAATTTTATTAAAGATTTGGGATAACTATGGATTGTTTCTGTTTTGGTTTTTCCTCTTAAAACAAAGAAAAGGAAAAAAAAAAAAGTGAGGATGGAGGCAGGAAGAAGCATGTATGTTCCCTTATGTTTAAGTCTCCACTCCTGGAATTCATTCTTATTGACACAGTTGCTGTGCCTCACCTTCATGCCCTGAAATAGTCATTGCAAGTTATTAACAGTTAAACAACTTGGAGCAGCAGATGATTTTGTGTAGATAGGCCAGAGGACAAGTTGACTTTTGCTAATTGGGCCCTGAAAGTTTTCCATACCACCTTGGGCAGTTTACTATTCAGTTTGCCAAACTTTAAAGTTATGATAACTAGGTTCATGCACATGCCAGACAAAACAGACAAGGGATTAATTGGAATGATCACAAATGCATTCCTTCTGAATAAATTAAAGCCTTTTGGCTTGCGCCAAGTGACATTTAAAATAGAAAACTTGAAACTAATCAATCAAAACAAGTTTAAGGCTTTTTGATGTTATATTTGGGAGACAATTCAATTCTATAAATAATAGAGAAAGTATCTGGGGAGGAAAAAAGCTTGATAATATTGAGCAGGAATTCTGGAGCTGGCAAAAAAAAAAAAAAAAAAACAAACCTAAAGAAATAGTATTTTTTTAGTTAATGGATTTTTTTCATATGTGATAAGAATTAAAAGCCTCGAGAAGAAAAGTGAAGACTCCAACTATTGGCTCAGAATATAAATTAAAACATTGGACAAATCAAAGTCAAAACATAAAAGTCCAGAACAATACTAAGAGATGAGAGCTTTGGTCAGATTTTAGACAGAGTATCCAAACAGCTGGAAAATATGTTGATTCTCCTTGGGAAATTTGTAATGTATTTGACTCATGTTTTCATGGAGCTGTGGACTGTCCTATGGGGCTTGAGGAGTAATTGCCAAGAACTTTATCTGGAAAATGATAGTATTTTACCAGTTTTCCAATTAGACAATAAAAGAACCTAAAGAACTACAAAAATATTTAGAAATTATGAATGATCTCTCCATACTAATAACATTTAGCATATAATCCCCCGGAACTTATTTCTTATAATTCTATGATTCAAGTACATGCAAATATTTCTTAAAACACATTCACACATACACACATACACAATATGGAGTGTTAAAAATAGATCTGTTACTTAAGTTGGATAATATGTTAAATTCAATATTCAGTACACTCATACTCTATTTCTAATGAATACAGTACCAAATTTCCTTATGCCTTTTTTGGCAAATCTACAACTAGTGTGGGATACAGAGGGGCCAGACATGGAAGACTCAGTAATTGAATTCTTGCTGATGTAATGCAATTTTTGTTTCCAAAATAACCCTTGCATGGGCACTCTATTAAGTTTTTTTTTTTTTAATTTATAATTTACTGTTTAGATGACAATAATCATCTATTAGACAAATCATCTATTAAGCCAATTTTTTTTCAGAAAGGTTAAGAATTACTTATCATCTTAATGCTGCCCTTTATATTGGCTTTTTCTATACTTCCTGATGCCCTTGGCATTAATTTGATCATAGTGATTTTAACAATAAAATAAATAGTACCTCTGTAATGTGATATAGCTTTCTAAATTAATTGATCAGAGAAGTGTGACAGAGTAAAGAAAGAAAGCATTAGAAGATTTTAATTCTGGTACTGTCATGTATTAGCTGTATAACTATGAATAAGACACTAAACCTTGCTGACCCATTATTTTTTTTTTTTTTCATTTTCAAAATGGGGCTAATCTGTTTTATCTATTTGTAGGCAAATAGATAATCTGTTTGTAGATATGTTCTCCACTTAGGCTAGTAGTTGGCCTAGTGGATAGAGCTCAGGGCACAGAGTTAGGAAAAACAAAGTTCAAATCCTGCCTCAGGAGCTAACTAGTTCTGTGATGCTAGGCAAATCATTTAATCCAAGTGCACATTTCCTCTTCCATTAAAAAGAGGGTCACATTAGGACCTATCTCCTAGGTTGTTAAGAGGATCAAATGAGATAATAATTGTAAAGTGCTCAGCACAGTTCCTGGCATGTAGTAAGCACTATGTAAATATTAGTTGCTGTTGTTATTAAAAATATAAATATTATTGTTATAGGCTTGCTTTGAGGTTCCAATAATACAGTATCTAAAAACACTTTGAAAATTGTCAAGTTTATATAAATTATTATATTTCTTCTGATTATCAGGGCCAACACAAATATTAATACAGATTTGGCTTTATTGTGGATCAAAGGATTTGCTCTATGACCTAATTACATATAACTGAAAACCAGGTTTTTATAGCATGGTATGGAATAGGAACAGTAATTAGCATACTCGAGTAAGAACACTTACTGGATTAAGGTTCTAATACAGAGGAGAAGAAATGAGAAGAGATACATGTTTTTTCCTACTGTGATTGGTTTCTTTGATGATGGTTTCTATGACCTATTTTTCTTTTAACTGTCATATTATTTGTAGTTGTTCAAAGATCTACTGCAGACTTTGTGCAGATACTAATGCGTTTTATTTTGCCATATTCAGCTAATTTTTGGGACTCTGTTACTTGGGAAAACAGCTGTAGAAAGAGCATGTGGGCAGTAAATAAATATTATTTGCTGATGAGGAAAATGACAGTGATATCTGAATGATGGTCACTGGTAAACACAGTTGAACAGAACAAATGGCCCAGAAAATTAATATATGAGCAGGAGCAGGATATTCACTTGCTTTAGGAAATTTTAGCAGGAAGTTAATAACTTAAGATTAATCAAATGGGAAAAAATAGTTTGACTACAGGTTGTTTCAGAGATTAAAATAAAATGATACAGTATGTATAATAGTTATTTTTAGTTACTCTTTTATATTGTGGACAAATGTCAAAAAATTTTTTTATAAAACGATTTCAGATTTTGCTAAATCAAGATAAAAATATTGTTAAAACAAAAATTTTCCCCAATACCACAAGCTAATTGGATACTTTGAAAAAAGACCAATGTAATTCTAAAGTTAAACAGTAAACACTTCCACTCCTCCAGAAAATGTTCCATTAGGGAATTATTCATCTAAAATGGAAAATAAGCAGGGTTTTAAGGGATATGGCTAGCAATCAAAGTTTGAGCTAAAACCATGTCCAAATTTTAGTAGCAAATGCAATATTCTGATAATTCCAAAGCTACTGAACTAAGAAACAAGTTATTGTTTAAAAAGATTACAAAACTCATAGTAACAGGGTTCTTATGAAATGTTCATATTCTGAATGTGTTCTCTTTACTCTCTACAAAAGTACATTATGTGTACTTTTACTCAGTCTGAACTGCAAAACTTTCCCATTTTTATTCATAAATTTTAGTATATAAAAATTTCATTTTAAGTTTATCAAGTTGAGAATCAAATAAATAAATGTTTGTAATTTAATTGTTTTGTTTATATGATGAAATTACCTATTTATTTCTTGATATAGCAATTTAGATTTTTAAAATATAAAAATGACTATTTGAATAAACTGTTTATTATTTTACTTTTCATTAAGATTGATAAAGTTTCAAACCAAGACAAATATTTCTCACTAATAAGTTAAACATTGTCATGATATAAAAGTTAAGTAGTTAATACAAATTTGTATATTTATATACATGTGTACAAAATATATTACCTGGAAAGAAATGTCAACCTTGATTATCAGATTACTAGTGGATATTTATGAAGGAAAATACAATGCTCATGAGGAACTAAGAACAACTCACACCAGAATAAGTTAATTGGGAAAGTAACCTA
This sequence comes from Sminthopsis crassicaudata, assembly GCF_048593235.1. NCBI lineage: Eukaryota > Metazoa > Chordata > Mammalia > Dasyuromorphia > Dasyuridae > Sminthopsis > Sminthopsis crassicaudata. The sequence goes on along the minus strand of NC_133617.1, from coordinate 608,032,949 downwards.
ATAGACTAGAAGATGACAAAACTGCCATAAAGAAAGTATTTCAAAGAAATTTCAGCAAGGCATTTAATATTATGGACAAAATGGAAAATGGTAACCAGTTAGGTGGATCAATAGAGGAGTGGTATGGTTTAATGGATTTATATTTCAATCTTCTACTTGCTATTTTGTGACTCTAGACAAGTCATTTGATATTGCTGAATCTCAGTTTTGTCATTGGAAAAATGAAGTTGTTGGAAAAATGATTTTTAGAACCAATCTACTTCTAACACTTAATGACATATAAATAAATAAGTATATATAATGAGTGTTTTTGATGAATCAATAAATATTAAACTGAAGGGAATCGTTCTTGGTATGTCATAGGGTTCTGTCCTTGGTTCTGTCCTGTTCAATATACTCACCAAATCTGTGGATGATATGAAGTTGAGAGACAGCTAATATATGATATAATATATGTAATATGAGCATAGTCAAGAATTGAAAACATATCGAGTTGCTTTTTTAAAATGGATTTTAAAATAAAATATAATTTTAAAAATTTGTATTTATTTTAACCATTAAATTAATCTGAACAAAATCAGAAGCTGTGCATTTGATTCAACTATACAAGTAGATAAAAGAGAATATATGACTGAGAGAAATTCAAATAAAATCACTCAGATTTATTTGATTTTACATTGTGATGTGAACACTTCAGCTAATAAAATGAGGTTGCATTAAAAAAAAAATCTTTGTACAAAGAAGGCAATAACAATTCAACCTTCCTTAGCTTCCCAGACCACATGTGGACCCCTGTGGTCCTGTTAATTAAGGTTGCTATATTTTAAATGGTGAATGGTGTGGTGAATTGACTTGCTCAAGATCATAAATTTAGTGGCAAAAATGCAACTATAACACATTTCAATTGACTCTTAGTTTAGTATTCTTTTCATTAATTATACTAGGTTAGCTCTAACAATGAACTTTTTTCAATTCAATTTATTTGCAACAAGCATATTTCACAATTTACAATCTTCTAATATTTGTGCTAAATAATTCTAAACTAAAATCCTAATCCAGTGTTTGTCATATGGAAATAACTCTTGATTCTCAAAGGCTGTGGAAGAAGGGTAACATGATGTAGCAAGTTAAATAAAGGTATGAATTCTAGTGTGTACTAGCAATAGATTGCTCATTTGTAATGGTTTTTGAACCAGAAAAGAAGCAAAACTGAAGCTAGTATTTTGACCTGATCATAATCAAACACAAAACATTCCAATTGATCTGTCATCATTTCCATTGGGGTAGGAAGAAGTGATATTGAGAAGTAAATGGACATGGACACAAAGATTATAAAAGTTAAAGGGCTACTTCTGAATCATAATTTAGCCAATTTTATATTGCAGAATTTTTGTTGCTCAAGTCTTTAAACTATCGTTATAAATGAATTTCATTTTTAAAAGATGTTACAACCTTGAGTAACATTTCAATTCAATTGAAAGGAACAGTTGGGAGCTTAACATAAACATTTACAGGACAACATAGTTAAATCTGCAATAAATGTTATAGCATTTTTATTAAAATACATTTCCTACTCATTCTTCTGCATTTGATTACTGTGAAAATCAGTATCAGATTGTGGAAATCAGCATTAGACTGCAAGGTACTAGAAGAAATAAGAAGGTAATTCAGTTATTTATATCAGAGTTGAGAGGGACACATGTTGTGATTGAGGCATTAAGGTCAACCCTGCTGCACATACTGGACTAGGTAAAGACATTAGTTGATCCTAGTTGCCATGGAGACAACACCACACAAAAGAAAACATCTACTCTATTATGACTCAATTAAATATATATATATATATATATATATATATATATATATATATATATATATATTTATCTCTTATTTCAAAGAAGAATGGGCTATTCTTTACTTAAGAGACCAACTCTTTTCTTTGGGCTTCCCCTTTTATTGTCTTCTACTTTTCATTTATTTTTCATAAAGGAAAACAGAAATAAGAGGCAATAAGAAAAAAAAAAATGACCTGGGAACACTCTTTATACTTTATTCAGTCATGACTAGTTAGTATTTGGTTTGGTAGCTGTCGCATTGTAGTTAAGTTTTAAGTAACATGTTTCACAGGATAATAGGATCATAGAGCCGGACTTAAAAGAGACTTTTGGACAATCTTTTTACAAGTAAAATAGGTTCAGGCAATTTCAATGATTTGTCTAAGTTCATATAGGCAGTAAGCTTTAGAAGCAAAATTCAATAGTCTTCTGACTTTGGCATCAGTATAGTACTAACTTTGTATGGCAGTGCTTTGTTTTATTAAACATTTATAAAAATGTGTTGAATTGAATTCATTAAACATGAAATGTGGAAGATAAAACTCATATGTAATTCTCTATAGGATTCCTCCAGATACTAAGCAAGATCTCTAAGATAAATTCAAGGATTTTGTTATGGGAAAATTGCCTATTATATAAGAGCAATTAGATGGTACAATGGACAGAATACAGGTCCAGAGTCAGAAAGACTCATTTTCCTGAGTTCAAATCCACTCTCAGACATTTATTAGCTATGGGATCCTAGACAAGTCATTTAAACCTGCCAGCTTTAGTATCCTCAACAGTAAAATGATTTGGAGAAGAAAAGGGGAAACTGCTCTAATATCTCTGACAAGAAAACCCCAAATGGGGTCAAGAAGAGTTGGACATGAGTGAAAATGATTGGACTTTGTCCCAAAACTGTCCTAAGCTTCTTACAAATATTATCTCAGCTGTATATGTATTATTTTAGTAAGATAATGCACTGTTGTTTGTAAGCATTACACCACCTATCTGTCCATTTAGTTGCCTTCCTCCAATGTCTTCCTTTTATCACTTCCTTCAGGGATTACTGTAGTAGCCTCCTCATTGGTTTTATTGCTTCCGGGATCTCCTCTCTATAATAGTTTTCCAACATATGACAAAGTGATATTCCTAAAAATCTCAGACTAATAGAGTTAGATATTGAGTTATTTAGGTATTACATTACATGTGGGACAGAAAAACAAATAACCAAGCAGTGTAATACAGAGGAAGCTTATAAGCTCCCCACCTGCCGGTGAGAAAAAATACAATTTCTTAACTTTAGCATTTGAAGTTCTCTGTATTCTGACTCCAATCTACATTCCACTCTTTTCAAGGGTTCCACCAATCAGTCAAAACAGTCTCTCTTATCTTCATACAGACTATACTGTACAGATTATGCCTCTATCTCAATGCAGGGATCACCTGCTAATCCAGCATGGCCCAGCATAAAGTGTAGTAGCTCTGGGCTCAGACAACTTAAGTTTAAATCACCCTACTAAAGTATCTATATTACGTTTGGCAAATAATTTAATTTTCTGGGCCTCAGTTTCCTAATCTGAAAAATGAAGGAGATGTCTTAATATTTCTTTCAGCTCAAGATCTATGGTCCTATGATTTCCCTTTAGTTAATGGCATTTTCTCCTGTTTCAAATTATACCATATTTATTTCTTTTTACATTCAGTATACCCCTAAATACCTTGAGAATTTTTTGTTTAGTTTTTGTATTTTCAGCACTGAGCATAATGTTTGCACACAGTTGAATTGAACTGATATCCCTTCCTTCCCAAAATTTGTTCCTATTATGAATATTTATTGTGATTAGTATTAAATGTAAACAAGATACAGACTAGCAATGAATTAGTGAATTTTGCCTAATGAAACCGAACAGAAAGGGTGAGAGAATCCAGACCCATGGGACTGTGAAATGCAAATGGCCCTCTAAAGAAGAAAAATAAGATTAAAGAATAGAAGAAAGAAAATAAAGAGTGCCCATATAAGTTCTCCAAACTCTTCAAAATGGAGAAGGCACTAAGCCAAATAAGAGATCACCATTCTCTCCAACCACAATGCTTGCAGGTGGGTTTGCAGTACATGATGATCCACTCAGTCGAAGGCTGTTGATAGGTTTAGTAACATCAGGACAGCTGTTTGGCCAGTATCCCTGGCTCAACAAAGACTATCTGGCAATGTAACTATGTAGCAAAATGAAATGGCAAATAGGAAACTGAGAGGTCATACCTATTGGGGAGGGCTAACTCTATTGCCCTCGTCTCTATTGCTCATTCCAGCATTCAAGAATGATGTCTAGGAGTTAGCCAACTCATTAAACTTATCTCTTTAAGCTGTCTCTTCTACTATGTCCCTCCCACTAACACTTCAGGTATGAAGTGGACTTGGAGCAACCCATCTATCAGTATTAAAGATTTCCTTTATAACCTGTCTAGTGAATCTTCTGAAAGCTATAGTCCCTGTTTTAGAATCAAAAAAGCTAGGGTTATAATACATTGTTTTGCTATCCCCATATTCTAACATAAGATTCAATGTTGGTATGAGAAAGAATGCTAGTATTGTGGGAGCTCAGATGCTCCAAGTGGTCATAAATGGATCTGTGCCTTGCCAAAGATACTGATTTGGCCTAACTGATAAATATAGGACTTGGGGAAGAAGGTTTGAATTTAAGATTTGCTATTATCTGGCTGCATGTTCTTAAGTATTTCTGGTACCTTCATCTTTCCTCCAAATTTAAAAGAAGATTAATACTTGCAATACTTATCTACAGTTATTCCTTCTACATCATAGCTCGGCATAAGAAATTAAATGGGAATTTTGGGTAGTTTTATGGAAGCTGTAGACAACACGTGAAGGCCAGCAGACAACAGAAAGTTTAGAAATCAGAAATGCATATCAACCCAAATTTTGTAATAAGGTACTATAAACACCCCATTAAAAAAAATCAGATCTCTCTGGTTCAAAGGGAGAGCCAAAAAATTTTACATGAATTTTTCAAATTGGGGGTATGATGTTCCTAATCCCTGTGATATGGAAGGAAAAACTGTACCTTTCAAAGGAGACGCTTGGTCAACATTAAATGCTATATGATTGAGAGTTTATAATTATTACTAAGACCAATGCTATAATATAAAATGGAATTTTAAGACAAATATACTCAGGTGGGCTACCAAAGACATGGGATGCTGTGATTCTTTCAAGAACAATGTGAAAACGAGGAAATCCCATGTCACAATACAAATGTCTCCACCAGTAGAGATCCAGTCCATTTGATATAGTAATCTGTGACATTCATATTGACTGCATGAATGACTAAAACCTAATAGTGTAATCGTGACAATTCTTAGCCAATTTCTATTGTATTTAATTTAAAAAGTAATCACCAGTAAGTGCCCCATAGGTCAAAGACAGCAATATTACTTTCTGTGGAGTTGATAGGATATTGATGAAATGCACTACTCAAGCCCAAAAAGTTTAAAATCTATTTGGTATTGTTAAAATATCAATTCATTTATTCATACAACTATAAACTCTGCTCCTTTCAATATGCAAATTTCAAAACATATAATATACATATTTCAGGACATAACTTCATCTATTCACCAATTGTTTCAAGTGACTTTTTCCCAAAAGCTGACTGACCTTGCACTGTCTTTTGCATTCCTTTCATTGCAATCTCATTTATTTATTTACATAATTTCATATATTACTACTGTGCAGATGATTTTTAATACTGACCTTACTTTTTAGGCTCTGTAAAGGTGTTTATAATTTTCTATAAATTACCTTCATTCAGGTGTCACAAAGTAACCTCAAGTTCAACATTTCCAAATCCATGTTTAACTATTTTTTCCTTAAGCCTGCTTTATTTCAAATTTAATTATTTCTACAAGGCACTAACGTTCACCCACACTCCTACATTCAAAACCTTGGACTTACCCCTCATTCTTCTTAATTTTCATCTTTAAAAACTTATTAAATTTGGTTGATTCTACTTCTACACTATTTCTTTCATTCATCTATTCCTTACTATTCCCCCTGGAGCCACTCATGTACAAAATCTTCTTACCAGCCACTCATCAACAGAAACATTTAAGTGGAGAAAGAATGTTAAAGATACAGTAGAAGGTGCTATTATCTCATGGGGAGGGAGGAAGTCTGAACTGTGTGACCTTTATGGTCTTTCCCAGTTCTGTCCTATGATGTAAACTCTCTGAGGAATGTTTTACTCATCTTCTATTGCCCAGGATAATGCCATACTTACAGCAGATATTAAAAAATATTTGTTGAATGAATGCACACATTTTAAGATTCCCTAAGATATAAATTTAATCTCAAGAAAAGAGTCTTTATGAAGCAAGAGAGTTTTTTGACTGCAAGCCAAAGTAGCTGATCCTCTGGGCCTGAAAAACTTTCCAATATTATCAGTTATCTACATGGTTCCTAACCGGGTAACTGTGAATGCTCTTGGTATTCTTCCAAAAAAGCAACGCAAAAGGATAAGAGGTTTTCTTTAAGATCCTATCAAGAGTCCTTGGAACATGTCCAGTCACATGAGAAGAGAATAAATTCAATCATTTTTATGCAGATTTTGGATCCTTTTTCTTAATTAAAGGCTCTGATAATAAGAAAGGACCTACTATGGTACCTGGCCATTCCAGCCATGATGGAAACTATATCTATGGTTTCTACAAACTAGTGTTTCATCTCCCCAAATTTAAAACCTTAAACATCAATGAATTCCAATGGGTTATAATTCATAAACATTTGTAAAACATCAATGACCATATTTACTATATCATTGGCATGTTTCCTCTCCTATTATTTCTTCCTCTAAACTCACATTTTGATTTTTTAAAAACAAATCAAAGGAAATCATGTCTTATTATAGTGTGCAATAAGCATGAAGCCTCTGAGAGAAGAGAGCAAGCCCTGGCAGGTTACCCACTCCACTCCCAGCCAAGCTGGAAAGGCTTCGAGTGTGGGCCCAGCTAGGAGCATTCTGTGTCTGCTATAGCTAAGCTGTCTGAGGATCAGCTTAGTAAGTTAAAGACTCATCACCAGAAAGTTGGGCACTGGGTGATGATGGGATTTTGTTTGTTTGTTTGCCATAGCAACTCACTAAGACTGTCTACTGAAAAAGGAGAGGGAATGAACTTGTAACAGTGGAGGGAGTATATATATACCACAGAAATCATGGATCACAGAAATATTCTTATTCCCACTACTTCTAAGTCATATATGTCAATAAACCTATTACTTGTCAGACACTATGCTGCTAATTTTCTCTGCTCCAGCAGAGGTCCTCTAGATAGGATATAATTAATAATTCTTCAAAGGCATGGATAAGTCACTAAATGACTTTCATCTCCTTTCCCCACTCCCTTCTCTGTCTACCTTGGGCTAGAATGGCAAATGAAGATTCTTCAATACACCTCCAACAATACAAGGAGGAAATCCCATCCAATCACAAAGAATGAAGCACTTTCTATTTCTACTGTCTCCTAGTCATAAGTGCTAAAATCCCAAAACTTGAAAGGAAAGAAAATCCTAAGAAAATCCAAGTCAATAGTCAATCAATTAATATGCATTTATTAAATACCTGTTGCTTCAGCTCCTGGGGATACAAAGAAAAAAAATAATCAATTAACAAACATTTCCATGAGTTTATTATATGCAAAGCACTGTGTTAAAGATTGGTGATGCAAATCAAATATGAGAAAACATTTTAATGGCATAGACGAGTTATATTTGCTGTTTCATGTGTAATATTCTTTTCTATTTTACTGCTTTATGAAAATGCTTGATTTTTTTACGCTCGGAATAAAATAAAATTTATAAAATAGAAATATAACTGTGGCTACATAGAGAATGGATTAAAGATTAGACAGACATGACACACACCAATTATGAAGCTATTTTTAAGAGTCCAGGGAAGAGGTAATAAAGATCTGAAATGGAAGACTTACTATGTCAGTGAAGAGAAGGTGACATTTATGAGAAATAATGTGGAACTATGATCTAGCAAGTGACTAGATATGGGATATAAAAGAGAGTGAAGAGATAAGGATGACACCCAGGCTATGGACTTGGCTGAATGGAGAGATTATGATGGCTTGGACAGTAACAGTTAAGTCAAAATGAGGGATGGATTTAAGGGAAAGAGATTAAGTTCTGATTTTGACATGTACACTTTGAAATGACTATGTGGTACCTAGTTTCAAATTTCTAATAAGGCATTTTTGGTGTGGGACTAGAGCTTCAAAGACAAAAGTAGACACAGATAAAGAAGGAAGTGTATGAGATCATTAAATGAGAGAATATTTAAAAAAGAGAATGACATATAGCATATCTAGAATTAGCATACATGAAATGAAGATTCATCAAAGGAGATTGAGAAGGAGCAATAAACCAATGGAGTGAAGAACCAAGAAAGAACATAATTACATGAAAGGAGAGAATAATCAGGAGGAAAAAAGTAGTCAACAATGCCAAATGCTGGGTAGTGATCAAGAAAGATGAGAACTAAAAAGACACCTCTAGATTAGAACAATTTTAAAATCACTAGTAACTTTGGGGAGAACAGTTTTAAACTGAAGTATGAAATCAGAAGCTTGAGTTTATTACTAAGGATTTAAAAGAGTGAGAGGAGAGGAGGTTAAGGCATTGAGTATAGTTCACTTGGAAATGTAGCTAAGAAAAGAAGGAGAGAAATAGAATCAATGACAATATGTAGTATGATCAACTGATAATTTTTGAGGATGAGGGAAATAAACATTTATGTACAGCAAGGAAAGAATAAATAGATCAGGAAAGATTAAAGGTAAGAGAAATAGCCAGAGATAGAGACACACAGAGTGTATAAGAATGAGGACAATCTGATAGAGAAATAGAAGGGAATAAGATCTGTGTAGAGATATAAGAGTTGGCTTTGACAAGAAGGACCATCTCTTAATTAGAGACTGGCATAAAAGATGAAACAATGGGGGTTAATATCAGAGTCGTATGCAAACAAGACAAGAGAAGAAGAAAGAACTTGTTAAGAAGAAGGCGGACTGGCAAGGAATGAGAAGAGAATGGGATTAGAAAGAGAACAGTGTAGTGATAAATTGATCTATAAGGGGTCAAGAATGAGAAATGATGAGAACATAGACAAAAAAGGGATGATGGGGGATGGAGAAATCATCCATCATAAAGAAAAAAAAAAGATAGGAAGAGTAAGGAATAGGGAAAGAAAGAACAATAAAATATTATGAGCACATAATGGAATCACTGAGTTCTTGAACTTGGAAGTAGAAAATTTTAAGTGATAGTCAAATGAAGGGTATTACTATCTCTGTGTTGCTGAGGCAAAGTACATGAATAGGTCATAGAAACTAAGTAGGTTGCTCAAATGCCTTAATTTCCCAGTTCCTCAACAATGTCTATTTTGGAGTCTCCTAGTATCAAGGCAGAAATTGGGGGTAAAGAGGTAGACTGTGAAGGAAGAAAAGAATTCACTTAAAAAAGAGAGGAAATGTCCTGCATTGGCAGGTAGTTCCTACTAGAATCTGGATTGAGTGATAAATTTGGATAGTGTGAAACTCAGAACTGAAGTTGCTGAGTGACAGCAATAGAGAAAAAGTCTGGATGTGGCAATGAGAAGCATTTTTTTTTTTAACTCCATCACCATGGTCAATGAGTCAGAGAGTATGAGAAAACAAACAAACAAACAAACAAAACATAATCAGGACTGGCCAGTACTGGTAAAGATGGCCATCTCATTTGAAAGGAGAAAGGTGTCACTGAAAACTGCCCAAATGGAAGAAACAGAAGAATAGTTCTAAAATTAAAAGATTATCACTTTTGTCATTAACCTATTTTTCTCCTCATTTCACAGATTTCATTCTAAAGACTCATGAGGAGTGCTATCTCACCCTATTTAGAAAAGGAATTACTGAACTAAGAGAGTTATGTTGAGTTCTTGGTTTTAAGGAACACTGTCACTGATTGATGTAAAACTCTGGATGAAATTATTATTGAAGATACAATTTTAAAAGATTTTTTAAAAGGTTCCTAAGGGAAATATTGGACCAATAGCTAAATACTCATAATTTATTATTAATCTTCTATTTCAGGGAGAATATGCTTGAGAAAAATATCAATAAATATGGTATAACAGGCAGTAAAAATTATACCTGAAACCTTTACAAAATAAGTCTTCCAGTTCTATTGATTTCTTCAGTGTAGCTAAACCATAGTACCATGGGCTTTTTTTTCCCTATCACACATTTATTTAATTTAATAATATTAAACTCTGTGCTCAGAATACATACGGTTAAGACCTAGATAGGTATAATGTTCAGGTTTCCTAAAACTCAGGGCAGAGATATGGTTTAAAAATATATTGTCACAGTGAATAATTATTGCTTATTGAAGGTCTTTTAGAATTATGATAAAATATAGCTCTCAGAAAGTTATTGAATTCTAGGAAGAGATAACAGTGGGATAAGAATACCTTGGGACAAACAGTAATTTTGATGTGATTTCATTTTGTGAAAACAATGCTTTATGCAGGTGTGCTTCCATTCTTCAAGTTGACTTGGAATATGTGACCTTGACCAGATGAAACTAAATTAGGTTACCACACATACATTTCATTACCCTTTGTAGCTGGGTTTGTGTTTTTTTGTTTTTTTTTGATTCTGTGGTTTTTAATAATAGATATGACTTCAAGTAAATGTGCAAAAATATGAGATAAATATATTGCTATACTGAGAAACAGAATAACTCTGGAATCACAAAAAATTTCAAATGGAAATGGAATGTAGCAACATGACCCTGTCACATTTCAAATGCCATGAAAGGCTAAAGAATTTATCTAAGAGACTAAATTAAATATAATTCAATTGCTTGGTATCTCACCTGATTAAAACTCAACCATTAAAACATGGGCTATAAGCATGGGTAGATTTGGACAAATGGACTTTTCAAAGGTACACTTAATATTCCATGTGGTAAAAATGTGATTTCATGATGAAGAATTAAAGAATGTCTCAAAAGTTTGTGGAATTAAAATGCCAAATCATGTTTATTTGTTAGTGTTTAAAAAGGAGAAAAAGATCATATTTATTTTTAAAAGCATGGTTCATGTAACAAAGCTATTTATTTTACACTACTGAATCATATGCACCATTATAGATGGCATAATTTTTGATGAAATCAGTATACATTTGACATTTGGGTTTGCAGTTTCATCATAATGCACATCTAAAAAAAGTATTCCAAATTATGAATTTAAATGGATGGTCTGTAAGTGGCCAATCTAAACTGAAGAATGAAGAACAAGAAAGGGGTGATCCCAACATGATCATTATCACTGTGATTAAGTGCCAAAGTGTCTGATACATGTACTAAAATGTGATGAAATAAAATTAAAAAGAGATCAACATGGACTGAAATGGTTAAGAGAAACCTTTGTGGGAAAAGTCAGAATAGATCTACATAGGTCTTGATCTCAGAAAATGATTTGGTTGGGAGAAGGGAAAGCCAAAAACAAAATAGTTTAAATAAAAACTCTAATAAAAAATGAATTGGTATGGATCAGTAAAGCCACTGGTCTGGCCAGACCAAGTTTCAGAAATACATACATACATATATACATACACATATATATATTTTTTTTCTTGTAGGCAAAAAAAAAAAAAAGCTATTAGAGGTTTGCTGAGTTAGAGTAGAATGAGATGATGAAGAACAGTGTTTCAAGAAAATTAAATTGGCAATACCACTGAAACCAGGCAGGAAGGAATGAGGGTGTGAACTCAGGTGAGTGCCAGTAGGAAGGGAAGGAAAGAGATAAATATGAGGGATATTTCCAAGAATAAAATCAGAAGGATCTGGTAACTAACTGCACAAAGGGAATGAAAGACAAGGGAAGATTTGATGCATATTTAAATTCAACTAATATTTATTGTACCTATACTCTACTTAAGCAGAACACTGTGCAAACTTCTAGGAATTGTTTGCGTAGTTAAAGAAATGATTTCTGCTTTCATTGTGAAGGTTATTTCCTGGTAGAGGATTGAGACAGATCTCAAACACTGCTGTGTTTTCTAATTAAATACCTTACAAAACAAAGTATAATGTGAGAGTTTTGGGTGGAAATGTCAGTATGTACATAAGATAGTGATCATTCTCAATTATTACCTTACTATGAAAGATCCCTAAGATTTCTAGTCACTTTGCAAATAAATGGTAAATGGGAAGCATGTACCTTATTCAGGCACAGCTACATGAAGGCCCATCAGAAAATATTTACATAGACCATATAGGATAACTGACAGTGGTTAAAGTCTTTACAAATTGACTATACATTTATTCAGAACTGTCTTATGTGATCAGGAACTTAGTTGAACAATCAAACAAACCTAAATTAAGTATTTACTAGGGGTTAGGTAGTGACAGTCTCAGTAGAAAGAATTCTGGGTTTAGAGAGAGGAAGTCTTGAGTTCAAATACTCATTCAGTAGCTATGTGACCCAGGGAAAGCAACAGTTTGCCTCAGAGACTGTTGGGGGATTAGAGTGTTGAGCCACAGTGGGTGTAGATAGAGCAGGGGGTCTGGATTCAGGAAACCCTTTTTGCAGATGCAGCTTCAGACAATAACGTGCTGTTTGACTCTGGGCAAGTCATTTAACCCCTCTTTGCCCTGCTCACGGGAGAATGAAATGGCAAATCACTCCAATATCTTTGCCAAGAAAACCCTATAAGGTGTTACCAAGAGTTGGACATGACTAAAAACTGAATTTTAAAATGTGCCAAGAACCTCAGAACAGGTGATATAAAGTTAAAGACTCCCTTCCCTCAAGAAGATTACATTACTAATGGGAGAGAGAAACATGTAAATAAAGATGCATGCAGAGAGAGAGAAAGAGAGGGAGACACACACAGAGAGGAAAAAGACAGAGAGACAGAGACAGAGAAGAGACACCAAGGAAGAGAGGGAGGGGGGAAAGGAGGAAGGAAGGAAGGAAGGAAGGAAGGAAGGAAGGAAGGAAGGAAGGAAGGAAGGAAGGAAGGAAGGAAGGAAGGAAGGAAGGAAGGAAGGAAGGAAGGAAGGAAGGGAGGGAGGAAGGAAGGAAGGGAGGGAGGGAGGGAGGGAGGGAGGGAGGGAGGGAGGGAGGGAGGGAGGGAGGAAGGAAGGAAGGAAGGAAGGAAGGAAGGAAGGGAGGGAGGGAGGGAGGGAGGAAGAGAGAGAGAGAGAGAGAGAGAGAGTGTGTGTGTGTGTGTGTGTGTGTGTGTGTGTGTGTGTGTGTGTGTGTAGGCAACCGTAAAGGGGAAGGTTCTAGGAGTTGAGGTTACGAGGAAAGGAAGGAGCCTGAAAAGAATCTAGGGATTTTTAAGAAGGTGATGAGCTGAGTCTGCAAGTCAGACAGTCATGCAAAGGCTGGGAAGACAGAATATCATGAGCAAGGGATAGCAAGTAGACCAATGTAGCCAAATGATAAGAGAATGGAAGAGAAGAGTGGAATGGTCAGAGATGGTCAGCTTATGAGGAACTTTGCTCTAATAGCTAATAAAAGGGAGCCACTGGAGTTCATTCAATGGAAAGAGGTGATGTTTACTTTAAGAAAATAATTTTGGTAGCTATTTAGAAGATTTACTGTAGTGGGGAGAGGCAGGTTACTTGGAGACCAATTAAAAGGCTATAATATTAGTTCAGAAAAGATATCTTAAGACCCTGAACTATATGAATATAGAGAAGGGGATATCTAAAAACAAAACAAAAAAAATTGTGGAGATAAGATCTATAGTATGAATGACAGAAATAAGCTGAGAAAGAATGATACCAAGATTATGAATCTGGGTGACTACTAGGATTGTTGTACCCTAGACAATAATGTAAGTCCAGAAGAAAGTGTTTATATATATATATATGATATAGGACAAATATTGTTTAAGAGGAAAGGTAATGAGGCTGAATGTGTGTGTACGTGTGTATATTTGGTAAGTGTTACTAAGAATTTAGGATTTCTAATTAGACTTTCCAGGCATAAAACACCCTATTTCATAATTTTTCTTTGTAAACTATAAAGTATCAAATTACTATGAGGTAATCAAATACTATGAAGTATTTGTAAACTATGAAGTATCAACCATTAGCACAGTTTTGCAATCATTTTTAAGAATGCCACAAAGCATGAATACATTCTTAATAATAGAGTATTTGTTGCTCCTGGAAATTAATTTGCAAAATTATTTGGAGACACTGACTGTTAAAACTTTCTATATTTTCACCTTACTCCAGGAACATACAAAGAAACTTATAATGTAGTGCAAATATGAGGATGTTATGCTGGGTATGAAGATCACTTTTTAAAAATGATTAATGAACTCAATTCATTCATATCTTATGGGAATAGAGAGAACTCAGTGTCAAGATCAAGATCCAAATTTGTGTCATGGATTTTTTTTTTTTTAAATCTGAAAATTTCACTTTAGGGACTCTAGTCTCAACAGCAGATGAAGAAAAAGTCCATGTCACAATTTTTCAGATAATTAAAAATATTTTATTTTAGGGGACCCTTTTTAAAAAAAAAAAAACAACACAACACAATGCTAGAGAAATCACACCCTGTATCTCCCTATCTCTTAGAATTTTCTCTGCTCTTTGGACTTGCTCAATTTTGTTTCTACGATTTGTGTTTTATTTCAAAGCTCTACAACTGGAAGTGCAAAGAAGCCTAATTTCTTTTCATCTGAAGTAAGTAGCATTTCATTTTTAATGGCATTTAATTTCATTTTTAATGAGATATCTGCATTCAGCAATGACTCAACTGTGTATTGCCCCAGGCTAGGGTGGATGAATCATAGAAAATAAACGGAAGAGACCCATTAGGTAATCTCAGTCAGTGCCCTGCCAACTGAAGGATTATTCCTACAATAAAATTTCTAGTACTAGTTCAGCCTACTTTTATTTGCCTCAAAGGATGGCGCTTCCAACACTTCCCCTGCAGTTTGCTCTATAATTTGTAGAGCCCACACTCAAGAAATTTTCTTTGGTGTTTTATTTACATATTTTTTGTCCTCACTCTGCAACATTTCATATCACATGGCCTCTATCATCTCATTTTCAGCATTATCACCTTTTTTTTTTTTTCACTCAGGCTTATAAGCACACATTGGGAAATGACAGTTTTTCTAGTTCAAAAGGGAGGAAATCAAACTATACTAAACCCTCTTAAAACTCTTCAACTCTCTGGCCTGCTAGAAAAAAGAGAAATGGAAAGACATGATCACTGCCTTCATATATTCAACTTTCAAACACAATTGTGTCTAATGTACTTTCTGGTTTGTTATTCTAATTCTTTTCTTATTGCTTTCCTCTGAACTCCTTCCAACTGTTCCACATCTGGGATGAAGTTGCCCATAAGTGGACACACACTCTCTCAGTGTGGTCTAACTTATCATGGATGCTGTGTGATGCTCTTCCCTCTCTTACCACATACCTGTATATTTTGGAAACACTGCATTTTGAAGCAACCCATGCACATGAATTCATTGGAGCTTTAGGAGAAGGATAATGGGATGCTGGATTCAACAATATATTCTAATTACTTTTTCACTACCTATTTATTTGAAAGCAACACACTTTGATGCTTTTTATGATGACTGCTTTGCTCTTTGTAAAATCCTTATCAGAGCATCATAGGGTATTTATAATTTTTTATTTGGCCACTTCCCCTTCCATTTTTGAATTAATTTCTTTCTTTTTGAATTTCCTCTTCAGTATAGCCAAAAAAATTATAATTTTGTGATCATTTTACTATACACACTACACACACATTACATCATATCACGTTCTGACAAAGTATACTCAGAGGCACACTGGGTTGAATAGGGCCTAAAATATATATATATATATATATATACACACACACACACACATATATCTATATATCTATAGGTATATATAACATATATCTATATATCTATAGATAGATATATGTATATATACCTATAGGTATATGTGTATATATATAAAATATTCACATATATATCTATAGATATATCTATATCTATAAATAAATAACCTCTTATATTACTAAAGATATTTCCACTACTCTATGAATTTTAACCTTTCCATACCTCTTTCCCTGATGCTCTGAGAATATCAAGTCTTTCTTTGCTTCTTTCCCCTCTAATTCTGGTATAAATCAACATCTCCTATATAATCCCAATTTTCTGTTTCTTTTATGGAACTCAAGTAAAGATGAGTAGGAATTTTCCAATATGCCCTGGGAGTGACTCTCAGTATGATAGACAAGTCTTTGGATCTTTTTATGATTAGAACTAAGAAAGTAAGACATCCTCATCAAGTTAGCCAGTGCTTGCTTCCTTCATTTAAAAAACTACCAGAGTAGGGAATGTGAAACTAGAATGCTACATCCCTTTGTCCAATTCCAAATTATACACTCATCTTTCATAAAATCATTTCTCTGGATCATTGCTTATGCTCCTTTTATTTGCACATGCTTAAGATGGCTAATAAATTTTAATTTTCAAATATTTTGAGGCTATTTTTTTCTTATAAAAAGATACTGTAGAAAGAAAATGTTAAACAGAAAAAAAAAAGGGGGGGGGACTTTAAGTGTTACAGGATAGATTACCAATTTATCTGTTTCTATTTTAATAATATTTTGCCACTTCATTTCTCATTAGCACTTTCCACAAACACAAGAGTAGGAGAAGAGAATAAAGTCAAGCCTTTAATTGTCATTACTGACTCTTATGAGAATCACATTACCTCAAAACAGACACTTGCTGCTATTATTAGATGCAAGGAATATAATCTCTTTGTTTTTTTTTTAATATACATTAATAGCAATATTCAAAACAATCAATTATTAATTCAAGAAATTTCTAACAAATTTACCTATTAAGTTCAAACACCACCTTTTTGATAAATCTTCCTTCACATGACACTTAGTGGTGTAATTCGATAATGGAATTATGTAAAATTTCCCATCATAGCTATCTGTGTTTATGTCTCATCTCTCTAAAATGCTCTAAGAATTTTGCTCAAGTAAACTTTTATCTTCCCCACCAATTCTACACATGTATTTGTTGAAGAAATGATTGTACAAGGCATTTTTTTGAAGCTAAAATGGTTATTTATAGTGATGAATAAGACATAATGACTACCATTACTGAATTTATAATCTAATAGAAAAAATAAGAAATGTAAATAAATAATAAAATTAGAGTATAAATGCTAAATGGCTGGTATGAACAAATATTATGAAAACCCAAGTATTCAGATACAGTGATGGGGAAGGCTTCATAATAATTGGAATTTGAGTTGGGAAAATTTGAGCTGAAAAATAAATACAATTCAAAAGGCAAAAATCAGAAGGAAAAGCATGAACAATTGTACAAAATATCTGTTCAATATCGTATTGGCATTATAGAAAAATATAAGAGAAGTAAATAACAGAGCCTCCTACATAGCAGTGCTCATTGAAGTAATTTTTTCTTAGATTGGGAGTTAAGAAATGATTACAAAACAATAAAGGACTACAAAATTAAGTACTAACTTAAGTAATAAATATAATAGTTGAAAGGGAAATAGAAAATTCTCTTATAGAAGTAGGGCTTAAGTTGAACGTTGAAGGAAAACAAATTAATATGGTTGGAAAGGAGGGGAGACATAAGCAAACTCTAAGCATTGACATAAATTAATGCTTTATATCTCCTATGAACAAGACTCTATGGCAAAAGCCATATGCAACTATCCATCAAGTACTATTGATTCTACTTCCTTGAAGCTGGTATCTATCTGATAATCTCTCTTCTCTACTCTGACTGCCATCACAACTTTCAATGGAACCATAACTTTTTAACTGGTCTTCTGGCCTCTAGTCAATTCTCTTTCCAATGGATCCAAGGTCTGCAGAATGCTGCCAAAATCTCTTCTTAATGCTAAGGTAATGACTCTATAATTCTTCTCTTCAAAAATTTTTTTGCAGTCAATGTTTCCAAGATCCAAAATAAATTCCTTTGCATGGCATTTCATGCCTTCCACAGACTAAAGTTTGAATTAAACTTTCTACCTTATTTCATGTTAATTCCTTTCAAACACTTTTCATACAATCCAAGCAAAATGAAACACTAGTTTTTTTCCCTAATCATGTGCCTTCCATTTCCAATCTCTGAATAGTCAGGCAGAAGGTACTCAGTACCTTTAATAGATTCTTTTTTTCTTGAGATCTTTGAAATTCAGTTCAACTCAAGGATCATTTCTTAAAGTTCATATGCTATCTATATGAAATCTTTCCTGATATAGTCCTCGACTCCTCCAACCAAATGGATCTTGCTTACAAATATTCAAGAATCCTATATGGGTTGCTCTTTTGCTTATCACAGTATACTTGTGATATATCTGCAGTATACTTGCTTACAGATGTATCATATATTCCATAGTAGAACAAAAGGGAAAGAGCTCTTTTTTGGGGGGGAAAGAGGGGTTCATCTTAGTATCTGCAGTACCATATATAGCCACTTGAACATAGCATAATTCCGTAAATGTTGAATCTGAAGTTGCTGAAAGGAGCACTCCAAGGTTTCAATCCTAGGAGACTGAAAAGATGATTATGCCAATGGGGAAGCTGAAAAGAGCAACTTGTTCGGGTAAGGGGGTGGGATGACTCAGATAATGAATTCAGTTTTGTATATATTGAATTTGAAGGTGATGACAAGAGTTCTAAGTGAAGACATCTTACAAGTGGTTGGAAATAAGGGACTGGAGCACAATCTAGAGATCAGAACTAAAGATGTCAATTTGTGAGTCATTAGTATAGAGGTGATAACTGAAGCCATATGAGTGGATGAAATCTATGACAGTAGAAAGTCAAAGCATTGAAGATAGTACCTTATGAAACACATCATCCACTTTGGGGATGGGAAGCAAAAGGAAATAAATGCAGTATACTGTTACAAAAAAAAAAAGTTTGCAATATAAACTTTAAATCATTTACACAAATGATTTCTTCATGTGCAAATCTAGCTAACATCTAAGATTTACAAATTCACATATCTCTATCTGCAATTTGGAGGGAATTCAAATATTTGAGCACTTTTTGTTGGGGTCTGGGGTTAGATGAAACCTTTCCAAATAGCTGAAGACATGCTAAAGGGCAGTTGTAGAAGCTCTCATGGAAGGTTGTGGGGGAGGGGGGGAAAGGTTCATTGCTCTTTTAAGAAAATGAACTATTAATTAACAAAAACTGCAAATGGACAACAGAGTGTTAAGGACAATGCCTAGCATACAGTGGGCTTCTAATAAATGCTTGTTGGATGACTTATTGCTGACTGTTATTTGTTTAGGATAAATTACAACTTTCCCTTTTGTTATTGCTGTTCAATTCTTTCAACTGGATTCAACTCTTTATTATCTTATCTGGATTTTTCTTGACAAGAGATAATAGTATGCCACTTTTTTTCCAGCTCATTTTACAGATGAGGAAACTGAGGCAAACAGAGCTAGTAAGTGTCTAAGTCTAGATTTGAAGTCAGATCTTCCTGGCTCTGGGTCCTGTGCTCTGTCCTCCAAGTCACCTAGTTGCCTCTTAGAAAGTTTCCTTCCTCCGGCCAAGATGGCGGTGTGGAGGCAGACAGCTGCTTGAGCTCCGCGTTTTCTCTCAAGACTTACTTCATGACAAGCCTCAGAGTTAATGCTTGACCAGAAAAGAAACCCACAAATATTCCCTAACAGAAGACATCCTTGAAATTCGCCAGAGAAGGTCTGTGTTTGCTCAGGGGAGGGTCAAACAGACTGGGCACAGATTGAAGGCAGGCAAGCCAGAGCGAGACAGACAGTTCACATAGCTCAGACCAGAGTGGGGGAGGGGTACGATCTCTGCTGTTTCTGCAAAAAGGCTTTTACCCCAGTGTGCTAGAAAAGGAACAAATTAAAAACTTCCAGACAAACACAAAACTTGAAATTCAAAAAATAAAAGGTGAGATTAATAAAATTGAAAGTAAAAAAAACTATTGAATTAATTAATAAAACTAAGAGTTAGTTCTATGAAAAAACCAACAAAATAGACAAACCCTTAGTAAACCTGATTAAAAAAAGGAAAGAGAAAAAGCAAATTGTTAAGTCTTGAAAATGAAAAGGGTGAACTCACCACTAACGAAGAGGAAATTAGAACAATAGTTAGGAGCTACTTTGCTCAACTTTATGCCGATAAATTCGATAACTTAAATGAAATGGAAGAATACCTTCAAAAATATAGCTTGCCCAGATTAACAGAGGAAGAAGTAAGTAGTCTAAATAGTCTCATCTCAGAAAAAGAAATAGAACAAGCTATTAACCTACTACCTAAGAAAAAATCACCAGGACCAGATGGATTTACATGTGAATTCTACCAATCATTTAAAGAACAACTAACTCCAATGCTATATAAACTATTTGAAAAAATAGGGATTGAAGGAGTCCTACCAAATTCCTTTTATGACACAGACATGGTACTGATACCTAAACCAGGTAGATCAAAAACTGAGAAAGAAAACTATAGACCAATTTCCTTAATGAATATTGATGCTAAAATCTTAAATAAGATATTAGCAAAAAGACTTCAGAAAATCATCCCCAGGATAATACACTATGACCAAGTGGGATTTATACCAGGAATGCAGGGCTGGTTTAATATTAGGAAAACTATTAGTATAATTGACCATATTAATAATCAAATTAATAAAAACCATATGATCATCTCAATAGATGCAGAAAAAGCATTTGATAAAATCCAACATCCCTTCCTACTAAAAACGCTTGAGAGTATAGGAATAAATGGACTATTCCTTAAAATAATAACGAGCATATATTTAAAACCTTCAGTAAACATCATATATAATGGCAATAAACTAGAATCTTTCCCTGTAAGATCAGGAGTGAAACAAGGTTGCCCACTATCACGATTACTATTCAATATAGTACTAGAAACGCTAGCCTCAGCAATAAGAGCCGAGAAAGAAATTCAAGGAATTAGAGTAGGAAATGAGGACATACTGGTATACTTAGAGAACCCCAAAGACTCTGCTAAAAAGCTATTAGAAATAATCCAGAATTTTAGCAAAGTTGCAGGATACAAAATAAGTCCACATAAATCCTCAGCATTTTTATACATTACCAATACAATCCAAGAATAAGAGATACAAAGAGAAATTCCATTCAAAATAACGGTCGATAGAATAAAATATTTGGGAATATATCTACCAAAGGAAAGTCAGGAATTATATGAGCAAAATTACAAAACACTTACCACAAAAATAAAGTCAGATTTAAATAATTGGAAAGACATTCAGTGCTCTTAGATAGGCCAAGCGAATATAATTAAGATGACAATACTCCCTAAACTAATTTATTTATTTAGTGCTATACCAATCAGACTGCCAAGAAACTATTTTAATGACCTAGAAAAAATAATAGAATTCATATGGAACAACAAAAGGTCGAGAATTTCAAGGGAAGTAATGAAAAAAAAAATTAAATGAAGGTGGTCTAGTTGTACCTGATCTAGAACTATATTATAAAGCAGCAGTCACCAAAACCATTTGTTGTTGGCTAAGAAATAGACTAGATGATCAGTGGAATAGGTTAGGTTCACAGGGCAAGATAGTGAATAAAAATAGCAATCTAGTGTTTGACAAACCCAAAGATCCCAACTTTTGGGATAAGAATTCATTATTTGACAAAAACTGCTGGGAAAACTGGAAATTAGTATGGCAGAAACTAGGCATGGACCCACATTTAACACCACATACTAAGATTAGATCAAAATGGGTCCAAGATTTAGGCATAAAGAACGAAATCATAAATAAATTGGAGGAACATGGGATGGTTTACGTCTCAGACTTGTGGAGGAGGAAAGAGTTTGTGTCCAAGGGAGAACTAGAGACCATTATTGATCACAAAATAGAAAATTTTGATTACACCAAATTAAAAAGTTTCTGCACAAACAAAACTAATGCAAGCAAGATTAGAAGGGAAGTAACAAATTGGGAAAACATTTTTACAGTTAAAGGTTCTGATAAAGGCCTCATCTCCAAAATATACAGAGAACTGACTTTAATTTATAAGAAATCAAGCCATTCTCCAATTGATAAATGGCCAAAGGATATGAACAGACAATTTTCAGATGATGAAATTAAAACTATTTCCACTCACATGAGTGTTCCAAATCACTACTGATCAGAGAAATCCAAATTAAGATACTACTACATACCTGTCAGATTGGCTAAGATGACAGGAACAAATAATGAATGTTGGACGGGCTGTGGGAAAACTGGGACACTGATGCATTGTTGGTGGAGTTGTGAAAGAATCCAACCATTCTGGAGAGCAATCTGGAATTATGCCCAAAAAGTTATCAAGATGTGCAAACCCTTTGACCCAGCTGTACTACTACTGGGCTTATATCCCAAGGGAATACTAAAGAAGGGCAAGGGACCAGTATGTGCCAAAATGTTTGTGGCAGCCCTTTTCATAGTGGCTATAAAATGGAAAATGAATGGATGTCCATCAATTGGAGAATGGTTGGGTAAATTGTGGTGTATGAATGTTATGGAATATTATTGTTCTGAAAGAAATGACCAACAGGAGGAATACAGAGAGGCTTGGAGAGACTTACATCAACTGATGCTGAGTGAAATGAGCAGAACTAGGAGATCATTATACACTTCAACAATGATACTGAATGAGGATGAATTCTGATGGAAGTGGATATCTTCAACTAAAGAAGAGCTAATCCAATTCCAATTGATCAATGATGGATAGAATCAGCTACATCCAGAAAAGGAACACTGGGAAATGAGTGTAAACAGTGAGCATTGTTTTTTTTTGTTTTTTTTTTGTTTTTGTTTTTCTTCTCAGATTATTTTTACCTTCAGAATACAATCCTTCCTTTGCAACAACAAGAACAACAAAATTCGGTTCTGCACATATATATTGTACCTAGGATATACTATAAAATAATATGTATGGGAATGCCTGCCATCTAGGGGAGGGAGGGGGTGGAGGGAAGGAGGGGAAAAACTCAGAACAGAAGGGAGTACAAGGGATAATGTAAAAAAAAAATTACCTATGCATATGTACTGTCAAAGAAAATATTATAATTATAAAAATTAATAAAAAATAAAAAAATAAAAAGTTTCCTTCTAACATAATAAGCAAAATTTGGCTACACAAATTGAAAGATGCATTTTATTTTTGTTTTCAGCTGCTACTAGTGTGTTCAAAATAGTGCTGGAAAGGTGGAGATTCTTGCTTTATACATCACCCCAATAAAAGAGAGGTGGACAGGACAAAAAGGACTGTTATATTTTTACTCCAGAGACCTCTCTAGTAGGATACATTTAAATTCTATGAGGCCGAGTCATTCTCCATAGCACAGAGTATTGACCTCACTAAAACATCACACACACACACAAAGCATCCTAGGGAGATTTTTTTTTTTTTTGAGTTGCTGAAATCATTTCATCTGCATTTTCTATATGCAAAACACAATGTGTCTCTTCAGAGGTATTTCTATTTGAAATAATTCATCATATTTTTAAATGAATATAATTGATATTCTTTTTTAATAAGCAATTTACAGAATTCATCTAGACTAACCCATAAATTAATCTGTACTATAATATACCCAGAACAAATATTTCAATTTTACTTTTGTAGATACTTTAGACAGCATGACTGGCCCTTTGAATTCCTATTTAATTCTTAAAAAAACAAAAACAAACAAATAAAAAAACATGTCAAATGTTACCTTCTCAAAAAAAGTTTCCTTGATCCACTTGGATAAGTAGTTCTAACTCAAGCTCTTAGTGGGAGCACTTGTGTTTAAGACTTGAATACACTTACCATTCATGGAAACAAGTTGACAGGTCCCAACCATAAGTCCTTTACAGCTCTCAATGCTGCTATCTTAGCCTTCTAATCATCTAATCACCTTAAGGGCAAGAGTTTCATTTCATCTAAACATTGTATCTTTTGCCTAGCATAAGCACACATCAAGTATTTAATAAATGCTTGCTGACTGACTGTTGGAGAGCAATTTAACTTGAATCACAAGATGAAAGGCAACAATCTTCACAAATGTCATTTAGCATTTTGTTATACATACATGGTTTGATATTTGAAACTGTCCTTTGTGCTCAAAGAGGATCAAAATGACACCATGTTGTCAAGGTTCATTTTGTCCCACTGTGGCTGATCAGATCAATACGAGCCCAGAAGTTTTAAACATAGGTAAGGCATAAAAGGCACTGGTAAACAAAATTAAAGATTTTTCCATTCCAAACGTTCTCTCATGTTTCTTGTGAGCACAGAGCCTTCTTTGGTGAAGGCGTGCCATGTTGGGCAATCCTAAGTCCCAGTCTTAAATGTCTCACAATCCATACTAAAAGTTCTTCAGAGACACCTTGAGAATGTATTGCTGGTTCTGACCTCTGTGAACACGTAACTTGTGTGAGGGCTCTGTAAAACAATGTTTTAGGCAAATGTTTCATAGGCAAAAAAAACATGGCCAGCTCATCAAAACTGTGCTCTTTGCAGTGAACTTTGAATGTCTGGCATTTCAGCTTAAGGACTTCAGGGTCCAGTGTCTTATCCAGCCAGGTGATCTTCAGAATCTTCCTTAATTCAATAGAAGTGATTGTTTCCTGCCATAGGGCTGGTATACTGTCTGGGTTTCAGAGGCACACAAGAAGGTCAAACTGTCAGTTTGAAAAGCAGGCATTGGGAGTTTCTCTATCCCACATTTTCCTCTGGAGTTTCTCAAATATTAAGCTAGCCCTGGCAATGCCTGCATCAAACTTATCCAAGTCCTTAGAAAGTATACTGCCAAAGGAAGGTAACTTATCTACAGTATTCATAATTTCTCCACGTATCATTTTAGTAGAAAACCTGTTTTCTTGGTGTTGTCTAGTCTAAATTAGCACAAGCAGCAGAGAATTGATTCATACTCTGTTGAATCTCAGTCTAGGAGCTGCACTGAATGTGCAGTGATCTATGAATAAAAAGTGTCCCAGAGCATCACTCATTTTCCAGAACCCAGGCAAATATCCTGTCATGAAACTAGTTATTGATGAACTTCTCCAAGCCATCAAATTTTGCCATGATCTTCCATGAAATACTTACAATATCATGGTATAACAACAAGACTATACAATGATCAATTCTGATGGACGTGGTTCTCGTCAACAATGAGATGATTCAGACCATCGAATCATTCCAATTGGTCAGTGGTGAAGAGAGCCATCTACACACAGAGAGAGGAGTGTGGGAACTGAGTATGGATCACACCATAGCATATTCATTCTGTTGTTTGCTTGCATTTTGTTTTCTTTCTCAGTTTTTTTTTTCCCTTCTTGATCAGATTTTTCTTGTGTAGCAAGACAACTGTATAACTATGTATACATATATTGGATTTAACATATTTAATATGTATTGGACTACCTGCCAGCTAGGGGAGCAGATGGGGGGAAGGAGGGGAAAATTTGGAATAGAAGGTTTTGCAAGGGTCAGTGTTGAAAAATTACCCATGCATATATTGTAAATAAAAAGCTTTAATAAAATTAAAAAAAACAAACAAAAACAATTATCATGGTATAGAATGGTAAGGTCAAAACAAGTGAATTTACAAAAAGTACTGACTGATACAAGCAAAAAGGAATAAGGTTTTAGAATACATGTTATACATTGGTTCAATTAGGGAAAACTATAGATCATTACATTGTTTTGACTGCTAATAACACTGTCTTCTCCAGAAAAAAAAAAAAAATCATGATTCTAAGACGCTGAAATCCTCCTATTTCTTCCAAAACTAAACCTGTATTCTATTCTAATTCTTTTACACAACATCCCTTCTTATGGTTGTTGAGTCGTTTTTCAGTCATTTCTGACTTTTTGTGATCCCATTTGGGGTTTCCTTGGCAAAGATACCGAGATAGTTTGCCATTTCCTTTTTTAGTTCATTTTAAAGTAAGAATCTGAAGCAAACAGGGTTAAACAATATGCCCATAGTCACTTAAGTATTTGAGGCCAGATCTGAATGCAGGAGGAGTCTTCCTGACTTCAAACCTAGCACTCTATACATTGCATCATGAAGCTGTCCCCAATTAATGCTTCTACATTTCCATTTATCTATTAAATTCTATTCTTATATTTTATTCTATTAAAGCCTGTTGCTATCTTCAAATACCAGAGATTCCTCAGATATATCTTCCCATTTAAATTTTATGGATTAGTAATTTTAAAATGTTTAAGTCTGACCACTTTTTTTTTTTAATATTGAAAAAGTTCAGGAATCCTTAAGAATACATAATATTGGTGTTTATATATTTTTAAAAAATGCAACTAAACATGGATCCCTTGAAATAATCCCTGGGGTCCAAACCCCACAGGTTAGAGGACCAGTAAACTCAATGACAGAGGAATCTTTCATCTGTGTCACATTATTTCTTAATTAACTTCCTCTTCCCATTAAGGATTCCTCAACTGGATGTTTTAAAAGTTTGTTTTCTCAGTCTGGTTTTAAGTATCACTGAACTGTGACCTCTTTGGCATGTACATTTTCTTCTGCTATCATTTTCCTTATTGTTTTAACTGTTTTAACTATATTTTTCCTTGTTGTTTTAACTATATTTCATTTTTCAGCTTTAATAACTCTTCTCAATGTCTTCCCAAGCACATCCTTCATAATTCTGGGCATTCACAAACCCATCAAACAAACAACAACAACAACAACAACAACAACAACAACAACAACAACAACAACAACAACAACAACAACAACAAAAACCCTAATTACCCTCAGGTGAAAAGAATTATCCATTATATTTAGTTCAAGTTAGGATCTGATTAAATTCAGGATTAGCAATGAGTAAATTTCCTCAGTATCAGTGAAGCAAATAACTCCAGACAGCATGAAGTTACATGGAAAATGCCATTCAAGGCATCCTTATGATAAGAATGGCATTCTTTTAATCAACAAGACACAGTAGTAGCATGTTACCAACATGGGTTAAAAACAACACATTTCTAGTGGCAATGTGCCCAGTTTTAACATTTTTATGGTTCAATGAAACAAGACAGTGAATAGGTTTCAATACTATCTGGCAGGGGCAACAATAATATGCTGATTGAGGGTGAACTAGAAGGACTTAAGGGGTCATCATAATATAACCACAGTCATTTAAATTTCAATATCTCTACCAAGGCAACCTTAAACTTAAGGTAAGGAGAAGGAACTATTTTAGATATCCCTACAATTTCCTTCAACCAAATGGATCTTCTGTTGATTAGTATGCTATAGCATGCACATTTTAGTTCACTTAATGAATGGTGGGGAGGGGGAGACACTAGAAGTCTTTTTCATTGCCAAGTTCATTTAGAAAGTTAGGCTTCTGACTAATGCAATGATGCAATGTAACAATACCAAATTCTTTCATAATATTTAGGAGTAAGTGATTACTTGTGGAAACTGTAATGTTTCCTAACAAACCAAGTATTTCAGGGACAGACCACCCAAATGTATTATTATATAAAGATGTCAGTTACATAATTACATGAGAAAACAACACATTTTACTTTTTTTATTTTTTAACAAAAATTATCCTCTCTAGGGATCACAAGCTGAATTAGCTTCCCAGCAAAGTACCTCCTAAGGCTCCAATTATCTTAGAAGCATTTTAAACTTGAACCTTGATAATGTACATTTAACATGAAGGAAATGAAAATAGTCTCTCATCTCATCTCCCTCTCCCCTCATGTCTGTTCTGGCTTTGTTGAGACCACCAACAGTGACAACTCATTTTCAAAATTCAAGCCAAATTTAAATGTAGAATATACTAACTGTATGCTAATTTTTTAAATTTAATTTTTAACAGCTGTTCTAAAGATAAGGACAATATTGGATCTACTTAAATGAAAATACTAGAACATTTTCATAATGAATGATATGAGCACACAGATTTTGGACATTTGTGCATATAACTGTATTAGTGAATTTAGTTCCAATTACAAATATCTATAACTGAAGAACACATATATAATTTAAAAAACTCTTTAAGAAATTACTTTTCTCCTTATCCAAGTAGAAAACACTCAAATAAACATTTATTTTAAATACCGTATGCCTCACTACATGTGTTTTGAAATATTCACACCGACCAAGTACCAGAGACAAGTGTTTTGGTAGAACTGTCCAAAATTGACAAATAGCTAAGATATGAAGAACCTACATTCAAGTTCTCAGTAGATCAGACAGAGCCCAGACACAGAAGAATGTAGGCAAGATTGGAAAAAAATTTTACCTGATATACTTAAAGAAAAAAAAAAAAAAGTGTCCTGAAGTCAGAAAATTGGACAGGGAATTGCAGTGGTATTTTTCAAAAATATTAGGTTTAAAATTTTGTTCTTTTTTTTTTTAAATTTTTGTTGAAAAAAATCATTAATACAGCAGCTTGATATTCCATACTTTGTTTTGTTTTGGTTTTTGGTGTTCTTCAAATGTAGAAGATATCCCTTCTCCATGTTCCATTGTTGAGATCTTTTCCTTTCTTCAATGCCTCTTGCAGGGACCATTTCTATCATAAGCTCATGCCTCATTATTCCCAATTCCCTCTATAACTTTTCCACAGAACTACATCTGGCTATCTCACTTGAAAATTTTGAGTCCAGGTCTGTGACTTCATTGGTGCAGGAAACAGCCAGGAAGAAGCTCCTCTTACCAATTTAGATAAGCAATTGGTTTGCAACTTGTCTTTTTAAAAGTCAACTGAACACTGAGACCTGTCCAAGGTCACATGGCCAGCATTTCAACACAGGATTTTCTGTCTTTCAGGCAAGAACTTTATTTACATCATCATGCTTCTTATGACAACCTAGTTTTATTCATATCATAATTTATGATAGATAATAGTTATTTGCATAATATCTTACCTTCTTCAAATCTTGCTCCCTTTAAGTTCTCAGAGGCTAGATTGAGGATGTATTTCACCTTTGTATACTCAGGAAGTAATAGAAGAATAATTGCTTGGTTCTTGAAGATGACCAAAATAACACCACTATATTAGAGTCAAGTTATGTGTCCATCTGTGAATGATCAGATTAATGCAAACTCAGAATGCTCTACCACAAGTTAGGCACAAAGAGTCCATATAAAACATTTTGAATGAATTCTTTAAATTTGTGCATCTAGCAGTTCTTCCAAGCTACTTCAATTTTGCTTTGTTGATGGAACAAAGCATTTTCTCTGGTCAGGGCAAGCTATGCTAGTCCTGTGCCAATGTCTTCCACATCACATAATTTCAAAGTTCTTAAAAGAGATCTTGAGAGTGTCCTTACATCACTTTTTCTGACCACCTTGTGAATATTTGCCTTGTGTGAATTCTCCATGCAATAGTCTTTTTGGTAAGCATATATATGGCATTCAAACAATATGGGCAGCCCAATGGAGCTGTACTCTCTGTAGCAGAATCTGAATAGTTGGAAGTTGAGTTAGAGAAAGGACCTCAATGTCTGGTGTCTTATCCTGCCAGGTGATTATCAAAATTTTTCTAAGACAATTCAAATGGAAGCAATCCAGTTTCCTGGATTGGCACTGGTATACTATCCAGGTTTCATAGGCAAACAACAATGAAGTAAGTACAATGGCTGTGTGGCCCTTTAGTTTGGTAGTCAAGTCCAAAATCTCTTCTCTCCCATGCTTTGTTTCAGAGCCTCCCAAATGTTGAGCTAGCTCCGGCAATTCAACATGCCTGGAAAGTTTATTGCTAAGTTAAGTGAACTTACTTTTCCATTTGCTGTAACCAGTGTTTCCTCATACCAATGGTGTGATGCTGGCTGATGTAGCACCTATATTTTCTTGATATTGTTAGGACAAAATTAGTACAAGCAACAGAGAATCGATCCGTACTTTGCTGCATCTCAGCATCAGA
Organism: Sminthopsis crassicaudata; assembly: GCF_048593235.1. Taxonomy (NCBI): domain Eukaryota; kingdom Metazoa; phylum Chordata; class Mammalia; order Dasyuromorphia; family Dasyuridae; genus Sminthopsis; species Sminthopsis crassicaudata. The sequence goes on along the minus strand of NC_133617.1, from coordinate 608,003,118 downwards.
GACTTGGTGCACAATCATCTACAAATAAAAAATTATGTACCAACATTCCCTCCACGTCTTCGACGTGTAATCTTTTAAAGTTAAAGAATGTACATCAGTGTAGCTGGCCTTGATGCTGTGTTCATCCTAAATGAAGGCGTTTAAGAACATGGCTAAAAACATCATGTTAAAAAGCACAGGAGCAAGCACACAGCCTCATTTCACTCCAATGGGAACTGCTTAATAAATAATATTTTCTAGCTCCTTCCCTTAAAATTCAGAGTTTTCTTCGGAACATGTATAACTGATTCAATTTTTTTTTTTCCTGATCTAGATGTCCATGCTTCCCTTGCAATCAGTAAGCTAAAAGAAAAAAATCACGGAATGAAAAACAAATTTATTATACATAGCAAAAATACTGACTCCTCAAAGCCATAGACAAGAATACTTTCCTTTCTGGTGAGGTTTCTCTTTTTTAGAAAGCCCTACTGTCATTTAGAATACATTCCTCACTCCCATTGCCATTGATCTGCACATTCTAAGTCATTCTCAAGACTTTAGAGTGCTCCTCCACATAATCTGTCTGTGCCTCACTAACTCCCACTTCTGAACCTCCCAGCTTGAACCATAAACTTCTGATCTAGGACCTTGGAAGGTCCAAGAATTGTTCTCTCTCCCCACTGTTACTGCTGCTTCACATTTTCCCAGCATCCCAGGCACTCCTAAGCTAGGTTTAGAGTTATGTCCCTACTCTACCCCTTCAACTCTGTCACTTTCTATTTCTATGTGAAGTCTGGATCTCAATTTCCTCACCTATAAAATGGTGCGGGTGATTTTGATGATTTCTCTTTTATAGCACTTAACGATGCTATCAAAAAATAAAAAAAAAAAAAAAAAAAAAAAAAGCCTGGGACAATGTGCTTCTGAACTATTTAAAACATCTTTGGATCTTTTGTGGGCCATCCCCAAAGTACTATTTAACTAGTACAACCTCCTGAAGACTGTCCCACAATACTTTTTAACCTAATTCTTTTGGCTCTTATTCTTTGGGTTAATCTTTTTTCTGCCTCAGGGTGAGATGGAGGCTGTGCTGCCCACACAGCCAGCACCTCCTGCTTAGTATTTAAGGATGGAGAAAAATCCTCTTAGTCCTTTGCCTCTTTATCCAGTCATCCATCTCCAGTGACTAGCATAGGGCCTTGCAAATTCCTCTCAAAGGCTCAGAAAAGTGGAAAGATAACATTAGGAGCACTAAAATCTTCAGACAACTGCAAATGCTCACCTCCTTGTTATACAAATGTACTATTTAGTTTCCATTTCCAATGGCCCATCTATATTTCTACTGTAAACTTTAACCCAAGCTTTTAAATTCAGGCTCTATCTTTAGTTTTTCTACAATACCACTTTAGTAATATTATTATAAATATGAAAATTGTGAAAATATTTCAATGTTGCCTTTGTGAATAAAGCCTATATTTCACCATCTCATAAATTCTCATTCTGTCCCTCTAGTTTGAAAAACCTGTATTTTTCTATGGTTTTCAAGGAATTAACATTTTGGTGCAGCAGAAAATGCAGAAAAATACACAAGCAGACTATAAGAGAAAATAAAATCCAACCATGCTAATTACCTTGTCTTCTGCCAAACTAAGACCACAATAAGAATACATTTGTATGTGTATACATATATGTACATCTAAATATAGCATTTAATATTAGAAATAGAAAGACCTTTACAGCTTATCTAGTATAACTCTTATTAAAAAACCTAAAACCTAGGCAGATGAGATTTTCTCTCATTATATAGTTAGAAAGAGGAGCTAGAAACTGGCTGCTAATATTCACTTTATCATATTTAGCTGCTTGATAAAAATGGGAAAAAAAATTCAAATTCAAATCCAGTATTCATTCCACTTTACTGTGCTATTTCTAATTTCTTGGGCTCAAATACAGACTTTACTAGTCACTGTCTGTGTGACACTATTAGGTAAGTCTCGTTATGGTTCAGTTGTTTCAGTTATATCCAACACTCCATGACCCCATCTGGGGATTTTCTTGCAAAGTTACTGGAGTAGTTTAAAAAATTTTAAAGATGAAGAAACAAGCAAGCAAGATTAGTGACATACTCAGTGTTACACAGCTAGTAAATATCTGAAGTAGGTTTTGAATTCATGAAGAGGAGTTTTCCTGATTCCAAGTTCAGTACTCTATTCACTGCATCCCCTAGCTGCCCTAATTAGGCAAGTTCTCTAACTGCACACCTCAGTTTTCCCATGCATAAAACATGAAGGTTGGACTAGCTGAATTTTAAGATATCTTTTGATTTTAGAATTATGATACCCTTGGCTCCCTTTAAAATGGAAGTCAATTGCAATTTTGGGCCCTAGGAAATAAGTCTGAAATAAGATGGAAAAAAAAATATCATCTCTAGGTTTGGCTTTGTCCCTAACTAGCTATGTTACTTGGGCAATTCATTGAGCCTCAGTTCCTTAATCCATTAAATAAAATAAATTTTAGCACTAAAACTGTATTTGAGAAGTTTATGAATAGGCCTGCCTTTATTGTTTGCAAACTGGGACAATCCTTTCTCCTTATCCCTCTCAAGCTACTAAAACATCATCTTTTCCTAAGAGAGCAAGAATCTAAAATCCACAAAATCAGGCAAACTTTCAATGAATTTAACTAACACAAAAACCAAATTTATAGTGAGGCTGGCAGGTCTCAGTTGTGAAACTTCTCTTTTTATCTTTTGACTTCTTATCTCTTTTTCTTGTCCCTATATACTTATTCTTTTCTTTTTAACTCTATACACACTATTACTCATTTGTGATACTGAATAGAAGAGGGCATATTTTAGAGTTAGAGAAATTATTTAATGCAACCATTTGGTCACATATATTTGGAAAAGATGATACATCTATATATAGATAACTTTAAAGAACAGCCAACCTAAGGGAAGAGAAAAAGAACCACACAAGTTGGAGAAGAAAATGAAATCTTTCCTTAAATTTCTTTGTTCTATTACAATTTTCCTTAATTTCCCCTATATCTATCCTTACCTGTTAGACTACTCATTGGAAAAAGGCAAATTTTCTTTTTTTCCATCAAATAGTTTAATTGAAAATAAAATTATTTCCAAGTCTCCCTCTTTTATCTATCCTTTTTTTCCCTCCTCACAACATCTAACCACCATTACTACTGTTAGAAAGAACTCAGAAGATAGAACTCACAACTGGAGTGGAACCAATAAACTTCATCAGTTAAACTACCTATCTCAACTACATTACAAAACCATGTGCTTAAGTAAGCATCTAAAATCATTACAATTGCTAGTAAATTTCTTTACTTATGGAACTTTGCACCATCCAGGAAAATGGAAGCTTCTTCCTTCCATTCAAACCATGTATCGGCTATTAATAATTAAAAAAAATAGCTCTTTATCCATCTTTTCTTTCAAGCCTTCCCCAACAAAATGAAAGATGCACCTCAATATTGAGCTACATTTAATTTGGATTGTGTTCAATTCCCTAACCCTAAACTGTATACATGCAGACATATTGATCTGATGTCAGCCATGTCAAAGCTGTATGATGAAGGCACAACTCCCAGAACAGCACAACAGATTAAAATGCAATTGGTAACTATTTAACAAAATAAATGTATAACACAACATAGTTAATTTGTGGTTTCTAGGTCAACATGCCGCCCAGGGCAAGGATCTATTTGTATTTGATTTACTTAATAATCACTCATAGAATGACATATAAAAATAGCTCATAAGTATACAGTATTTACAGTTTCCTGAAGACTATGTGAGAAAATAGTACATTATTAAGTAAATTTTACAGATGAGGAAATTGAGGCAATGAAAGTTTAAGTAATATAACCAAAAACATGCAGACCAATTACATCTTTTCAATGGAAGGTAACATTACTACATGTTATACTAAGATAAAAACTACTATATCATTCACTAGACTTTTTTAGTGGATATAAAAATAATGAAATTATTTTGGCTATTTATTTTCCTTTTCTTTTTAGGAGATTTTATGTTAAAAAGAAAACTTTAAAAAATGAATGAGTGGTAGATTTCTTCTTAAAGGATCCTTCTCTCCCTATCCCATGTTTGATTTTACTCCAACTAATCCATAATTAGAGTTAACAAATGGTTCTCAAACAGAACATCTTAGAGCATTTTTCTTTCTCTCAGAGGGAATGAGTGGACCACCAGTCTCTGGCAGCTCAGGAGCAAATTACTGAGTTCAAATTTCACACTTAGATTCCTAGCATTGTTACACCTTGTACTACTGTTAGTTAGATCATCAAACTGGTCCATTTAAAGCTCATTAAAAGTCACTCAAAAAGCACATGATTTATATCCCATGATTAAAGTTCATACCATTTAAGTTAATCAAAACTCAAAACTTAATGATATAGAAAACTGTGTTGTTGTTTAGCTAGAGTTATGCTATGATAAATTGTCTGTTAAGTGGAAAACGGTGATTAGGATCGCACACAATTTCACAATTTCAGTGCTTCAGGAGAAGGGGTAGAGTGGGTCCCCCAATTTTTTTATTTTATTATTTCTATAAATAGCCCCTCTATTCACTTATCTAGTTTACTATCTTCATTGGAATTGTCTTGGTCTCTTGTTATCCTGGATTCTTCTCTCTCTTACACTGCTCATACTTATTACTGAGTCAATTCCTATTGATTCTAATTTTATCTGCATTCATCATCTATTCTCTATTTCTATAATGACCATGGACCTCATCACCAACTACCTAGATTATTTTCAGTATTCATCTAAATTGTCTTTCCTGCCTTTAAGTCATCCTTTTTACTAATCTCAGTTTGATATTTCTTTTATGTAATAGATTAAAAGATGATCCCACAGAGAAAGAAGATTCAGAAATTATAGCTCTCCCCACCCTCTCCAAGACTACCAAGCTCAATGACTGGAACAAATATGTTTGTCACTCTAGATTCTATTTGGAGGCAACTATCATTTCTCACTCTAAGTCTTCTCCACGTTAAACATCCCCAATGTTCACATACCACGTCAGAAATGTCTTTGTTATTATGATAAATACTCTTGAAAACAGTACTTTAGTTGTGACCTGACATGATAGTGGGACTCTTCCCTCTCATTTTCTGATAGTAATGGTACACTGTTAACTCATGTTAAAGACCTACACTATGCAAGTTGATGGAGCTACAAATAAATAATTAAAATAGTCCCTATACTCAAGGAGTTCATTGTACATTGGGGGATAAAACATATTATCAGGAAGAACACCACAAGGAAGGAGGTTTTATTCTATGAGTAGAGCTACCAGAAAATAGACTATTACTCCTGTTACTGTGGGAATGATCAAATTTATTATTTACAGAAAAAGAAGTAAAAAAGAAAAAGGGAGTGTTACACATGTGGCTAGGGAATAGGTATCAACATTCCTGTGCTAAATTCTGATGTTTGGATTAGGAGTTGGAAGGGAATAAGGAAGGAACTAGGTGCCAATGAACTATAGAAGGCTAAGGTAAAGGCTACATCTCTCAACTGCCAATCAAGCAGCAGTACTCTAGGGATAAAGTCAAAACTAAGTGGGTCATGTCTTCAAGACCAGGCATAGGATGTCTGGAAGTCTGCGTCCAGACTTTGTTTTTGGTTGGGAGAACTAGCCCACATACTACCACAGTGTCCAGAAGACAAATGTTAGAATCCATGTCAAATGTCTTGCTGAAAAGACAGGTATAATCTAAGTCTAATAATTCTGTCTAAATATTTTTGTACCATTTTGACAGAAATCAAAATAATTCTCCCTGGTCAGTTAAGAATGCTATTCTCTGTGTCTGAATGTTTTCTAGGCAGATGCTCTAAGTCTTACTCATCCTTTAGTCTTCAGTATAAATTCTACTTTCTCCTTCATGCTTTGTCAGTAATGACATTTGTCCTATAAACCTTGCAAATGGACAACACTCTGAGCCTTTCCAATGTATTTATCATAAAACATTAATTACTTACATATACATATATGAACCAAGTTTTAATCATCTTACTGGTAGGAATTGTGTCTTATCAAAACACTATTTCTCCCAGCACCTAATAATAGCACACTGCATATAACAGTTATTTAATAAATGGTTGTAGAATTAATTTGGACTGAAAAAAGACTTAAGAAATAATTAGCAAAAGAGATGAGGGACTCCGCATTCATATCTACAACAAGAAAATATCCACTAAAATGGTTGTGCAATCAAAAGATGAAAAAAGTCATTTGTAATATAAACAGAAGTGGATGTCTTCTGTTTATGAGAGAATGGTGGGAAGAGGGAGGAAACAATGCTAGATGCAATGGAGAATCGATAATAGGAACTGGGTCTTGGTTGAGGTTATTTGGGGAGTAACTAGCTCAGTTACAGTTTTTTTTTTGATTAGTTTGTTTAAGAGAAGAAGCTGTTGATGCTTAACATTAGTTGTAATAACCTAAGAAGGGACCAAATGTACACAGTGTTGAGATATTTTAGGCAGTGCAATTGAGACCTGGGAAGCATACTTTATTCACACTGTGACTAAACTTAAAATACTGCCAAAAAATAGGATTTGGAACAAGTTTTGGAATAAAACCTATTCATCTGTTTTGCAAAAAGAAATCAGGAGCACATCAACGTAATCAGTAATTTTAAACTTGCCTATTAAGTCAAGACACTGATGGCTAACAGATGCATCTATTTGCAAATTGCTTCAACAAAGTTTACAAGTTATGCATTATGAGTTTTTTCTAGTTGCCTTAAGAAATGTATATTTTTGAATCTCTAAAACTGTACTTACTACAAATAGTCCTTAATGTCTCCAATTTACCATTCTACTATAAACCTTATCAAAAATCCCATGAGTAGTTCTCACATCATATCTAGAAAAGCCTTCCCCTTCCCCCGTACAAACTGGTCTCATACAAGAATTAGAAGAGACAAAAAACAAACAAACAACAACAACAACAAAACACCCTGCTTTTATATAGCATTTTAAGGTAACAAAGTCCTTTTGATGAATCAAGTATATCTGTTTTATAGAAGAAGAAAGCAGCTCAGAGAAGCTAAGGGGCTTCTACAAATTGATCCAGTTAATGGCAATCCGGATATGAACTGAATCCAAATCCAGTATTCCTTAACAACTACTACTGAACTCAATGGAAAATACCTATTTTATTGACTATCATCCTGAGAATAAATAACAGCTACTTAAGGATACTCTCAATACTAATGATATACCAGAAGTGATATGATTTTTAGAATACTTTAACTTCAAACTACCCAGAGTTCTTTAGATTTCACCACATTCTGACTTTGTACCTGTAGAATTTTGACAGCAGTCAAAGTCGCTATACACAGTTTAACTATAGTTTTATGATAACTTGCAGAGAAAGGTTTAATGAGTAATCTGGACTACATTTAGCAGTTTTTTGTGAAAATTATAACTATGAACATGAAAAAAGATAGATAAAAATATGTTTTGGCAACTAAGTTATTGTGAGCAGAGGAAAAATATTTATACACACACACACACACACACACAAAGAAACACAAAGACATGAAGAGAGACACTAAGAATTATAAAAGAAACAATCCCTATCCAGTCTTTGTAAGAACCACACATACAGGTAGGAACTATATGCCTAAAAGGATAGAGAGAGGAACTGACAATTTTAACAACAGCAACGATACTCCAAAATCCTCCTGAATTTTTTTTTTTTTGGTAACACTTTAAAGCAAGGTACTGTACTGTACTTTTGGTTTAATCAAAGGAACTAGCAAAAGAAAAGTACACATGAAAAATTAGCTTTGTGCAGACCACATATCATATGAGAAATGCTAAAATTCACATTAAGGTGAAGCAGCTTTCCTCAAATAAAACACACAATACCAAAGCTTTGGTAAACCTTTAAGCTGCTAAAGAATTCACTTGCAATGCATTCACTCCATATTAAAACCTCAAGATGCCAGTCATAGCTATAGTATAGTTTTCATACCAGAGTCACTGATGCTAACTTTGGCTAAGAGCTAAACTTTAGAATCTTAGAAACATCTTTTATGGGTGTTTTCTATATCCAGAACTGAAGAGGATGTGTGATGTTAAAACAAGTCAGCAACAATACCAACTTTATGATCGGATGACTCTGAATACAACTGACAGACAGAAACTTCCTGACTCAACGGCAAAAGAATAACATCAAAACTAACCATAAACAGCATATCACAGGGGTCAACAAAAATCTGGTCACCTACCTTCAAGAGTAAGCATATTTCTTAGCCCTGTTTTCTGCTGCAATAGGCAAAAAGAACATCTGTTCTTAAAATGGAAGGAAACTCTGAATGGGTGGAAACCGTGAGTAACAAAACTAATTTGCAAATATAAAACAACTAGATTTTTAGGGAATCCCCAACACACATTTAGATAGGGGAGCTACTTCCATTTTACTTCACATCTTGAATCCTACTTTGCTTTTATTTGGATAGGAAACCCTTAGCTCCATGTTTTGGAGACATCTGGAGTGGATTACTGTAATTCACCCCTATTAAGGCCAATTGGGAACTTCAGCAGATGTAAAATGAGGTAGCAGCCCACACTCAACAGGATGGGAAGCTACATACCATAAAATATCTTGAAATTGCCACACATACACCACATCAGCACTGCATAAGAGGGCTACTAAAAAATCAAAATAAAAGTCATCATGACATAGAGCACAGGGAGGAGTGGTCTCAGCCTGCTTTTCAAGAAGAAAAAAAATCATTAGCTTTAGTACTAAGAAGAATCTGGAGTTTACTTAGGGCAACCTATTCATTTTACAGAGGAGGAAGCTGAGAGAGAGGTAAATAATTCGTTGAAGGTTGTACTGTTAGTTAGTACCTAGCAGTAAGTAGTAGACAACCAATCTGCTCCCAGGTTCCCTGACTCCACGGTCTGCACTCTTATCCTCCTTATTGCTGCTGCTTCAAAGTGTACTTGCGACATCCAACTGTAATGTAATTTCAGTTCTGGGTTCTGGTTACATTTGGTTCTTAATAGAAAGATGTTGTAACATGAGTTTTGGAATTTTTATTCCAAACTCTGCATTGGCCTACAGTTAGCAGCTGTCCCTCCTCTGGCATTTGATGTTTATCTCATTTTTTAAAGCCCTACTTAAAACTCATTTCCATTAATGTTTTCCTTAGGAAACTCAAGCAGAATGAATGAGCTTCAATACTGTTGTCATAATTTCACATGCAATTTTTTTGGAAGATGTGTTTCTTAAAAAAAAAAAAAAAAAGAAAGAAAGAAAGAGAAAGAGGGTATGTTGTTTCTGCAATTAGAATTCAAGATCCATGAGAGGAAAGATCCATAGTTTATATTGCTTTCTATTCCTCCTTCCATATATTTAACTACAGCTGTATGTTGTTTTTTTACCTTCTGGGCATCTGAAAAATAACAATGAATGATTACCAATCTCTGATTTCAGAACTAATGAACTAATCTGGGAGGATAATATTCATATAATAATAATGTTGATATGATAATATATATTAAATATATGCAGCGTATATATTACATACAGTCTGATTATGTAATATAAAAGCTTTTGTAACATGATGACATTCTAAGAATTATGATCTCCCCTATAATTAATTCACTTTTCAGAGAATATGAGAGCCACTCTGAAAAGTCATCAAATCATTCTTGTTGACATTACTTTCAAGGGACCAATCATGGTATATGGTATATATGACAAAGATAGCCTCTTGGCAGGGGCTACCATTCTATCTTGCCTATTACTTTCATAATTCACATTTCGTTCTTGATAACTGACCCATTTATAACTTCCATGACCAAAACAGTCAAAAGTCAATAAGGACACATAAGAAGACACATCTTCCTCTATCCTGCATGACAGAAAGCAGAGATGGAAATCTTGGAAACTTTCTGAAAGGATGCTAACAACCTAGACTGCAAAACAGCAAGCACAAATATAGATATGCTTTGTTTCACTTCATGTGTCAGCCTAAAGCAAGCGGGTCTGAGGAAAAAATTCTGCAATCCATGAGTTACATGAAGAGCTAATGGTCCTTCCGATCACTGGTCTGGATATGTAATGAATGTTTTCCCTTTTCCTAAGAGCCACTATTATTTGATTATATTAACAATATTAATAAAAAACATTGCTCATTGTTAAGAGTGTCTATTTGTTTAATATGAAAATTGCCAATCTTTAAGACACAGAATAGGGTTGTTTATGCTATGGTGCCAGAACAACCAAAAAGCCTTAGCCAGAACATTAATATCACTTTCCAGAACAGTGACATGAACTAATCTGGGAGGATGATGATGATATTCATATAATGATAATAATATTGATATGATAGGATATATGTGTATAATATATGCAGAGAATATGTTATATATAGTTAACTCTTTCATATTGTGGCTTTCCTTACTGTGGTTTCAACATATCATAAGTTAGCATAAGAAATTAAATAGGAATGTGAGGGGAGGTTTTGCAGAAACCACAAATGACACATGAAGGTGAGCAGATGACAGAAAAAAAAATTAGAAAATCAGAAATGCAAAAAATGTATAAATAAATGTATAATATTGTATAATAGCAACATATTTTATCTTTTAATACCATAAGAATTAAGATTTCTTTTCTAGAATAAAGGGAGAAGCTATATGATTTTATACAGATTTTTGAGATCATAGGGGCCCCTAACTCCTCTGTAATATGGAAGAGATTACTAAACTATAATAATATTGTTAAATTGTTTCAATCATGTATGACTCTTCATGAACTCTTTTGGGGTTTTCTTGGCAAAGACAGTAGAGTAGTATTAGGATTACCAGGTGAGAACTCAGGTTGTCTGGACAGTGACAAGGTGAGAATTCATGTTGTCTGGACAATTACAAGGTGAGAACTCAGGTTGACTTGACAGTTCTCTGGCTCAGACCTTTGGCTCGGGCCTTTAAAGGGAGTTTACACCTTAGGAATTCTAAGAGGAACAAATTCATTGGTTGTAAGTAATTCCCACAAGCCCCTGGGAGTACCCACAAGTCCATTCCCTGGGAGGAGGTTTCTTTTCTGTATAATCTTTTCCTCTATGACCAGGTTTCTTGGGAGGCTTCTGGAGCCTCCAGCCAGCCTCTTCTTCTTCCTGAATCCTGGCTCTGAATCTCCTCCAGCTCTTGTCCTTCCCCAATCCAGACTGCTCTCCAGGCTCAATGTTGCCTTTTTTTATCCTCCCAGAGAATGGGCGTGGAATAATGCAAGGGCTTCTGGGAAGAAGTACTCCAACCAATGAGCTTGCTCCTCTTAGAATTCCTAAGGTGTAAACTCCCTTTAAAGGCCCAAACCAAAGGTCTGAGCCAGGGAACTGTCAAGTCAACCTGAGTTCTCACCTTGTAATTGTCCAGACAACCTGAATTCTCACCTTGTCACTGTCCAGACAACCTGAGTTCTCACCTAGTAATTCTAACAGAGTAGTTTGCCATTTCCTTCTTCAGCTTATTTTACAGGTGAGGAAATTGAAGTAAACTACAGTAAGTGATTTGCCCAGGGTCACCTAGTAAGTATGTCTGAAGCTGGATTTGAATTGAGGTCTTCTTAACTCAAGGACAGGCCAGTTTCTTTATCCACTGCACCTTGTAATAATTACAATATTATCCAATGTTATAACAATAATAACAGCTAGTATTTGTAGATAGATACCTTTAAGGTTTGTAAAGCACATTAATAATAATAGCTAAACACACGTATGTATGTACAGTGCCATGAATTGTGCTCAGTGCTTTACATTAGTTTTTGAGCATATATCTGAATTCAAATCCTCCTGACTCCAGGGTCAGTTTTAAATATTTTAGTGCAAATTCTATGCTCAGAGCCAACACTATCTGTATAAGGCAAATATGTGCAGAGAATTTCCTTATGAAAGGAAATTCTGCCTACTTACCTTATTCTCCTACCATCTCTAAACTCCATATGGGGTTGCAACCCACAGTTTAAGAAGCTTTGGTCTAGGCAACTCTCTAAGATTATAAATTGCCAAGAAGGTAAAAATTTGCATTAGTAAAGGGAGTTTTTCTGATCTGAGTATAGAAATTAATTTATAGATCCAGCCTTTTTTTCTACTCATTTTTAGGTCCTGTCTAAGCATAATTTTACTCATCTATAATGTCAATGAAAATGTATTCTAGTCTTCCATAATGGTCATGGATCAAAAGATTTGTCACTCCTAGGCTCAAGACACAAATGGCATTCCTTTGATAGCCACTGATTATTAATCTTGAAACAAGTAGGTGTCCAGTATGATAGCTGACTATTCTACAATGTATTTTAAACATTTAATGATATTTTGTGCAAGACAAAAAAGTCTTGATAAAATCAAAATAAATTTTATGTTATCTTGCTTTCTTTTCATTTCATCCTTTATAAAATCATGAAGCTTATTCTCTTTGTAATGGCTAAGAATTGGAAGTTGAGGAAATGCTTATCTTCTGGGGAAAGGTTAAACAAATTGTAATGTATGATTGTGAAGGAATACTATTGTGCTATGAGAAATAACAAATATGATAGCTTCAGGAAAACCTGAGAAGACTTTTATGTACTGATGCAAAGTGAAGTTAGAGAACCGGGAAAGCATTGCATATCATAACAGCAATATTGTAAGGAGATCAACTGTGAAAGATTTAGCTACTATGATCAATACAATGATCCATAAGAAAGACCCTATGAAGAAAAAATACAATCCACCCTAGAGGGAGAACTGATGAACTCATTTATTGAAGAAACTTTTAAAATTTTCTTTATTTTGTATATGTTTTCTTTTGCAACATGGCTAATATGGAAATGGTTTACATGACATCATATGTATAATTGATATCATATGCCTTCTTAGAAAGCAGGGGAAAGAAGAAGGGAAGGAAAGAATTTGAAACTCATTTTTTAAATGAATTTTTAAAACATTTTAAATGTATTTGGAATATAGTTAACAAAATTAAAATATATTTTAAAATTTTTAAAGGGGGAACCCTATGATGTTAGAACTCTATTTTGGATTTTTCTGGTTGATTTGTTATTAATACTAATAATAACTAAATTTTAACATATCACTTTAAGATTTGCAAAGCACTGTCATGCACAGTCTCACTTGATCCCTTCATCTTAACCCAGCAAAATAAAGTACTATTATCTCTATTTTAGAGATGAGGAAATTTGAGGCTGAAAGGTTAATTGATTTGTCTGAGATCACAAGAGCTAGTTAGGTATCTAAAGCAGGATTCAAATTGAGAGCTTCTTGATACCAACACCATATCACTTTGCTATATGTACCAATCATCTGCCACATAAGATGTTTCCTTAGCTACACAAATTAAGTTCACAAGTCTGTAAAACTGCTTCCAGGACTCTGGCTTCCTTTTTAGAAATACTGGTTTTAGCAGTATTGGTTTTAGCATATTTCTGTTTCACTCTTTTAGACAACTCCAAATCCTCTCCCAGTTCACAAAATTGGTAAGCAGTAGCTTTAAAATACCATTGACCATTTTTTTTTCATAGCTTGGAAAGGAAATATTTTGTATTAGTAGGTTTAAATAGTCTTTCAGTAATATTCTTTTAACTCCAGCTAATAATCTTCCTATTCTCAGAATGGCTTTTGAAAAATGTAGGTAAGACAAACTTTAAAGTCTCTATTTTTTGTCACACAACTTACATAATGTCACAAAAATTGTATTTTTTCTTCCATGTTTAATAAAGGAGCAACACTTCCTAAAATATTTATTTTATTCCTGGTAATTTAAAGGTATGTTTTCAAATTTCCTCTCATGTTGTTTGCTACAATGCATCTCATATCTGTCCTGACATATATATTTATTCTTTAGGAAAAAAAGAATTAAGATTTTATTTCATTATTATATTCATTAGGGACTGCATCATGAATATAGTGGTTTTTTTGAGGGGTGGAATGCTTTGAGATCAAAATTGGGAAGGTACTACATAAGAGTAAGATTCTACTATCTTGTTTATAAAGCAAAAGAATGTCACTAAGGATGGTGGTTTTGACCTTTCTGTGGCTTTTGCAACTGAAAAAGCTATTGTACCCAGGAATAATATCACCCTGTAGAGATGCAGGGTTATCCTCTGTATAAGACTTAGTATGTTCCTGAATCATAGAAATGTGTGTAGATTGGCTGTTTCATTCTTACTTTCTCTAAAAGCAATTGTATTTGACTTTCCAGCAGTTGATGGAACTTATACATTGTTTCAGAGAAGCTAACTAAAATTTCTAACTCAGAAACCATCTCCCCCCCCTCCCAAACGCTGAGAAATTTGTTCTGATGCCAAAAGATCTCTGGGACCATGTACAAAATTTTAAAACATTTCACATGAGAGCAAGGAGAGAAAAGTACCACCCTTAAAACAGGAATAGTCAAGGGAAAAGGAGTCTTCCATAAAATATTAGGTTAAGAAACTTTATGCATGCAGTGCATTGTTTTAAAAATTCATGAATAATGGTTGCTACTAAATTGCTAAGATTGACTAAGTCTTAAAACAGCATCTATGGCTCACACTTCTCTGTCCATAGGACTTTGCTACATAATCCAAAATTTAAAAAACAGAAAACAAACCACCCATCATAATAACAGTTCCCTCAGACTTTTGACCTCTCATTTTGGCATCACACAAACTTTGAGCTTGTTTGGGGAGAAAAAGGGCCTCTGCTATCTAACTAAGACTTTCTTTTCATGCTGTTTTGTTTACTCATTTTTTCTCCAAAGATAGTCCCTCTCTCGCTACTGCAACATTTCTACCAGATGCTACAAATCACAGGGGTATATTATGACTGATATTTTGTCCTGTGAACAAGAGAAACAGTGAACCCTTTTACCAGTCCCTATGCTTCATCTTTGTTTTTCACATTCTTTATAAACTTTTAAAAGCTGTATCCAGAATCCTTTGCTAAAATCTTATTATCTCTCTAAGGTTAGAACTTGACTAAAACTAAAACTAAAGTTTATGTTAATGAAATGAAATGTTGTTGGTTGTAAATCACCATATAAATGTAAGTTGTTAATTAACAACCAGATTCTCAGTTTCACTGTATATCATCATATTGCCTTTTGAGTACTGTGTTCATTTGGGGGGCAGATGAAGGAAAGTTTCTTTTACAATGACGGAACACTACAACTAATATTTAAAACAATGTGTTATAAAAATAGGGTTATAAATCTGATTGGTCTAACACATGAGCCAGAACTCGAGTCAGTAACATAAACAAAAAAGGTAAAATTCAGAACTTGGGACATATAAATCATAAAGATGATGGCTCTCCCTAATCTCAGGTCAGCTAAATAAGTGCTCTTTCATAGCAGCTGAAATGTGCTATGAGGTCTTCATAGAGATTGTGAACTGGCCTTTTTGTGGTTGAAAGGTAATAATTCATTATCTCTGAACTTCCCTTACATTCCCAGTGGCATCATGTTGTGTCATCACGTGGTCAAGGAGTCAGTTTCAACTATTTTACGAGGACTCAAAGAGCTTTCTCTAAAGTCAATGGATCATAAGCATAGAAACCCATGAAATAGTCTGTAATTTCCCCCCCACTAATAAAACAACTAAAAATTCCCAACCATAAGTTGATATCTGACAAATGAACAATTTTGATTTTGTTTTCTTGTACCTATCCAATAAAATATTTGCAAATAAACTAAAATTTTAATATAAATACATTTTTGTAAAATTTAATTTAAAAAAACCTTCCCTAATATTTATTAAATTGTTAGTCATAAATAACCATTCATTCTTTAAAAAAAATCCCATAGATTAGTATTTTATTTTTTTATTTATGGTTAAATCAGATATGTGTAAATGGATCATATTATTAGATATCCCACTTAGGAATACATGGCTACATCTTACTTTTACAAAGTATTCAATCATTTAATACTTTCAGATTATTAGTCATTAAAAAATTGAGCTGAACATAATGTCAGGCATAAGCACTGGTTTAATGTCAAGATCTGGTGACTTCAGTATTAAGACTAATTTGACTAAAAGTGGCTCCTAAATATGGAAGATTAATATCAACCTAAGTTGGTAAAAGATTCAATTCTCAATGATCTGTAGTAATGGAAGGAAATAAGACTATGGAGGATCCCTCACATCACTTTAAAAAATCTTATGTAGGAAGAAAAAATCAAAACAAAAACAGAATCAAGACAAGAAAGCAACATATACAAGAACTACAACAATATAAATTACACAGGATGACCTACCACAAAACAACTGTTTAATTATAAAGAAAAAGCTTGATCCCAAGTAAAGATTTGAGAAAATATCTCCAAGTTTCTTTGTAGAGTTTTGGGTCTTCAGGGGTAAAACATAGTATATACTGAATTTTTCTTCCCTCTTTTTACTTATAAAAAAAAGAAGAAGAAGAAGAAGGATGGATATGGAGGGAGGAAAAAAAGAGGAAAAAAATCTTATCTTTTAATTTTAGTTGTTTTGTTTTTTAAGACTTCTTAGAAAAGTCTTTGGATTTCTTATTTACTTCCTAAAGGACATCAATAAAAAGATGTTAAAACATTTTTTAAAAAAGTTAAAATTATTATATAGGTAATTTTGAAAGTATAGAAATGACTGCAATGCATGTCAAGAAGAGAATTGAGTAGTTCACAAGCCAATAATCAAGCTACAAATAGTAATATCATCCTGTATGAATATTTTATGTGTCTTGTTGAGTTGTTTTTCAGTTGTATCTAACACTTCATGACCCCATTTGGTGTTTTCTTGGTAAAGATATTGGAGTTGTTTGCCATTTCCTTTTCCTTCTCATTTTACAGATAAGGAACTGACACAAATAAGGTTAAGTGACTTATTCAGGGTCACACAGCTAGGGAATGTCTGAGGCCAGATTGGAAATCAAGAATAATTAGTCTTCCTGACTCCAGACCTATTATTGCTCTATCCACTGCTTCACCTGGCTTCCGTTGTATCTAAATACAAAGCTTCAAAGTTGTGGAATGTGTAAGTTGTGATTATTAAACAAGGAGGTACCCTTTAATTCTACATATATTACTGTCACTCAAAGCAATAATCTTGAGCAAGGATCCACATATTCCAATGATGTGACCATCATCTGAAATATTTTCGAGCTCCTATCCTGGAGTTGATTTAAGAAGCAGATCACAGAGATCAGGTCAAAACCAATATTAGTAACTTATTAATTCTGGACACAGATAAATTATATATTAAGTAGTTCAGTCACCCATTTTACTCACCAAATCTGAATAATATCTGGCTCTTTCGAGATATCAAATTCACTTTTATAGGCAAATACTTGCTATCCTTAGGAATATGAAAAAGACTGTGATACTGACAATTATCTTGTTCATTATTATATTTGATCCCCATTATTGGATTTTAGGCCTGAGAATTTGTTTGAATCCTGAATATACCACCCACTTACTACTTATATGTGACCTCTGGCAGATACCTGCTTTCTTACTTCAATTTTGACTTCACCTTTATTAAAAGTGGGAGATGGACTAGATTTTCTCTAAGTCTTTTTCAAAGTCTAAATCTATAACCCTATGCAATCATGCTATCTATCAGTAACAGTTAAGAAATAGGATGTGAGTACTGTCCATGTAAGTTATATGTATTTCTACACTGGTTTGTCCAAATGAGACTAGTGGGGACCTTTTTGAAAGGCATTCTTTGAGAACAAAATAAAGGACTATAAGGCTGGTTACTTTACTATCCTAGAGAAGATGAACAACTAAATATTTATATTCTTCCTCTAAATACTACACATATGATTTCTTTCTTAGGTTCAAGCTACTTTCTTGGCCTGTATTCCTTGATAGGTATCTAAAAAAAAACTTGACCCCCCCCTCTTATCAAATGATAGTTATGTGAAAGACCATCATAAATAGTGATTATCAGGTTAAAATAGAAATCATACAAATTATATAGATTAGAATATATCAGACAATACAAAGATTGAATACTCTCTTATTTGGAATGCGATATCTCAGTTCAATTAAAAGAGACACATCTCATCCGAGGGAAAATCCACTGAAGTTTTTCTATGGCAGCAAGCTGGGAATTATAGACAAATTAAGGCACTGGCTCTTCTCACTTACTTTCCAAACTTTGTTCTCTTTCTCTCTTGTATTTATACTCAAGGGGAATGGGTGAGAAGAGAGGATTATGATTCAGTGTGTCCTCTCTCAAATCAGAAAGCAAGAAGACTGGCTCTCATGTCCCAAGCTCTTGTGCCAACTCCATCTCTCATACATTCATGCATTGCTAGGTCAACACTTTTCCACCAAAGAGGAAAGTTTTATGCAAATACTCTAGGCTTTAACTCAGGATTACAAATACATTAAAAATGATTTTTAAAATTTGTAACTAGCAAGCAAATTACCATTATTTATAATAAAAAAGAAAATAATTTAGTGACAGGTGAAGCAGATGGTGAGTCAAAAATTTCATGAGTTTCATTCTCAGCTTCAATTCAACAGCTAACCTAAGAAAAACTAGTGACAAAGAAATATTTTGTGTATATATTTTTAAAATGAAAACAATAAAATTTGCAAACTGCCTTTTACATGAACACATGTTCTTGTGGAGATCAATGAGATAGTACTAGTAAATTACTTTAAGCTTTTTAATTATAGTGAGTATAGAAATCACATTTTGTAGGTAAAAGACATATTTCTGCGTAGCTCTATATGACACATTGCTACTCACCTTAAGATAAATTTAAACAGAACAAATGAAAACTATTTGCATGTGTTTATACTACCTCACACTACAATCACAGTATATTTATAATGCTTAAAGTTCAATCACAGTATTGAAAAATAATGAGAAATGGTATAGCATTCTTAGTCTTCAAGTAGAAAAATTTCTAAGCAAGAAACTATAGTTTCTGCTCCATTACTTAAATTTTCAAGGGCAGAGAAATTCCCTAATTTCCTTCAGTATCCCATCACAATAGTTTATGACTTCAATGATTAGAAATTCCTTAAATCATCAAATCTCTCCTGTTTTTACATTAGTACATTTTCGTGTTTGTTCCTTCCTGAGCATTAAGAATAATGAAGAGACATATCTGATATTGAACTCCTCAAATAATTCCTAAAAATAATTAACTGGTACTTTAAATTATTAGTTGATAGACATAATATCAATTCATTAGATCTCTATATTTTATTACGTTTTCTATGTTTGGTTATATTTCAGGGAACATATCTTGATCTATAAATTAATAACCATCATAGACTCAGGGTAACTTGGGAACTTTTAGGAGGTGAAAAAACCTTCAAAGGTAATCTAGTCCAAAGATTCTCCCCATAAAGTAAGGTCAAATACTTTTAGTGACATGCTTTTAAGAGTAAATTTCATTTCCAGTTATCTTATGTCTTTACTTTCATTGAAATATGCTCAGAAGACAACTCTTTCAATTTCTAGACTCATCAAAAAGGTCTTCCTTACATTGAGTCATAATTTGATTTCTTGTAATTTCACCCTGTCATGTCACCTGGAATTATCAAGAAATAATCTAAACCTTTTACGTAATATTTAAAATATTTGAATATAGTCATTATTTGTTCCTTAAATTTTCTCTAGTTTTTCATATCACATGTTTTTAATCTTTCACTATTCTGAATATACTTCAGTTTGTCAGTATACATCAAGTATGATACCTGGAATAGAACATTATAAATGTGGTCTAAGATGTGAAAAGGTCAGTGGAACTATCACTGGTCTTGTTTCTTTTAATGTGCCATAATATGATATTAGTATTTTTTGGTAGTCACATTACATTGTTAGCCTATATGTAATTTCTAGAAAACTAATATCCATACAAATTTCTGTTAGAGTACGTCTTCCCCATTCTTACATTTATTGAATTGGATTTATCTACATGGAATACTTGTTTTTGGTTTTGTTTATTGTGTACCCAGTTCTTTTTGACTCAAATTCCCTTTAATGAATATTCAAAAAAACTCTGCCATGGATAGTGCGGAATACAGAGATTGAAGAACTGTTTATATTCTTAAGGAGCTTATAATCATAATCATAATAATCATGGAATAGGACATGTGCTGAACTACAATAAAATTTGGAATATATTATATAATAATAAAGAGAAGAATGAAAAGTTAGGGAGGAATCAATTCTAGATGGGGGAAAAAAATGATTAGGGCAAGATACATAGAAGATTTATCATCCACACTAAATCTTGAAAGAAAAGAAAAATTTTAATAGAAAGAAATGTGGAAGAAGTCCATTCCCGAGGGATGAGGTTGAGAGCAAGGATGGGGTATTTGATTTGTAGATATACAAAAGTCAGTGAGGAGAAAGCAAGGCACATTAATGTCTCATATTGGTTACTAGCTGATTTATGTAATCCATAGATTTGTTAGGCATGTTTTCTTTACTTCTATGAAAGCCACTGATTTTTTTTTTTTTTTTTAATGTTGAATATGACAAGAGAGTACTCTAAAATTCTCTAGATATTTTGCAGACTGATATCGATCCTTCAATCAACAACACTCTTTGGATATGGTGTTTCAAGCAGCTAGGAATATTTTACTATTATTTAGCCCACATTTATTCATCTTGTCCACGAGGATATAATGAAAACAGTTGCTGATGCTTTGATGAAATCCAGATATACTCTATCTACAGCATTCTCCTAGTGTGCCAGCATGGAGCACTCCTGGGAATCCTTTCTTGAAACATGTTCACTCTATTTCTTCCTGGGACTCAAAATATTACTTCAACATAAGGCAGGACTCATTCTATTACTGATCTCATTTTCCCATTGCTCACTTGCTATCTGTTTTGTAAACACCTTCAATCTGTATTCAACATTTGAACATTCTATCTAACTTATTTGCCAAGTCAAGAAGTTTCTTCAAGTCTCTTCTCAAAATATACTCCTTTAGAAAGCTTTTGTTTAATCTTGATTTTTTAAAAATAATTTTACCCAAATAAAGAACATGATGACATAGTTTTAAAAGCCAACCAAAAATCTAACGAGAGGCCAAATAAAAATTAGAGGGGGAAACTGCAGCAACAAATGATGAGAGTACTTGAATCATGTTAAATCCCTATCTTTTGATCAAATCTCACTAGGCAATATCTTGCTTGTCTCATATGTACTATAATTCAACTTGGCCTCTGGCATGAAACAACAACAACAATGACAATGAATTATGGAATTTTCATAAATAGATTTGATTTTAGGATTCTATTCACATATGAAAAAGAGAGCTTATGCTGGAAACATTTTTCCATAATGCTTTTTTTGTGTCTGAGTAATGTTTTTAGTAACTTTAAATGAACTCAAAGGAAATAGAGCTCAAGGTTGTTTTATTTCATTTATATAAATTTAATAGTTTTATTCAATTAAGTTCTCTTCTTGAAAAGTTGTGATTATATACAACTATCACATTCCCAGGCTCAAAGAACAACTTACTGCTATCAGGGAACAGTCAAGAAGTATATTCCATTCCATTATCACCTAACTACCAGTTATACTGTAACTTGTGTTTCCATCATGGGTCTTCATTTCCACCTTATCACCCAGGAGGAACATGTTTTGTCATATTTTAAGGGAAGTTGCTACCTTTGTAAAAGAAAACCTCCAAAGAAGGGATAGAAAAGTGGGACAGAAGCAGTAACTGGGGGCCTTTGAAACTAATTTTTTAAAGGAGGGGAGGAGGCTTTTTCCTTCTCATTCCATCTGTTCTCTAACCCTTCCATTAACCCCACAGAGTCTCTTGTTCTTGCTCCCTTCCCCAGAACTTAAGCAGCAGAACAAAGGACATCCCTACTCCTTTACAAATCAGGAAAAGTGGAATAGGTCTGAGTATGAGTAAGGAAAAATAAGAGGAAAAGTCAATCATATGAAGTGGATAGAGTAAAAAAAAAAAATCAGATTTTTCACTGAAATTTAAAACAAAGAAAAATGCAAATGTTTCTATAACTAACAAAATTTAGAAGTGCCAATTAGCCCAAATAGAAATTAAGTTGGTCACTTACTCAGCTGAATTGAAGAGACACATTGTTTTAATTTCAATTTCTAGACTCAAATCCAATTTTCCTATTAATTTACCTGACTTTAGGGGTAATGCAATGCTTTCTTCTTTCTTCAGCTGCTCAAATGCTCCAATGTTTTCCCCCCAGTTTCACTTTAGAAGTGTAGCTGACTGTTTTATAATTTGTCACCTTTTGTCTTTTTTCAGCAGTATGTCATTAAGTCTTTAATTTGGCGTTTCCTGTAGTCTGCAGTAGGATATATGCTATTTTAAATCGAAAGGATTGCAGACATAGATGGTGGGTAAAAATCTGTGAACCATAAGTAAATTCTTATAGGGAACATACAAAAAAGATTGTTCTTCAGTCAGACTTAAGCCATTACTTTCTTCAAAAGAAGAAAAGGCACAAGTTTAGAAAAAGGCACCGTCAAAGACCTTCTGCCCAAATGTGCATCTCCATGAAGTTTCCTGCTGAGTGCATATGAATGCACTGCGATCTGGGAAAAGGATCCAAATAGGATTTCAAACATCCAAAAATTTTAACTCAAACATTTAGGTATTTCACCATGCTGCTATTCATTCATTCACTGATTTTTTTTTGTCTTAGTTTAAAGAGATGCTAAACCAAAGGAGACAAGCTCTACATGTATTTACATTCCAAAACTAAGCTCCCCTCACCATCCCCCTAGTCTGTCATCCCTTCACAGCTAAACAAACCGTAAAGTCTAGCCCTATGTTCTCCAAGTGAAGTAACAAACATGGTACGCAAAGGCACTTCTTTTCTTAAGAAGAAAGAGGGGGGAAAATGAAAAAAAAAAAAAAAAAAAAAAACCAAAGTGGTTTTAAAATATTACAGTTTGCAGTGTTGTTTTGTCTATGAATTGCCGACTTCCAGATAATGTAGGCAGACTAAACTAGTTGAGGAAAGGGATCAGTTTCGTGACTATTTTGGCTCTTCTGGCTTCTTTGTTCTTTGAGACTTTTATTCATTGCAAACAACTGGCATTTTGATCACAGATGTTTACATCAAACAAAATTTTTAAAAAGTATTTTTCTAAACTTTGTAATGTCTGAATAATAAGAAAGGAAACACTTAATAAAGATAACCTCCCAGTATAAACATTTTAATTTACAAGCCATGGTCCAGCTTCCAATTCAGAAGTTATACAGCCTGATAATCATCTGACAGTTAAGGTGCTTGGATGTGATTTTATTTATGACATATCCATATATACCTGCCCTAATTTTTTAAGGGTAAGCAAACTAGGTTTTGCTTAAATTACTTATAAGCTGGTCTTGCTTGGATAATCCCTTTAGTATGCCATATTCTTAAGAAACTGACATATAACTCTGGAAAGTTTTATCTTGTGAATGGTTAGAAAGTCTTGATAACCACTGAAGGCCAAGTTTGGTGAATTCAAAGAGAATTGTGCTTATATATCTGTTTCTAGAATTATTTAAAAAGTATTTTTTGAAAAATGCTTTTAATAAGTAGGATGCTATACAATATTGTGCTATCTTAAAGCCATTAAAAACCATGACCTAAGTCTCTGAATGTTTCTTTTATTTACATATATTCAGATTTCAAATTCAGATCTTAGACTAGAAAGATAATAAAATCTTTACTAAATCTAAAACAGTAATGTGAACATTAAACTTTGACATTCAATTGAATGTCTTCACAGTGTCTTCCACAAACACAAACATTTCCATCAAGATCTAGAAAAAGTAGTGTTTCTAGGTCTATTGGCAATAAACTTAAGTAATAAGGATGTAGAATATTGCTTATTTCCATAAAAATCAACTCATTTATGATTTTACTCTTACTTTTTCCACAAAATACCTAGAAAAGCATTATCCTTTTCATCTGCAGAACACTTCATAATTATTCCATTCTCACGTTTAAAAAGCAAATTAGCAGTTCTCAAATAATACCTGCTATACCAGCCAAAAATTTAAGATTATGTGTTAAAACTAGTCTGACAAAAATTAAATATATACTTATCTGTAGTTCTGAAAGATATATAGTCAAGGATGTGTAAAAGTAGCAAAGGAAATCTCAGAATTAACTATATGATAACCTACTATAAATTGATAGCAAAATGCCAAGCTTATTATAGTAAACATGTGGAAAATAAATAACAATAAATATGAAAAAGAGCATGAAACCTTCATGTTTATATTACATTCTAACTATGCAATTTCCCTTATAAGTTCTAATTTATTCAGCAAACTCACATATGTTTCATCCTCAATTACAGGATTCTATGTAAATGAAGAAAAGATAAATGTCAAATAAGATCTGGATTTTTTTTTAAAAAACATCAACTTCTTTGTATATAATAAGGACAATATAGATTCATCCTAATCTCTTAGAATCACAATGGTAAAGGACTGTATTATTTTCAAAATAATAACACAGGTGAAAATATCTGGAATCATTAAAAAAGAATAAAGTTATTCTCATAATTGTTTTGTGATTTTCTTGAATTTTAATTCTTATTTGTATGTGGTGTAAACAGTAATTTATTGTATCATGGGTAAATTATTATCTATAAACTATTTAACACGGTATCCCAAAGACTTAATAAATAGGTAGCGCATTGAAAAATTTTTCAATTTACATTCGTTATGTCTTTCCTGTTTTTTGACAATGGAAAAATTATGTACTTGTAATGGTCTAATATGCTAATTTCAAAATATCAATTTATTATAAATATTTTGAAGTGTATGAGAAAGGACATAAAAAAGAAAAAATGTCATATACTTTTTCAGTCTATTATATATTATATTATATATGTGCCAAAAAACTACTGCTGAACTTAAAGTCAATATTCAAAAGGAAAATAATCACAAAAATAATTGTGTGTTTTTATAATAAACAAAGGAAGCATTATTTCCAGTTCCACAAATAGAAAGATCCTTTAGATGAAGCAATTGTCTTTTAAGGAAGTAATGGAAGTGATAATATATGATGGGAAGTTTTGAACATCTATAGTATTCTGACCTTGTGAAAAGAAACAAAGAACATTTCATTAAAATAACTACCTATAACCTAACATTCATTATACCAATAACTGCAAGTTTAATATTATGGCTTGTGAAAAAAGGTATTTTGACAGGAAGCGATAAGAGAAATTTATATCATTAATTGGAGTCTTGCAAATAAAATGCAAAGCAAGTGTTGAGCTTGAAGGGAATTTCCAAAGTGTTCTGAACACATTTTACATATACGTATAACTACAAGAATGCACATGCAAAATGTCATAAATCTCTTAGAGAAACACACAACACCAAAAAAAAATTGCTCAAAATTATTTAATCATTTTGATGTGAATGGTATAGGAGCATCTGAACAGATACCCAGCCCAGCCCATCCACCCAAACACAAAGTTAAATTACTGGGATATAAATTTTTTGTTTCTTTGTAACAGAAACTACTCTAATACCTCCACAGAGCAATTGATTTTAGAATCTTATTCATCAGGTAAGAAAATTCCTAATGCAAAGTTAAGAATATATGTTCTATAATGAGATGATTCAAGGCAATTCCAATAGTCTTGTAAAGGAAAGAGCCATCTATATCCAGAAAGAGGATTATGGGGAATGAATGTGAATCACAACATAGTATTATCACCTTTTATTGTTATTGTTGTTATTTGCTGGATTGTTTTTTCGTACTCATTTTTCCCCTTTTGATCTGATTTTTCTTTTGCAGCATGATAAATGTAGAAATATGTTTATAAGAATTACACATGTTTAACCTATATTGGATTACTTGCTCTCTAGGGAAGGGGTGAAGAAAATTTTGGAACAAAAAGTTTTGCAAGGTTGAACGTTGAAAACAATCTTTACATATATTTTGAAAAATAAAAAGTTATTACTATTTTAAAAAGATTATCTGTTCTAATGATATCTTTCAGAGGCTTATGATATCATCACTTTAGAAGTATGAATACCAAAATCCACTGGTTAAAAGTATGTTTAAATTTCCTCCTTTAAAAAGGAATTGCAGAGTTTTTAGATTTATGCTCCTTGGGCATAAATCAAGTATCATGTTCAAGAAACACTAGAAAAAAATATAATACCAACTGTGTAGATATTTTACTTTGTTTATGGCTTCTATGCTACCATTTAAAACCAAACTATTCCAATCAAGCAATCCACAAGCATTTATTAACCATCAAATATGTGCCAAGCACTGTCCTAGGCACTAGTTATATAAAGATAAAATTAAATAATCATGGCTCATGGGGGAGATATCATTTATGAAAAATATAGGGATAGAGACTAGCTTGGAAGGGACTGTATTCAAAAAGGGAGCTCAAATAAACAAATTTCCTCTACTACTGCAGGATAAGATCTTTGTGCCTAATCGTTTCAGTAAGTTGCCTAGAAGATGTTAAATGATATTCTGGTATGTATCAGAACAGAATTTGAACACAGGTCTTACCCGTTGGGGTAACTCTCTAGCCTATGTCAATGCTGCTTCTAATATAAAATATATATCTCCCCCTTTCCCCAAAATGTAAGGTAATTCTGGAGGAGAGAATGCTAACGGGGGAGATCAGTAACAATGTGGAACTCCTTCAGTTGAAAAATAGTATTTGGTCTGAATTATAAAGAAAACAAGGGATTTGTAGAAGGGAAGGTGAGATATAAGGGATCCAAGATATGAGATACAAGCATAGTGATAATTTACTGTTAAAAAAAACCACACACACAGAGAAATGGAAGATAGAGAATTAATTGTATATGAAGGACAGAAAGATGTCTGCTTTGGTGGTACCTATGCATATGTACTGTCAAAGAAAATGTTATAATTATAAAAATTAATTTAAAAAAATTAAAAAATATATATATATATATATTTTAAAAAAGAAAAAAAGAAAAAGAAATGTACAACTGGATGGAGAATGTATTGGAGAATGAAGACACCAACTTTAGCAGGTAATCTCTAAGCAACAGTGGAGAAGAGATGAACTAGGATAGTGAACATAGTTGTAAGGAAAAGGTTTCTTATGGATAGGTTGCTTTAGAAGTGTAAGTGACAAGATTTATCAACTTTCTTTTGGATATGGTGAAGAATGAGGCAGAGAGGACCACGCTGAAGTCATGAACCTCAATCTATAAAAGGATGTTAGTAATCTCAACAGAAATAAAAGAGAAAGGAGATGTGTCCAAAGTCTACATTTAATCTCAATGTTCTATACTTTTTCTAGGGGAGTAGGAGAGATTAGGAAAAGGGCCAGTACAAGTTTGACAGTGCCATAAAAGCTATGTATTCTACCATCTTTAGGATCTGCAAGCCCATTATGAGAAAACATTCAAAATAAAGATGTCCTAATGAATGAGTCAGTAAGGATTCAAAAGACAGACAATATAAGGAATAAATGCTATTATTAAGCAAGTTAAAAAAAAAAAAAAACATTCCAGTTACTTCTAAGACATCAATATAAATGAAAATCATAGAAAGTTTACACATTTTTGGAAATACATTCAGCATGAACAGGATCATCCAATCAAAGTATACAAAGTATACTTTTATATGTAAAAGCAAACAAAACAAAATTTATAATTCTGGTAGCAATAAAAATTGTGGTAAATTTTAGAATGTCTCCTTACCTACATGAGATAAGCTTGTGACCAAAGAGCTTTTGTTCCTTCTTTCAAATCAGACTAAAACATTTTATGTGCTAGAATTTTTTATGTTTTAAATCATACTAAGCTATGAATAGGCAAGATTGGAAAAAGAAACATGTCATCATTCAGTATTTACAGAAAGTATATTGATAGTTATTATGACCAAACATCTAACTCACCAAAAAACAAAACAAAACAAAAAAGCAATAAAGCTGTGGTTATAGAGATTTTTTTTTTGAAGCTATATTCATCTTGTCTTAACCAGTCTAAGGCAACTGTAAATGGTAGGATTCCTCTGCATATTACTTAAACTTCCTTAATGAAATTCAGGTGCAGTCCCTGAGGCTCTATAATGCAGTACACTGAACTCAACTGCAGAATATGACATTAGATAAAAATGGATTAATTATGTTTAGATAGGTCTACTATGAATGCTGACAAAGTCTGAAGTCACTATTTATTATATAGTAGAAAAATTACTGCTAAATAAAAATTTAAAAATAATACAATAGTTGAATTCACCTGTCAACTCTAACTAAAATCATGTTTTAGTACTTGTTGAAGGACTGTATTTTCAACCTGGCATTTAGCATTTCAATCATTTGCCCCAAATTAGTATAATCTTCCCTCTCTTAGAGGAAGACAAAATGTATAAACTTAGTATATAGCAATATACATATAGATTCTAAAAAGATAAAAATGAGTGCCTGGAATCATCTATTAAAGAAATGTTAGGATCAGAAACTTCAAATTATATAATCCTACCTCATCCTTTTAGAGATGAGAAAATGGAGGCATAATTGACTTGACTAAGAATAAATAAATAGCAAGAGAGCTAGGTTATAACATAGGTTATAAATGTTGGGGCTTTGATTCCAAATGAAACATTCTTTCCACTACCTTCTTGTGGCTCTGAGCTATGGACTTTTGTAGGGAGAGAGGAGAGAGTACCAGAATTGCAAGGAAAAGGAAATGTTATATATAGAAGGGCTGAATAAAAGAAAACAAAGGTCACATCTAGGGATGGGATGGAAAAAGCAGGGTTTTATTTCATTGGGGTTTTTTGGTGAAAAAGCAGGGTTTTATTTCATTGGGGTTTTTTGGTGTTATAATTAAAGGTACTATGCAAAAGAACAATTATGATGACTACTTTACTTTCCATATATTAAATCTAAAATGTTGGCAGGCATAAAACTGAGTAGTCTGGTTGCTAATTTGAAATTGACTAGAAAAAAAGGAGGTAATAAGTTAAAAAAATGAAATTTGAAAGCATTTATTAAAAATGTTTTGGACAATGCAAAGAATTTTTTCTTTTTAATAACAAAGCACTTAGTAAGCAGATATGTAAACTAAAGTATTTCCAAATCTATCTAGACTATGCAAATATATCTAGACTAAAAGTATTTGCAATTTGTTGAGGTGAGACACAAATGAGTTTTCTCAGCCTAAGGACATTTTTAAAAGTGACTGCTTCCACATTGGCTTTTTAGTATTCTAGATGGCAATATTGCTATTTTCTGTCCTCCTGTTCTGTAACATTTTATAAAGTCTACATAATAAAATTGGTATTGTACTTGGTTGTCACCTCCCATTGATTGGGTGGGATGCCCAGTATAGTCTAAGTCTATTGGCATTCTTGTGGTGACTGTTTAATATTATGCTTAGGCTTTTATAGGAAACGATAAGGCTAATATAATCTCTTTTTTTCACAACAACAAAAAATAGGTCAGATTGAATTGCAAGTACCCCTTATGTTCTGGAATACGATTTTCATTCATGTGTGTATACATATATGTATGAATATGCCCACATATGCATATATACTATATATATATGTATATATATATATATAATAATTATATAACTATTAGTACCATAAGATAGTATTAATTAGTTAGATAGTACTACCTGGTAGCAATCTATAATAGATTTATCATTACAGTAAATATAAATATAAACATTTAATCTAGACTCTTGAACTTTAATTTCCCTATGTCCCAAATTCCCAGGTTCAGGACTCCTCTCCCTGTCCCTAAAAAGTGAAAATGACAAACTATTAATATAAAATCAAAAGTCCAAGCCCTTTTCTTAGGGCAATAGGGACTAAGAGAAGAGTAAGATAGCACCCTTGGTCTTTCCCTTTTACTGCACTGTGTTCATGTTGCGCTTCCGCTGAATGAATAAGTCCTTCATCCTTGGATGTTATTAGAAAAAAAAAGGAAGACTATTTTTCATTCAGGTGGATTCATAATCACAGCAGTTTATGTAAAAAGTTGCTGCTCAACAATGTGGTAGGGGCATGTACAATGTCCATGCATGCAACAGGTCTGTGGTTTCTGAAAAGCAGGTTCCTGAACTTTCCCACAAGTGTCTTCACTTTAGGTGGTCTGGGAATACGCCAAACCCCTGTATCACAAGTGAAACAAAAGAGTCATGTGTTTTGACAAGAAACATAGAGAAAACTAAAAAATCAGAGTTCTTCCAAAACAAGATAAAATGAAAAGCCTGATCATACAAGAAGACTGTCTAGAATTTGTGTATATAAATGAAACTAACTTCTTTCCACACCTCCCCCTCTAGAAAAAAACAAACTAAAAATAAATACACGAATAGAAAAAATTCTCATATTGACGGGGGGATGAGGATGGGAGTAAGGAAGATATACTGTTGAAATGCTAAGATACTTGGTGATTAAATTTAACAATTTCATAGACAAAGTATTCAGCAACTGATTAAGAGAAAGACCTTCAAAAATAAATAAAATGAAGTTTAAATGTCATAAGATTATTCAGCACCCACCACAAACTGGGAATGAAGTAATAAACTATAAAGAAAAGAAGCTCAATATTCAAATCTGAGCCTGATAAACAATGAAAAAAGGCCTTTCAATTTAAAAAAATAAAAGATATTTGAAGCATTCCTGTAACAAAGAATATATGTGAACAAAATATGGGATTTGTAAACATCCCCAAAAGCTGAAACACAAGAAAAGTAAATGAATAGAAATATGAAAGAATAAATAATTATTAAATAACTAAATTTCTAGAAACTATTTCAAAGATCAGTGACAAAGAAATAACCAGGAAAATGTTTAAAAGAGCACAAACAGATAAAGTTGAAAGCAAAATTTAAATGAAAAGTAGTAGCAGAAAAATAGACCTGAAACTCCAAAAATTATTCAGCACAAAGTGCCTCACTTTTTAATTTTTATTTTGTGGAACAAAGTTGCAGAATAAGAATCTAAATAAAAGGAAGATAAAGGGAAATGAGTAATATTTTATATCCAAGTACAAGAAGTGAATAGCAAAGGGAAGATTATTACTATAGTCTCTCAGCAACAATAGGGTCTGGAAGAGAATTGGAGAGGTGACAAGGAGAATAATAGGAGGTCTCAAATCGATGTGAGAACATAGTGGCAGGTAGGGCACTGCCAATGGTATAGAGGTATATGTATAAAATGGTAGACAAATTAGAGAATCTTAAAGTGGGTCAAATCTGTGGAGCATTAATGAATAGGGAGACAACTTCTAAGAGCGATTTGTATCTTTATGGACATTTAATCTCAAAAGGTAAATCAATGCTCCTCAGGGTGACAGATACCTAGAAAAGGTAAGGGCAAGATTCCAGATAGATTCAATGGCAAAGAAAAGATAATAAAAAAATAAAAATAAAAACAGAACAGAATTTATATTAGGTAAATCTAAAAAAGTGGAAGTAAAAAAAAACTGTAGTATCAAAGCAAAAATTAAAATTCATAACATAAAGATAAGTGAGGAAGTGGCAAAACAGAAATAGGACAAAATCAGTATCAACATTAAACATATGCTCTTAATTGCTATGGAATTTAAATTTATAAAGTAAAAAAAAATGATTAGTATAAAGACAAATTGTTAACACAATACTAGGAGGTTTTAATGTTCCTTTTTCAAGGTTATAAATAAACATGAGATGAGTAAACCGAGTTAAACAAATGATTTGAGAATATAGTGTTAAAAGATGCATGGCTTCTTCTCAATGAGACTAATAAAGAATATACACATTTCTTACCACCATATGACACTTTTACACAAAAGGGCACAGAGAAACTTCA
The DNA here is from genome assembly GCF_048593235.1 of Sminthopsis crassicaudata. NCBI lineage: Eukaryota > Metazoa > Chordata > Mammalia > Dasyuromorphia > Dasyuridae > Sminthopsis > Sminthopsis crassicaudata. Next base: position 607,971,319 of record NC_133617.1, on the reverse strand, counting down.
AATATACAAAAATACATAAATTCTAAATGCATTCTTGTTAAAACTGCATCATACAAATAACTTGGTAGCATGCAGAAAAGAAACAGACCTTAAAGAAAGCAATTCCAAATGACAATGAACAAATCATCTCAGTGATCATTTTATGGAAGACATTGATAAAGAGACAACATACCAAAGGTTCAAAAGTGGAACAAAATCAAACCTCAGATGAAAGAGTTATCTTTAAATTATATATATGCAAGAAGAGTTCATAAACTGCATGTGTATTTTCAATAAATAAAAAGCCAAGAAATAAACAAAACCAAATAACCACAAAAGAGGAAATTTTAAAAATTAGAGAAATAAACTAGAAACAAATTAAGTATAGAAATAAGGAACAAAACTAAAATCTGTTTTTCTGAAAATATCAATAAAACATATAAACCTTTAAGCCAACCAGGTTAAAAATTAAATCAATAAAACATCTAATGAACAAAATGATAATCAAAATCTGAAGAAATAAAGGATTTTTCTGAATCTAATTTAAGCAGTTAATTATTAAGAAATAAAAATGGGGAAAAAACACCATATGACTACCTTCTGAAAAATAAAATCCTCAAAGGAAACAAAAACCAAGCAAAAATCATTTATAAGAAAAGTAATTAGGAGAAAATAATAAGAAAAGAAAAACCAAAAAGGAAGAAAAGGTTTTCTGATGCTGATGGATGTACAGGAAAATTCTCTCAAATTTTTAAAGAATTTAAAAAGCTATACTACAAAAATTATTGTTAAAATCTTAGAAGAAAGCAAGCAACCAAAAAAGACAAGTCCTGAGACCTAAACTAAAGAAAGATAAAACAAAGAAGGAACATTACAAAGCAATTTAATTAATAAACATGAATTTTATAATTTAAATAAATTTTTGATAAAAAAAAAAAACAATTATGGTTCAACAATAGGAAGATAACCATAATTAATTCTATCAAAAACAAAAACATCCAAAACCACATGATTATTTCAGAAAATATCTCTGACAAAGTATACCACTAATTGATGAAGAAAAAACACCCACTAAAATGTCTAGGCATAGAAGGATTTTTTTTTTTAAGCAAACTATAATATATCTAAAAAGCTAACATCTTGGGCAATGGAGATAAACTAGATCTTTCCCAATAAATATACATGTAAAGGAAGTATGTGTCCTTTCCCTGCTATTATTGGATTTAAAATCTAAAACGCAAACAATAAGGACAAAAAAATTTTAAATGACCACTATAGGCTAAGATCAAGTATAGTTCTAGAAATGCTAGCAATAATAATGAGATAAGAAAAATAAATTAAATGCCTAAATTTGCATAAAGTCAATAAGGAGACAAAACTATCTTAGCTGGCAGAATGATAAGTTTCCTTAGAAAATCCTGGGGAGTTAGTAAAGAAACTAATTGCAATAGTTGAGGTAAAGTAAAGTTTCAGGTGTCAAAATCCCAGACAAATCAATATCTTGTCAACGTAATTATAAGAAAATCTAGTGGGTAATAAATAATAAAAAGGGAAGTGCTATTCTAAAATAAGTACTATATATCAGAGTTAAGATACTAAAAAATACTTGATGCTTTAGAGATCAGATTATAAAATTTTCCTTAAAGCAAAAACAAACAAACAAACAAACTAATTAAATCATAGTACAACTATTCAGTGCTAATAGCTGGGCTGTGGCAAAATATTAAAAATAAACAATAATACCAAAGTTAATTTGTTAATATTAAAAATTAATCTAAACAAAACAAAGACATTATATAACCTACACAAAAATGAGTATGTTGAATTGAAATCATTACCTAATATACCTAAGAAGAACACTAATGTGGGAAAAGAGGGAAAAAAGGGAGACTGAAAGGAAAGTAGAGAGGAAGGGAATGAGGGAGGGACCAAAGGAAAAGAGAAGTCCTTTGTTCATTAAAATATTCAGAGTGCATTTCTTGTGCTGATAAAGAATTATAAATAAAGTAAATGCCCATTGATTGGTTTTATAACACAAGAATGTCATGGAATAATAGTGTCCTATAATTTGTGATTAATACAGAGATTAGAAATAGAGGGGAGGAAATCAAAACAAAACTAGAATCAGAGACAAGAAAACAACAAATATAAGGACTACAATGATATAAATTATACAGAATGAACCAACACAAAACAACTGTTTAATTATAAAGAAAAAGCTTCCCCCCAAGTAAAGATATGAAAAAATATCTCCTCAAGTTTCAGGGATAAAACACAGTATATACTGCACTGTTTGGTTTTGCTGAATTTTTCTTCCCTCTCTTAAAAAAAAAAAAAAAATGAAGGTTGGATATGGAAGGAGGAAAAAAAGAGGAAGGGAAAAAATGTAGGCAATATAAAAACATAAGACATCACTAAAAACCTATTTACAAAAAAACAAACCAGAAGTAAACTAAAAATTGTGATTCCTTTCATTTTGGGTCAGCAAACATTCAAACTTGATTTAAAATTATTTTCCATAATCACAGAAGATTCCATTAGAATCCATTAGAATTTTGCTTGATTTAATCCACTAGGCCTGTGTAGTTATCCCTATATGTTTGTTCTTCAAGTTGAGTCTGAATACCCAGGAACTCAGAAAGTTAGCTGTATACATTTAAATTGATTAAAGTTGCACATTTCAGTTAACAAATTGACAATGCTGTGCATTATATTGAATAGGATCCATAAGTTTTATAGATGTTAGAAATCATTTACTCCACAATTTGGAATTATGCCCCAAAAGCTCTAAAACTGTACATACCCTTTAATCCAGTAACATCACTACTAGGTCTATAGTCCAAAGAGATCAAAGAAAAGGGAAAAGGACTTAGATATACAAAAATATTTGTCGCAGCTCATTTTGTTGCAATAAATAATTGGAAATGGTGAGATATCCACCAATTGGAGAATAGCTGAGTGAATGGAAATACATGATTGAAAAGGAATATTATTATACTATAAGACATAGCTTTTTAAACTGTGCATCCCAATCCCATATGGGGTTCTGTGATGAATGTGGGGGTTATAAAACATTTGGCAACAATAAAAAGTTTCTGAATGCAAGGACTAAAAATTAATTTAAAATCAAACACATAATAAATCCAAAGTGTTTCTGGCAGTGCTTGCTCAAGTTGTTTAGTATGACTTCTCTGCAGTCTTGGTCCGAAACACACAACCTGTACACTTTGCACTTAATGTGCATGCATGAAAGCTGCCGGAAACATCTCGGTTCTGATTTGAGACAGGGTCATGAGTGGAAAAAGAATTAAAAGTTCTGCTATAAGAAATATTGAGCAGAATACTTTCAGAAAAACCTTGAAAGACTTATGAACTGTGGCAAAGTGAAGACAGCAGAACCAGAACATTGTATATAATAACATCAATATTGTGTAATGGATGATCAACTATGAAAGACAGCTACTTAGATCAATATAATGATCTAAGACAATTTTAAAGGATTCATAATGAAAAATTCTACCCACCAGAAAGAGAACTGATCTCTAAGTGGTTATTAAAGCATAATTTTTTTTCAATTTCTTTATTTTTCTTGACTTGGGTGGATGGGGAAGCAACATAGTTAATGTGGAAATAAGTTTTGCATGATTATCACACATAAATTAACAGCATAATGCTTGCCTTTTCAATATGTGGGAAAGAATCTGGAAAGGAGAGAATGTGGAATTCAACTTTCTAAAAATATTAAATGAATAAACAAGTATGAAAGAAGAAGAAAAAAGAAAGGCAGCAAAAGAAGGAGAAAGAAGAAGGAAAAGTGAAAAATAAAAAAATGTTAAAAAATAACATTTATGCTTCATGAACTATTAAGTTCCTTTTGTGGCACTGAATAATATAGGGCCTCAAAATAAGTTTTTTACTCGATGGATTTTGGGGTACTAATTTCAATTTAAATTCCCATGTCACATTAATTGATAAAACAGTGATGAAAAATAAAATACTTTCCTATTTAAGTCAGATGAGCTAGTTGGAGGCTAAATTAAATGAGAGAAAGAATTTCCAGTCAATGTTGCATTAAGATTAAACAGACAGGTAAGAATGAGTTTTACTTTTTAGATTAATTGCTACTTTAGGTAATTATTTCAAAATTAATTTAAATGACACTCATAAGAAAAGATAGTGGAAGAAAACTTGGCCACTAAGAAATCCAAGGCCTGAGAAGGGCTTCTGCCACATATATACTGAATGACAGAGGTACTTTATTTTTAACCTTTCAGTCCTTTAGGAAATTTTAAGACAGTAAGAAGAACAGATGCTAATTTGTATTTGTAGAGGGAGTTCTGTCCTTAAAGCTCCTTTCAAAAGAGAAATTACCATCTTGGTCAAACTAACAAGGGAAAAAAAAAAAAAAAAAAAAAGGAAGAAAGCTCATGATCACTATTTAAAAAAAATTAATAGAAAAGTATAACTAAATTTTCCCTAAATAATTAATTAGGATCAACAACTAAATTAATTCAGTGGTTAACTATCATTCTATCACTTACAATTTGATTTCAAAACAGAGTTTAGTGAGGGATTTGAAAATATATAAATATGCCAAAAGTTAGAACTGTAGTACTGTAAACTAAAATTTAATTGACATAAAAAATTAAAGAGGGCTATTCTTAGCTCAAATTTATAAATGATTCATAATATATACATAAATGTATATGTGTGCATTTATATATTCCCTAATATAAACTGGTACAGCAAGTTTGAAAATAGATCCATCTCAAACTGTAAAGCATTATATACAAATTCCACATATGGCTTCATGCATTGTATAAGTGAAACTTATAACTAGGCAATTTTTTTCTTTATTTGAAAGGCTTAAAAAGCACAGACCTCCAAGTTTATTTTATTAATTAATTATATTATCTACACTTAAATCTTTTACAAAGTAGTACTGTACTTTTTATGAACATGAATTAATTATGGAACGATTTAGATGGCTTTGTATAGATCAAAAATCAGTCTCTTTTCAGGTTAGCCAAATAATCTTTGCATCTTAAAAGAAAGAAAGAATATATCTTGGAAAATTTCTTACTCTTGTTTGAAAGTTCCCAAATAATAATTTAAATAATAAATTCAAAAATTTTAAGTAACAAATATAATATTTAAAAAAATTAAATTAAAGATGATTTTAAAATAATTTTCATCTAGAGTAGTAATTTCCATCATCCTTTTTTTGTCATGGTTAATTGGTAGCAAATTATCACATTTCTTCCAATAGAAATTAGAGAATATTATATTTCTAAGTTCCTTCTGAATTAGAGAAAAAGTTTACACACTGTTCCCCGGAGGAAATGTAAAGTTAAAAGAAGCGGTATTTACTAAATATTCATTTAATGATTTAGTAGTATAAAGGAAAATCTTGTTTTTACTCACACAAATTAAATAGGTTGTTCTGTTTCTGGACACTAAAAAACTGACCACTCAAATCCCAAAGCAACAGCCAGAAATAGTCTGCATGTTTGCCAATGACTCCACCTAATTAGAGTTAGATGGATCAAGTAGAACAATTTTTATCTGGAAAATGGAAATAAAATACATTTCAGATGTCTCTGGGATTTCAATATATTCTACATGGAAATGTTCATAATCACTGGATGCTTTTTTTTTTTTTGAGTTACTTAAAAATATGTCGTTGATATGTAACTAAACACTTATACTTACATCAACCTTTAATTTTAACCAAGTTGAAAATATTATATTAGCAACTAACTCTTGGGATGCCTTAATAGTCACTAAAAAAGTCCTTTTAATAAGCATTCCTGTTTACTTTCCAACAAAACATCCCCATACTTTACTGGTACTCCTCAAAAGTTTAGATTTTTAAACAAGGATTCAAATTATCCATTTTGATCCTGGGATTCTTCCATGTCCTAGATAGTATGAAAATTTTATATATATATATATATATATATATATATATATATATATATAATATATGTTCATATATATCTTCTTAATTAGCAATCAAAAGTATGTTTTAATTTTTATACTAGTAGAAAACAAATCAGTTTAGACCCAAGTAAATTTTTTACAGAAATTAAGATATCTGGTTGCAGTATATCTGGATGTTTTGACAAGGGAGTGCTATATGCAAGATACTGTTTTTTGTTAAGCCTTTAGTATATGATGGTATCTCTAAACTTCTGTCTAGAAAGAGAATCTGCTTGTGTATGCTTTGCTTAAGGCTATCTGGAAAAACTATAGTTTATTCAAATACTAAAAGCTGCAATAACGGCATAATTCAAACACGACACCATCTTGGCATAACTAGTTATGCAGAACTGATCCTAATGGCATTTAAGCAGTCTGGTCAAATATACACAGAAGTTCATTTGAAAATTTATTTCCACAAATGTCCCTGAATGGGCCTGGTACAATGTATTAAAATGGAAGGGCTATGTGTTCAAATGTTTTGGACCTACCATGAACTTAGTTTATATGAACTTAATGATAAACTGTTTTTTAAAAAAAATCTGTAAAACTCCTGACAGAAACTTTCCAGAAATTGAAAAGAATCAAACACCAAAGAAACTATTTTAATTTTTATATATAGTACTTTTATCCTTAACAAAGCTCATTTATTTCTGTAATCAAGGAAAAATACAGAAAATACATTCTAGCTAATCAATGTAAAGAACATTGTAGTACTTGCTTGTAAACTGTAACATGAAATGTTTCATGTAGGTTTTATTTGGGGAGTACTCAAAAGACTAGCTTGACAATCCATCCTGCTTAGTTGTGTCTTATTAGACAAATGTTGCCAAGAAGCCACAATGGTTGGACTGTCATAAAATATTACCAACTAGGAGCTTCAATGAAAGAAGAGACCAGTTCCAATATTATAGAAAAAGATTGTTTAGGCAACCAAGAGATGACTCTAAATAAAGGAACCAGTATTAGTTTGCAGCTCCTAATTAATTTATTAACACACACACACCCCCCACTCCTGCCTCCCTAAAATTCACTTGTCAATAGTCTCACTTCCAAAACATTAACTCTACTTTCCTATTTCACAAGTCACTATGAAAGTTTCTGAACCTTTTTCTTAGGAAGAATAGGTGGTTGGATGGGATGGGATGGGATGGGATGGGATGGGATGGGATGGGATGGGATGGGATGGGATGGGATGGGATGGGGTGATCAGGAATGGGCTGTGGTAATCAATCAAGAATCAGCTTTATTAAGCAGCTACTATGTGTCAGGAATGGGGGAAGATGCTATTCTGGGTGATAATTACAGTGAAATTCAGAATATTTTTACTAGTTTTATTCCTTTCCCCTATGAAGAATCCTGCCAAATTCTGGGGATGAGGAGGAAGTAGGAGGGTGATGATGGCAATTTTCTTGAAGAGCCAAGCTTCAAACGCAAAGCTTCAAGACCTATCGGCAATTCTTTTCAGACTGTTGAAGGATTCCTGCTTTATCAGATATCTTTAGAGGATTCATTGAAGAACAAACAGATGTTAATATTTTTGGGAAATGACAGGGAAAACTATGGCTAAATCCTTATACAGATGAACACAATACGATGTTGCTTTGGATAAAACTCTTTCAAAACATTCTCGAGACAAAACATTAAGATTTCTGTGTAGTAATAAACCTCATATCAACCTCTGTCTAAGCTCTTTTCCCTTTATTTCTGTTTCCATGAAAATTACTGTTTTCAATGATCTTACCTACTGTGATGTGTTAAGATAAATGTAACTCCATGTTTCTGTGGGACACTAATGATATCTGGAAATACAAGTATGTTTGCATGTCATCTTGTAAGGTTTCATTTTGACTTGTTTTTATATTGACTTTTTTATGTTCTTTCAAATTCTGGTGGTCAGAACCAGAGGACCCTATGAAATATACAGTATTAATACTAAAAAAATTAGGTATTTCAGGAGATCTAAATGATTTTTGAAAAATAAAATGAAATGAAGCAGACATCTGCCCTAACATCTGAAACATTTGATAAGGACTAAATATGAAGATACAATTCACGTTTGCCATATAACATGTTACATTGCAACAGGGGTAGCCAATAAACAAGAGATTGTAACTATTAGAGCTATTAGAGCACAGTGTTTATGTTAAAACATTCATGCTAAGGTAAAACTGGGAGCTAGAATGTTTAAGATTATAGTTCTGTTCATTTTGACAAAACATCAGTTCTAGGTTCCTGTGTATTTACTTCCATGAGATTCATAGAACAGTTTTGACAAAATTCTAACTTGGATTATTTTGATATTCCCTATCTATAACTTTTGCTGTGCATTAAAATCTTATTTAGACTTGTTTGACACCAGTGTTACATTCTTCCTGGTTAATGGGGTTACAAAGAAATAAATCATACAAAAGTGGCCAAGGACATATCAATAATACATTTTGTCCTCTTAATGGAAAAAAAAAAAGTTCTTATGCTAAGAGATGAATTATTAGGTACCTAAGTTCCAGTGAGATGAGGAATTTAAAAAATCAAGTATATCAACATATGAGCCACAAGAACATCTCCAAAAGCAGCCATAATTTTCAGACAGTGTTCACTATTTTTTTTTTTTTGTCAGAGAATCATATTTCTCTTCAGCTTTATGTAGAAATAATTGCAGTTAAAAGCTTGGATTCTATGCTCATTGACAGTAATTCAATAAGACACAGATCATAGCTGTGCTTGTAACTGCATCTAAAAAGTTTTGTGGGGTGTGTGTGTGTGTGTGTGTGTGTGTGTGTGTGTGTGTGTGTGTGTGTGTGTGTGTTAAATTCAGGAGCCATGAATAGTTCATAGCCACATCTAATATGGCTACATTGTTATACTTACCATTTAATAGTTGCTTGAGCTGATTTGTTAATGTAGAGGAAGCATCTCTGAAGAGTTTTTGGCTGCCATTGTTATTCAGAAAAATTATACTGTCCATAACAGAGAATTATTCTACAACAATTTTTACAAACAGTGTTGGAACAAGCTTGTCAAGTGCTTCTCAGCTCCCCACATTTAGAAGGACTAACAGCAGGGATCTGTTTGTTTTTACTTTGTAACTCCTCATGTTAAGGCCAGAGTCTCCTTAGGATCTTATTTTATTCCCATGACTGCAATACCACTGCCAGCTAGTGCAGAGCAGACTTGGTCACTCTTTTGCTGAAGTAAGCCAAGAAAATAGTCTGTTGGAGTAACATACGCCTTAATGATTTCAGAGCCAAAGGAAAAAATGAGAAACATACAAGATAATAATATGTAAACCAATTAACCCAACCGCTCAAGAAAAGCATCTTCACTCTCACCATCAAGCAAGGCAGTGTCTGGCAACACATTTATGAGCTATTTATAGATTAGTTAGGCTAAATATTTTATTGTTAAAACAGAAGTAGCAAGGATTGCAGAATGCTCAGGAAATGATTATTTAAAGAAAAGTTTGTTAACCTATTTTTCATGGACAGCTCATTCAATGACTCAAAAGCAGCATATTTGATTGGGGAAAAAAAATACACTATGTAATCTCCCATAGTGTTAGTCAATCAGATAACAAGCATTTATTTAAGGACTTACAAGCCAGGCAGGAGTATATGGTCACTAGGGCAAAGGAAGTAGCATTATTGTATTATGCACTAGTAATAGAGCACTTTTGTACTGTGTATAATTCTAAATACCCCATTTCAAAAGGTACATTTATAAATATAGCAAATTGCAGGGAATAATTTTTAAGATGGTAAAAGGCGCTTCCAGGAGGAGTTGGGGGGAGGGAAAGAATGGCTGTACAAAGTGAAGATTATGCCCAGAAAAAAAAAAAATGATTTGGGGAGGGAAGGAGAGAGAAAAATAGGGAAGGAAGGAAAAAAGAAAGTTTTAAATAATTGAAAAGAAAATGTGTGTGTGTGTGTGTGTGTGTACACACACACACACACACAGAGAGAGAGAGAGAGAAAGAGAGAGAGAGAGAGAGAGAGAGAGAGAGAGAGAGAGAGAGAGAGAGAGAGAGAGAGAGAGAGAGAGAGATGACTTCTTGAATTTACTTTTAGAGGGCAGAATCTCAACTAATGGGTAAATGATACTGGGAGATAGACTCCTGTTCACTGTAAGAAAATTCTTTCTAAGAATTAGAGCTGTTAATGAAACAGGATGTGGACAAGTAGCTCCTGCAATATTCAAGTGAAATGAATAGTCAATTGCACATCAATCTGTAGAAGAGGTTCCTATACTAGGAGGGAATTTGGAATAAGAGGACCTTGTTTGCTGCCAATTTTAAAGATTCTATGTTTCTATGGCTGGTGATTGAGCCAAAACTATAACTTAAAACACTATTTCAATTCATTCTTTTTTTCACTGGCATCAATGATTTTGAACCTATGTTCCATGAAAGATGATGATAGTGGGATATTAATCCAAGTTGTATAATAACAAGAATTACATTTTTCTTGCTATATTTTTGAGGGAAATTATTTAAGGTATCTCAAAATTGTTATAAAGCTGGAGAGGGAAGCCTATAATACTTTTTAAATATCCTTGGATAGCCAAGGAATTTAAATTAGATATGCCAGTGTTAGACAAAGTTGGAAGGGATTTTCAAAATTTTCCAGTTTTGAATAGTTTGAAAATCATTTCTTTTCCTTATACTAGGATGAGGCTGGGACGCCATTTTTGCACAACTTTTTATGGTGTCTGTAGTCTATTAGTGATGGTATTTCAAACACCTTAAATGTCTTTGTACTGCAAAAATAGACGCATTTTGTACTATTTTAACCTATTTTTTGTTCAGAATGCCTTAAACATCAGGTTATGATCAATTTCTAGAAAAAAATACCATTAAATACTCAAATAAAACTCTGGGATTCCATCAATTAAAGCATTCCCTCCACTGCTACAATTTACAGTTGCAGCATCTATTAATGCATAAATTGGATCTATCAATCCTTGTTGACTAAAAAGGGATATATTGGTGAATCAATATCAGTGAGTTAACGTTTATAAAACTCACAAAAATTTCATATAATGCTCACGATAATATGGGAAATGAATAAACAGAGGCATATATATGTGTGTGTATATATATATATAATATATATGTGTGTGTGTATAGGTATATAGTACATACATTAAATATATAAAAATATATGAGATGATATGTAATAATAATATTATATATATAAATATATATTTAAATATATATATATATATATATATATATTTGTCTCCCCCAACTATTGAATGAGCTCTTTAAGAGTATGTGTAATCCATATATTGTATTTAATTTATATTTTAACATATTTAACATGTATTTTTCAACTTGCCATGGGGGGGAGGGGAAAAATTAGAACAAAAGGTTTGGCAATTGTCAATGTTGTAAAATTACCCATACATATATCTGGTAAATATAAACTATTTAAAAAAAAAAAGAGTATGTGTAATCTTAATATAGAGGAAGTTAATGACACCATGGATTGAGAGCTGGGTCTATAAAGTCAGGAAGCGAAGTATTCAGATCTGGCCTTAGATACTAACTGTATGACCTTGATCAAGTCATTTAGCCTAAGATTTCCTCAAGCATAAATCAAGGGTAATAATAATCTATCTTTAGGAAATTTGAGAGGATCAAATGAGATAATTAGAAAGTACCTAACACATGTATAACAGGCATTTAAATAAATTATATATATATATATATATATATATATATATATATAATATATATATATATATATATATATATATAAATATATATATATATATATAAATATATATATATATATATAAATTATATATATATATATATATATATATATATATATATATATATATATATATTTTCCACCCCCCCCCAGAACTTGGCACACAGTAAGTACTTAATAAATGCTTTTTAAATTCATTAAAATTTTTTTATTAATTAATTAATTTTAATTAAAATTCTAATCTATCTTCCTATGTTTGATTCTAGAACCTTTCTTTATTATATTCTAAAATATTCTCTGGCATTTACTTTTTCCCCCCTCTCTTCTTTTCACTGATTTTTTTTCCATTATCTTCCAACATTCTCTAGTCTACCAAGAACTGAAAAAATAAAAGCATTTACTGTTATATTTCTATCTCATTCATTAATTATCACATTTCTCTCTCCCTCAATGTTATAAACATTAGCAGTTGAAAAGTCTTCAAGACGAGGTTTTAGTTGAAATTACTTAATAAAGAAAGCTTAATATTTGAAAAGGAAGAACATCTTCCTAGCAAGGGGGAAAGTCCATAGAAGGGTGTGAAAAGGAGAAAAAAATTCTGTCATGTGAACAATAGGCAAGATAACCAGTTCAGTCAAACCAAAAATGGTCTTCCTTAGGAGTCTGCTAAATAAGTGTCATTCCATGAAAGTTTCAAGTCAGTAGCTCAAAGAAAATGTAAGATTGTATCAGTTTAGAAACCTCTCCATTCCAAAGGTTCATAAGAGTTATCTGTATGCATACAGATATGCAACTTGTGCCATCAAAGGCAATGATTACTCTTGATTTCTTTTTAAAATGTTTTTTATTTTGTTTAAAAAAAAAAGAAAAAGAAAAGAAAAACAGAAAATGAAAACAAGACAAAACAGAAAACTGGAATGTGCTCAGCAGAGCACTGGGGAGGATTCAAAACATATGTCAATAAATTATCAGTCCAAGAATAGATATATAATATATGTAATATATAAAAATTATATGAATAAGGATCCATCTTTTCTTTAGTTTCTTTTTCTCATACAGCAGAGAACAAAAGAAGTACATGGGAGTTAAGAAAAGAAGCCAAAGTTCAGTAAGAATATATTTATATATACATATATAGATACACACACACAGACACACACATACATACACATATAGAAACACACACAAACACACATCTTTCCTAGCCCTGTAACTCTTTGCTTTAATTCTACTGCTTAATTTGTCTTGCTATTACTTAACCTCCCCTCACCTATGAATCCCTCCCTTGTCTTGTTCCTTCACCCTTTGCTTCCTTCTCCATCTATCCCTTTTTACCTATTACTTTGTAGATTTTGGAGGGTACTATACCCCTTACGGTATGGATATATTTAACCCATTCCTGATGAAAGTAGATTTTCAGAACCACAGCCTTCCTTCCCCCCTCTAATGTGTCTGTGTCTATTCTTTCTCTCCATTTCATTTGTATAAGATAATTACTATTTTTATCTTAATTCTGCCCCAATCTTTCTTTTGAACTACCCAATTACTGATGTCATTATTAAACACATGATATAAGTTTGCATGTAAAAATCACAACAATTTGTCCATTAAATTCCTGGAAATTGATGTTTGACATTGGCTTGTACATATTAAATTTTCTATTGAGTTCAGGTTTAGTTGAAAGAAAGTTCTGAAAACTTGCAAGTCTGTTGACTGTCTATGTTTCTCCCCATTCAATATAATAGATGATTTTAATGAATGTGATATTTTGGCCACAGGTCTAATTTTTTTATTGTCAATAGATATGAATCCAGGACCTCTGAGGTCTTTTTATTGCGGCTGCTGCTGTACAATTCTAATTAGAGTTGCAGTGCATTTGAATTGAATTTTATTGCTTCTTGCAAGATTTACTCTTTCATCTGGGGTTTCGAAATTTGGCAATAATATCCCTATGTGGTTTCTACAAAGAATCTCTATAAGGTGGTAATTGTGGATTTTTTTTTTTTCTATTTCTACTTTCTATCACTCCAAGACAATTTTCTTGGATTATTTTTTGCATCAAGGTTCTTTTTTTGGTCACAGCTTTCAGATAGTCCAATTATTCTTATGTTTTCTCCTCTTGATCCAAAATTATTGTTTTTCTTATGTTTCACATTCTGTTCTTTTTTTTTTTCATTCTTTATATTCTGTTTTGTTATTTCTTGATCTCATACCTTACTTGGCTTCCCCTTACCCAATTTTAATTTTCAGAGTCATTTTTGTCTTTAAGACTCTGTATCTACTTTTCTAGGAGATTGACTTTTTTTTTCATATTTTCTTGTTTTTCTTGGATTGTTTTTATTGTTTTTTCTTTAAAAGTTTTTCCTTAATGTCTCTCATTTGATTTTTAAATTATTTTTTGAATTCTTTTATAAATTCTCTCTAGTTAGGGAGCCATTTAATATTATTAAATGGTAGAAGACATGTTTTTTATTTCAGTGTCTTCCTCTGAAAATGAATCCTGGTCTTTCCTATAATAAGTTTCCCATATTAAGTTTCATATGATTGTGTTCTTTCTTGTTTCCCCAGACAGCTATTTTCTTTTTCTTTCTTTCTTTCCTTTTTAAAAAAAAAAAAAAAGAAAAGAAAAAAAAACAATTAGTGTATGCACTCTAATCCCAGCATGGAAAGTGGCAATGATACCTCTAACTTCACTTCAGCGCTCCCCTCTGAACAAACCAAGAGCACCCCCTCCTGCAAAGGCCCACAGTCAGCAGCCAGCATCCTGCCCTACTGCTCCTGCATTCCCAGGTATGCTGGCTCCTCGACTCAGGGCCATGTCTCTGCAGCACAGCTGGGCCTGGCATGCCTAATCAGTGAAGGTTTCCTCATTCTTCCCAGACTCAGACCAGACTCTTTACATGAAAAATGGATCCAGTTTATAGTTTCAATTAATTTTATTCAAATAATTTGAATATAATCATTGATAAAGTTGTGTCACAAATATGAATGAAATTATAAGGGAAACAATCTTTCTAATAATTGCATAGATATATCATGATGGAAATGCCATTCTTATACCGATGAAAACATTAAAAATTTGCTACATTAAAATGCTATAAACAAAGGTTTATGTTCTAGTAGTCCACTTTAATAATCAGGTTTCAAGGAAAACTTTTTGAATTGACAAGATTTCACAAAATATCTGACAATATCAAATTTCTATTTTTTTTTTTAAAATTGGACAATGTATTTTAAACAGCATCTTTGTCAACTAATATTTAACAAGTACTTGGTATAAGCCAAGGACTATTCTAAGAGCTCATTTAATGGAGTTAAAGCTGTTTATACTGTTTAATATGGCTTTTTAAGGTTCTCTTAAATTTGTTTATTTTAATGCACATCCCTGGCCAAGGCTTCCACAATCCCATTTTCAAATGCTGACTAAATCTGGGTAATTTAACTTAAAAAACTCAGAAAAATTATAGTGGAACCCAATTATAATCTTAATTTCTATTCTTAAGATTGGATATGCTACAAGTCAAATCTATCTGCCTAAAACAAAGCTCTCATCAAATGTAAAAAGAGTGATAAGAGTATAGTATAAGACAACTTATTAGGACTGTGCTAAAGAGAAGCATTTATTTATTGCTATAGGAGATAAAAACTGGCCACAAAAACAAAGACCTGAATTGATGACCAACTAGATGACTGACTAGATGACCTATGTTTCTAAAAAAATCACTTAACTTTTCAGTTTTCTAGGCAATTCTCTAAGACCTTAAGTATAAAGAAAATAAAGATCTGCATTGATAGATGGAGTTTTTTCTTCTGAGTTACCACTATTAATGAAATCACAGATTTAGTTTAGATTACTTCATAACATAAAGCCACTTATTATTATATGAATCTGTTCAGTAAGTTAAATCAATTGTAAAGATAGATTGAAAGCATCTTTAAAATAGGGGACTCTTCTATAGTTTTCATCTCTTGTTGTATCTATCTAGTTCAAATATCATACACATAAATTACATTTGTTAATAATAAATCCATTTAATTAAATGCAGACAATCAAATAATGATTGAATGTTTGAATAAAATTTTGAGAGTCTCTCCTGGATTATTGTGACAGAAGGGCTCCCATAGCTCAATGAAAGCATGAAGTATGTTATGAAGGACTATGTATAGGGGTTTACAATATTATACTAGGTGACAGCAACAAAAAGCATCCCAAAGAAAAAGAAAGAAAGAAAGTAAAATGGCTATCTGTTGAGGCTTTACAAATAGCATAAGAAAAAGGGAAACTGAAAAGTAAAGGAAAAATGGTAAAATATACCTAATTGAATGAAGAATACCAGAGAACAATTTTAAAGTTTTTCTTAAATAAGCAATTCAGGGGCAGCTAGGTGGTGCAGTGGATAGAGCACCAGCCCTGAAGTCAGGAGGACTTGAGTTCAAATTTGACCTCAGACACTTAACACTTTCTGGCTGTGTGACAAGTCGCAATCCCAATTGCCTCAGGAAAAAAAAAAAAAAAAGCTATTCAAAGAAATAGGAAAAAATAATAAAATGGGAAAAACAAGAGCTCTCTTCAGAAACTCGGTTCATCAGAGGAATGTTGCATGAAAAATAGGCATGATAAAAGACGAAAATAGTAGGAATTTAACAGAAATAGAAGAAATTAAGAAAAGGATGGCAAGATTACACAAAGGAACTACACAAGAAAGATCTTAACATTATCAATAACCATAAGTATGATCACTGATCTAGAGCCAGACATCCTTAAGAATGTCAAATGGGCCTTAAGAAACATTGTTACTAATAAGGTTAGTGGAGATGGCAAAAGTCTACTGAACTATTTAAAATCCTAAAAGATGATGCTGTTAAAGTGCTACATTCAATTTCCTGGCAAATTTGGAAAATTCAACAGTGGAATTCAACAATGGATTGGAAAAGATCACTTAACATCCCTATCTTCAAGAAGGGCCATGACAAAGAATGTTCAAATTACTGACCAATTGCCTTGTTTCACATATCAGCAAAGATATGCTTAAGATTCTACAAGGCAGGTTTCAACAATATAATATGTGAACTAAGAAATACTAGAAGTGCAGGCTGAAATTCAAAGAGGTAGAAGAACTGGAAACCAAATTGACAACATTTGCTGGATTACTGAGAAAAAAGAGAATTTCAGTAAAAACATCTACATATACTTCACTGATTATACTAAATCAGATCCACAACTATGATTGTGTGGATCACAACAAATTATGGCAAGTCTCAAAATGATGACAGTACTAGATCATTTTACTTGTCTCCTGAAGAACCTATACATGGGTCAAGAAGCAACAATTAGAACTGAATGTGACAATTGACTTGTTTAAGATGGAAAACCTGTATGCAGAGCACAGCATGTTAAATGGGATGAATCAAAAGAGTTAAGGTTGCTAGGAGAGAGAATAACAATCTCAAATTATGTAGACAATACCCCTTGGAGAGCAGAAAATGAAGAAGCTACTTGATGACAGTAAAAAAGAGAATAAAAACTGGCTTGAAACTTAACATTAAAAGAAACTAAGATCAGGGGTAGCTAGGCAGCACAGTGGATAGAGCACCAGTCCTGAAGTCAGGAGTTCAAATCCGGTCTCATTCTGTAGAGGGCTGGAAGTCTGTAAAGGTGTACTTGAATCAGACAACAGAGCACTGAAGGCTAATTACTGATTCGATATGAGACAATGACTCTATTAACATATGTTTGGATGAATGGGTCTTCTCACAGTCAAGCCACCGTGAGAATGCTCAAGCAGAGATATGATTTTACCAACAGAGGTCAAAATAATCAGAGCTAAGGTTTTTCCAGTAGCCATGTATGTCTGTGAGAGTTAGACTTGAAGGAAAGATGAGCTTTTAATTGTGGTGATGGAGAAGACTTTTAAGAGTACATAGGATATGATCTAGAACTATATTATAAAGCAACACTCACCAAAACCATTTGGTATTGGCTAAGAAGTAGATTAGTTGATCAGTGGAATAGGTTAGGTTCACAGGGCAAGATAGTGAATAAAAATAGCAATCTAGTGTTTCACATACCCAAAGATCCCAACTTTTGGGATAAGAATTCATTATTTGGCAAAAACTGCTGGGAAAACTGGAAATCAGTATGGCAGAAACTAGGCATGGACCCACATTTAACACCACATACTAAGATAAGATCAAAATGGGTCCAAGATTAGGCATAAAGAACAAAATCATAAATAAATTAGAGGAACATAGGATAATTTACCTTTCAGACTTGTGGAGGAGGAAGGAATTTGTGTCCAAAGGAGAACTAGAGATCATTATTGATCACAAAATAGAACATTTTGATTACATCAAATTAAAAAGTTTCTGCACAAACAAAACTAATGCAAACAAGATTAGAAGGGAAGTAACAAATTGGGAAAACATTTTTACAGTTAAAGGTTCTGATAAAGGCCTCATCTCCAAAATATACAGAGAATTGACTTTAATTTATAAAAAATCAATCCATTCTCCAATTGAAAAATGGTCAAAGGATATGAGCAGACACTTTTCAGATGATGAAATTAAAACTATTTCCACTCATATGAAAGAGTGTTCCAAATCACTATTGATTATAGAAATCCAAATTAAGACAACTCTGAGATACCACTGCACACCTGTCAGATTGGCTAAGATGACAGGAACAAATAACGAATGTTGGAGGGGCTATGGGAAAACTGGGAGACTGATGCATTGTTGGTGGAGTTGTGAAAGAATCCAACCATTCTGGAGAGCAATCTGGAATTATGCCCAAAAAGTTATCAAAATGTGCATACCCTTTGACCCAGCAGTGCTACTACTGGGCTTATATCCCAAGGAAATACTAAAGAAGGGAAAGGAGCCTGTATGTGCCAAAATGTTTGTGGCAGCCCTTTTTGTAGTGGCTAGAAACTGGAAGAAGAATGGATGTCTGTCAATTGGAGAATGGTTGGGTAAACTATGGTATATGAATGTTATGGAATATTATTGTTCTGTAAGAAATGACCAACAGGAGGAATACAGAGAGGCTTGGAGAGACATCAACTGAAACAAGCAGAACTAGGGAATCATTATACACTTCAACAATGATACTGTATGAGGATGAATTCTGATGGAAGTGGATATCTTCAACATAGAGAAGAGCTAATCCAATTCCAATTGATCAATGTTGGACAGAATCAGTTACATCCAGAAAAGGAACACTGGGAAATGAGTGCTCACAGTTTTTTTTGTTTTTTCCTTCCCAGATTTATTTTTACCTTCTGAATACAATTCTTCCTTTGCAACAACAACAACAACAACAAAATTCAGTTCTGCACATATATATTGTATCAAGCATATACTATAAGATATTTAATATGTATGGGAATGCCTGCCATCTAGGGGATGGGGTGGAAGGAAGGAGGGGAAAAATTCGGAACAGAAGGGAGTACAAGGGATAATGTTGTAAAATAAATTACCTATGCATATGTACTGTCAAAAATGTTATAATTATAAAATTAATTTTAAAAATCATTTAAAAAATTTAAAAAAAGAGTACATAGGATAGAGAGAATATCAAATTGGCCAATATTTGTTGTTGTTGCTTTGCTGAGGTAATTGGGGTTATGTACTTGCCCAGGGTCACACAACTAGGAAGTGTTAAGAGTATGAGCCCAGATTTGAACTCAGATCCTCCTGACTTCAGGGCTGAAGCTATCCACTGCACCATCTAACTATCTCCTAATTGGTCAATATTTAAATAAATTAATTCAGGCTATCCACTGAAGGGTCAAATACTGAAGTTGAAGCTTAAATATTTTGGCCACAAAATAAGAAGACAATACTCACTGGAAAAGACCCTGATAGGGAAAAGATTGAAGGCAAAAAGGAGAAAAGGACAGCAGAATATTAAATGGATTGATAGTATCATGGGAAGCAATGAAAATGAGCTTAGACTACAGGAGATAGTGAAAAATAGAAAAGAACATAAAGAATCAAACTTAACTAAACAATGAACAAAAAAAAATTTCAAGATAACAGCAGGGTTGTCACAAAATAGTGTAAACCAGTTCCCAAATTAATAGGAGCTTTATAGGTATTCAAAGCAAACCAAGATTACTTCAAGAGGTGAGGGTCAGAAAAAGAATTCAAAGAGGGAGGTGGGATTTCAGCTTTTTCTTGGAGAGTCATAGAATCTGGATCAATTAGGAGGAGGTAGGGCATTTCAGATAAGGGTACAGTGGGAGAAAAACCAGAAAGAAAAAAATACAAACCATATTCAGAAGGTAGTAAATAAAATAATTTACCCATATTAGTTTGTAGAGTAGATGAATCAGGGAAAGTTAGAAATGTAAGTTGGTCACCTATTGGAAGACCTTATATACCACAAAAAGGAATTCTGACTTCATTCTTAGACAATGGAGTCACTGAATGTTCTTTAGCAAGGGGTGTGTCATGATCAAAATAATGTTTTAAGATGAGTAATCTAGTGGTTAGGTAGACGATAGCTTAGAATCAAAACACAATAGAGAAAGCCAAAATATCTAAGATGCAAAAGCTGAATGTGAGAGATAGCATGGATTATATATTCAATATGATCTTTACTCTATTCAATATGATTCAATATGATCTTTACTCTATAATAATCCATCATGTATAATTGAGCTTTAGGTTTCTTTGTAAAGCAACTAAAAACAGCTAATATAAATCCCATTGTTAATACTTGATGTTCAACCTGTCCCTTTGCTCTCAAGATTTCTTCTTTTTTTTTTTTTTGAAGATAGATTTTAAGCTATCTTTTCTTTTATATCTCCTAGATTCCTCAGTATATGACTTTATTTATTCCTCAGGGAGCCATCCTTTATAACAAAGAATTTAAAAGAGGGGGAAAATCCACTTTAGTCAAACTAACCAATATATTTTAAAAATATATGACATTATATGAAGCATTTCATACCTATGTGTCCCCACTTCTGCAAAACAGGGAAGAGATTGTCTTCTCACTCATGACTCTTTGTTGAGCCCAAACTTATTCATTATAATTTCAAAGAATTCAGTTTTAATTATTTACTGTTATTCTTATCATATAATTTAAATCATTGTATATTCTTTTTATGGTTCTGATTTTTTCACTTTTCACCAGTTCATATGCATGTTTTTTTTTTCTCCTACTTACCAATGTCATTGATTCTTATACCAGAAAAATATTCCATAGTATTCATGTACCATAGTTATTCATCTAATCAATGAATCTGTGATTCATTTTCATTAAATGTTTGGGAAAACATTTTAGTAGGGACCTATTTAATATTGTTTTTATATATAACTCTGCTGGGCTTCCTAATTATTTAAATTTTAAGAATTTCTGAAAAGAAAAATCACTCAATTGTGGCATATTTGACATGTTTTTAAAATTCATATAATCAGTTCCAACAACTTTGGATTCCAATATTTAATCGTAAATTACCATGGATATTTCAGTCACTAAAATATTAGTGTCTTCATTCTAAACTTACTTGGCTTTAAAGAGGCAAGATTTTAAATATGCATAGGACTTACAAACCTTAAAGTCTTACGTAAAAATCAGTGACATGATTAGAGTTATGCTTTTTAAACATAACTTAAATAAAATCCTCTATAAAAAAGCAACTCAATTTTCCTCTAAATTTTTCCCTATATATTTCCTATATCTCCTCTACTTTCCTCTCCACCGGTACCCAGTTGATTTATGATACCCAGTTGATTTATTCAACAAAGCAATTACACATACACTCAGAGATACACACATGAGTATGTATGTATGCATGTGTTTATACTTTTCCATTGTCCAGATTCTAGCACAGCAGCAAAAGCTTTGGATGAAACTTTAATTTCAGCTTTAGATGGCATTTTGTTCTTTTGAACAACTTATTTCCAAACAGAACAAGAAGAAAGTGCTTACCAAAACAGACCTACTATATATTCAGACATCATTATGCTATCCTTTCTCCTCCTCACAACCCCCTGGCCATGTGCAGGTAATTTTCTCCTTTGTTGGTTAACACTTTTTCCTCATCTGGATTGACTTCAACTATGTGACAACAAAGAACTCAAACACAAAAATAGCAGCAGCTACATATCCTCTGCATGACAGTGTAATTTCTTCTGCCTTAAGGCAGTGTCTAGCACTGAAATCATAGCCTGTTTACTTCGATCTGGTGCTACATTACATTGGGAGCAACTTAATTCTTACATATAAATCCAAACAAGGATTAATCTATTTGCACTGTTTCGTTTACAATTAGAGATGAAGTAGTGTAGTTCTTTTTGCAGCCAAACAAATCACACCATGTAGACAGAATATTACCTTTGAACTTTATTAGATAAAAATATTCAACACTGTACCATTTGCTAAAACTTTGGGGTCAGAGAGAGATAAGAAAATAACCTCTAGGGACACTTTTTAAAACTTCATTAATGATCAATTTTTTTTACATTTATCTGAAATACCCCAGAAACTGGTGCTCTCTAACATATTTTCTTCCAAAGCAAAAATATTCAATCAACTCCAGTTCAAGTTTTCATATTTTAAACAAAGGGTACATATGATACTTCTAGACCTCACCCTCTAGATGGTTAGCAATGAATAATTAATACAACAGAAAGAAAAATTATAATTAGAAAGAAATTTATAGCTTCATAAAACAAAGGCTGGAATTCATCAATGAAGGAAATTAACTTTAGAACAATGTGATTTATAATAAGACAGAAAGGTGTTATGGAACCAAAATGGAAACAAGTACCATTAATACATATTCGCAAAATAATGTCAAATCTTTTCAAATAAAGATACTTTATGAATGCAAATCATTCTCAGATATTACAAAATCTTGCTGGAATATATTCTTTTTAAAAAACCCTATATTTTCATAAGTCTTTAAAGATCATCAGCCTTGCTTTTCTTTAGAAATAAAAACCTTCAGGTTAGTAATTTAATCAGACGTGATGTAGTAAAGGCTAACTCAAAACCAATTTTTGAAAGGAATTTTAGTTTATCAATATTTTTTTTTAACAATTTCATCTTTTTTTTTTTTTTTTTTTTTTTTTTTTTTTACTGAGGCAATTGGAGTTGTGACTTGTCCAGGGTCACACAGCTAAGATGTATTAAGTGTCTGAGACCAGATTTGAAACTCAGGTCCTCCTGACTTCACGGCTGATGTTCTATCCACTGTGCCACCTGGCTGCCCCGTTTATCAATATATTTTTATTAGCCACTTAATTTGTACAACTTTCTTGCTATTATTGAAAAAGCAGTTGGTGACATTTTAATCTTAAAGGAGAGTTACTTTGCATTATTTTTAATGCATGGAATGGCCTATAAATTATATTACAATTTGTGTTGATAATATTTATATATAACATGAATATAGAGTGGACTATAGAATGGAATTTTATCAATTCATTATTACAATTAATTATTACATTATTACTGCACCCACCATTCCTAATTTATTTTTTAAAATAACTGACATATCAATGATATTTTTATCATAGCAATCCTGTGGCATAAATATTGCATTATTCCTCTATTTTAGAGACCAAAAAAAAAAAAAAAAAAAAAAAAAAAAATGAGGCCCAGGGAATTTAAATAATTTACCTAAGGTCACTTGGTTAAGTAAAGAGCAGAAATTAGGAGTTTAAATCCAAATATCTTGGCTCTGGTTCTTATGCTCAATGCACAATAAAATGCCATCTCCCATGAGTCTCCACAACTTATCCTCAATCTCTTATTTCTAATTTTTAAGTTGTTCCAAATGACTAGAAATTACTCAATCATCTACATCCTATCCCCAACACTTTACTCCCTTAAATCACAGCTCTAGGATCAGACTTCCAGGCCCTCCTCAAGTAAATTTCCTTACCGAAGTCCAACTAACATGCAATCCATCCATTCTTTCACTTCCATGCATATTTGCAGTTATCATATTATACAGTTAGTGCTGCTCCCTTTATTAACTTATCAGCTCCTTGAAAGCAGAAAGAAGCACTTAAGGGTCTTCCACACCAAATTGTTCTCTAATTTGACATCAAGGTGTTTATTTCTAATAGGGAAAAATGATCCATATTGAGGACTAAGAGTGGGAAAGTTAGGGGAAGTAAGGGGAGAGCACATGCAAGGTACTTGTTAATGGAGATGGCCAGAAAGTGGTATTTTGGACACAATACAAAAAGTATTATTCCAAAGTTTCCTTAATAATTTATCATAATCTATAACTAAGCCATAAATATATATTTTAGTGTGGTAAAACATGAGGTGTTTTATGAAGCCAATTATCTTTAGAGTATGCACCCCTCAGCCTCCCTCACCATTCATTCTCCAGTTTCCTATATTACATAGAATTTAAACATATGTTTAGGATCTGAAAAGATCACAAATCCATAAAAAGGGTGAAGAAACTGACGTGTAGATGATGTAGTCTTGTGTATACAATATTGCTATGAAACAGAATATTGCAGATCTTAGGACTACCATTAGATTTTTTTATAATTGATTTCACTGAGTCCTGGGGAATCATGGCAAATTATGGTTTTTGCCTTTAAAGTATACTTGAATTTTCAAATAATAATCCATTAAATATAATGAAGAAATTTATATCATTTCATGATTTTCCTAAATCTGTAAGTAATGTGATCCATGTAAATCTGATTTATATCTATTAATCTATATTAATAAAATTCATAAAGCACTTGTTTATAAATTATATATAATATAAGCAGGCATTACAAGTAATTTAAATGTTCTGTTCTAAACACGTTTTGAAGAAATATTTACTTTACTGTTTCATGAAGAGAATGATATTTTATGCTTCTAGCTTTTGAAAAGATTGATAACCATGAGCCAACATAGTTTTCCAAAAAAAGGCTTACATGGTAAACAAACAATAATACTTTTCTTCCTTTAAGACAAACTCAAATGCCTACCACCCTCCCCCCCCCAAAAAAAAAAGCCCTCAGGAAGATCTCTAAGGACCCTTCCAATTCTATAATCATACTTCTATGACAGGGCTATGTCAGGGGAGTTATCTGGGCACTAGCTAGCATAGATCATAGCTGATATTTAAGAGACAGGGATATTTCACAGAGATTAAAGGCCAAACACAAAACAAAGAGTTAGGAAGTCAAATGGACCCTGGGAATAAGAGTCTGGGGATTAGCTTGTGATAGGGAGTTCAGAAAGAAATTTGAGAAGACTGGGCTCTTCGTTCTTCTACATACATTATCTCTACTGGTGACCTTATCAGCTTCCATGGGTTTAATTATCATCTCTATGCAGATGACTCAAATTTATATATCCATCCGGGTCTTTCTCCTCAGCTCCATTTCCAGTTTGCCACTACCATATTAGTTATTTCCAATTTGATGAGCCCTAAGTCCCTCAAATTGCATATGCACAAAATTGAGTTCATTACCTTTCTTAGCTTCTTCCTGCCTTATCTCCGCCCGCCCCCCCCCCCAGTTCCATTTTCAAACCTCTTTAATTCTAGTTGGTGCACTACAATCCTTGTAGGAACCCAAATTCACAAGAAGACAATCATCAACTTTTCACATTTTCTCAATCTAATCAGTTGTAAAGTCTTGTCACTTCTGCCTCCATAATAATTCTTGAACATGTCCTATTCTCTTTCATATCCTACTATAGTTTAGACCCTCATACAAGTCAATTATGTGGTACCAACCAAATATTCTTGCCCTGTTTTCCCCATTTCAATCCCTTAAACACACAGTTTCCACTTCTGTCACAGTCTCCAAGTCACCTTGTCTATAAGTTACTCCCTTCCCATTGGAACTTTAGATTCCTGGGAAAGTGAGTTCTAGTAAACCTTGTCTTACAAAGTAGTCCCGGTAACACGAGAACATTTTTTAGCCTCCATTTCCAAGCCATATTACCTGTAGTCTGTCACCTCTTTGATGGCTTCCCTGGGCCCCTCACTCTGACTAGAGTCAGCTATCTTTTTATGATATGAGATTCCTGGCCCAATATTCCGGGGCTCAGGCATTTCCAAGCCAAGCCATTTCACATGTGCTCTATATTCTCTCTTCTCTTTCTCCTGACTTTCCAACTCCTGCTTCGCTATTAATGTTGTCCTTCACTATGGAAATATAAGTTCATTTAGGGGAGAAACTTATTTATAGGCATTTATATCCCCAGTATATAGCAGAGTACCCGGTACACAATAAGTGCTATATAACTACCTTCTTCATTCTTTCTTCAGTCTGATCATGTCATTTTTCAGCTCAAACTGCAGTGGCTCCCTAAAACTTTTAGGATAAAATACAAACCCCTGTTAGGCATTTAAAATCCTTAGCAACTTTACTTGTATATACCTTTTTAGGTTTAATACATGTTCATACCATGGCAGAATCAAAATAAACTTTTTAAAAATAACTTTTTATTTATTTTAATAGCTTTTTATTTTAAAAATATATGCAAAGATAGTTTTCAACATTCATACTGGAAAAACCTTGGTTTACAAACTTTTTCTCCCTCCCTTCATCCCCACCTCCATCCATGGACAGCAAGTAATCCAATATATATTAAACATGTGCAATTCTTCTATACATATTTCCACAATTATCATGCTACACAAGAAAAAATCAAATGTAAGAGGAAAAAAATTAATAAAAAACAAAAAGTAAGCAAACAACAACAAAGAAGGTAAAAATCCTATGCTGTGATCCACATTTATTTCCCATCTTTCTGACTGCAAATAGCTCTCTCCATCATGGCTATTGGAGCTACCTTGAATCATCTCATTGTAGAAATGAACCATGTCCACCTGAGGTGATTATCACATAATCTTGTTACTGTGTACAATGTTCTCCTGGTTCTACTCACTTCACTTAGTATCAATTCATGTAAGTCCCTGCAGGCCTCAAAGTAAATTTTTTGCTATTCCTCAAAACATGAAATTTCATCTTCAGCATATGAGTCTTTGTACAGGCTGTCCACTATACCTAGCATAAACTCTCTATCCTCATATCATCTCTTAGAATTTCTTGTTTCCCTAAAAGTCCAGCTCAAACACCAAGGTTTATATGATCCATCTCCCACAATAATTTGTATTCCTTCAGCATATTTTACATAACTCAATATTATCGCCTTTACTTGAATTTAAACTCCTTAAGGGCAAGCACTGTTGCATTTTTGCCTATGCATCCTCAGTTCTTACTATAGTGTCTGTGACTATATATACACTACAGTGCATAAGTCTATAATGCTTACTGATTGATCTGACTGAAATCAGAGATTTATAAAATCACAAGTGGTAAGAATTTAAACTTAATAAAAATAGATCTAAGTTCTTACTAATCCAGGTACTTTCTCCACTAGTACAAATTATAACTCATCCATCCTTCTCATAAGTTCCCCAAAGATTTTAAAAATTTGGAATAATTTCTTTTTTCTTAATATTTTCTTTTCCCAAATACATGAAAAGATAGTAATCAAAATTCACCTTCACAAAACCCTGTTTTCCAGATTTTTCTCTCTCCCCCATCCCCAAAACAGCAAGCAATCTGATATGTTAAACATGTGCAATTCTTTTAAACATATTTCCATATTCAACATGCTGAGCAAAAGAGAGAGAGAGAGAGAGAGAGAGAGAGAGAGAGAGAGAAACACAGAGAGAGAGAGAGAGAGAGAGAGAGAGAGAGAGAGAGAGAGAGACAAAGAGAAACAGAGAGAGAGAGAGAGAGAGAGAGAGAGAGAGACAGAGACAGAGACAGAGACAGAGACAGAGACAGAGACAGAGACAGAGAGACAGAAAGAAGGAGAAAAGTATGGAGAGAGGGAGAGACAGAGAGAGGGCGGGAAGGAGGGAGAAAAAGAGAGAGGGAAGAAAAAACAGAGAAGGGAAAACATACAAGAAAAAACAAACAAACAACTACAAAGGTGAAAATGCTATGCTTTAATCCACATTCAGTTTTCATATTCTCTCCAGATGTGTATGGCACTTTCCATCACAAGTTTATTGGAATTGCCTTGAATCACCTCATTGTTGAAAAGCGCCAATACTCACAGTTGATCAGCACATGACCTTGTTGCTGTGTACATTGTTCTCTTGGTTCTGCTCACTTCACCTGACTTCAGGTCATGTAAGTCTTTGCCAGGTTTTTCTGAAATCAGCCTGTTCATCATTTCTTATACAATAATATGGAATAATTTCTTAATATATACTTAACCCACTCTCATTCACACACTGAAGCCTCCCTTGCAATAAAAAGGGTGAAAATAAAACCAACCAAATGAGACAAGGGCCTTCCTCTTATTTTTTCCATGAATGCTAGTGTACCTCTTTGTTTGTATCTGTCATGCAGTCTTATTTTCTGGTCATATTTTTCTTCCTGAAATCAACCTCTCGCACATGCTATGAAAATATGCTTCAGCTTTTCTATATTCACCAAGCATCATTTTCCTGCCCCCTGAAGCACCTGTAATACTAGTTGTGCTGACATAGGATCATAGTTTTAAAGCTAAAATGAGAAGCATGGAGGCTGTGGGCAGACCTGATTAAGATGAAATAAGATGCTTATAGTGAACCAAAAGAGAGGTTTCCTTGGGTACAGGACGGAAAGGATATTCATTAAGAACACAGCAAAACTAGTTTAATAAATACAGTTCTCTTCTTACCTCTATTCACACATAAGTCTGAACGACCATGACTTTATGTGGGTGGCCCTTTTTAGGTTTTAAGGTGACCAAGAGGCCAACATTAATATAGCTGGACACCATAAAGAAACTGAATCAATAGTGATATGGCTGGAGCCTTTGCTCCCTAAACCAATCAAGTTTGAAGATAGTTTTAGTGACTTTTGGGGAAGACAGGGAAAAACCTGAATACTCACCATCTATTCCAATGCCCTTATTTTACATATGACAAAACTACAGTGCAGGGAAGTAATGGGATTTGTCCAAGGTCACACAAATATCACAGGAGAAATATGAAATTTTTATTCTTTGACTATAGGGCCACTATGTATCACATAACCTTGTGGCATTTGATTTGCAGTCATAGTATCATTAGGGAAATAATGATTTTGAAAAAGAATTAAAACATTTTTCCTTCAATTTAATTTTTTTTTCCTTCAATGTTCAAGTTTTTGCACAAACAGGCTTATTTTCTTACAACTTATGATAAATTCTATAATATTAGAACCAGATAATTCCAGTGTTGCTTTTGGGGATACTGAGCTATTCCTTCATTAGAAATCCCAAAATGAAGGCTAGATGTAATTGTTTTAGATATTATAGTGGGGATATTCATACATGGTTGAATGAGATGAGCTCTAAGACATCTTCTATGGTAGGATTCTGTGACACATACAACACATACTTCCCATTATATTATATCCATTATATTTGAAATAACTACACCCAGCCTTCTAATTTATGTGAATATCATAGAATTTTAGCACTGGAAGGCGTCTTAGAGGCTACCATATACTTACGTGTGTGTATGATATATATAAATCATTTTTTTGGTATCTTATCTCAGTATCCTTTATAAATTCTGTATTGTAGTTGAACAGGATTTCTCAGAGCATCTGTACAGGTTTCATTTTGTCTGTCTTCATGGCTTTGTTGAAATTATTTCTTATACATGGAATGGCAACATCTTCTTTTTCCATCTACTGAAATAATGCCTATCCTTCAACAACCAAGGAAATTAATGCTCAATGACTGAACCCCCAGTGCCACCCACTGTCACTGTTTGACAATGAACTTTTCTTTCCTGATTTTACACAGCATTTTGCATTTCATGTACTTATGTTATACTTTGTAATATAATTATTTTGATTATTTTGTAAACTGCAAGTATTTTTTTAAAAGGCATGGATCATGAAGTTCTGTGTATTTTCCCTTCCTTCCTACACAATGCTACCTGTGAGCCTATGCTTAATAATATGAAGATTAAAGTAGGCGAACATGAACTTAAGCAATGTGCTTACATATCCAGTCATGGGTGCCACATGAGAGTTAGGTTTCAGAAATTTTAGATGAGTTTCAGGTTCAAACATAAATATGGCATCCAGAGGAAGGATCTGCCCAGACTGTTGGCAAATAATATTTGCCCACCAAGTAGTTGACAAAATCTCACAACCAATTTCATGATGTTAAAAAGTTGTGATCATCAATACCTAATGAAAAAGAAGCTATTTTAGTACAATCCATTTTCTAACCTATAAAATGATCAGGTCAAACCTACACAAAGGAGTCATCTCTTTTTTTCAACCGTCCTGTGGTTGAACACCTGTCTTGTCATTCTCCCACAGGAAAGTTTTTAGATTGACTTGCAAAGCAAAATCACATAGGAAATAAGGCAGGAACTGGATTCAAATCCTGGTTATGATATTTTGCATATTGATTTCCTAATTTGCTAAACGAGAAAGTTTCATTAAATGTCTTTTAAGGTGTCAGCTCATGAAAGATAGAAAAAAAAAAAAAAGCTCATATTAAGCTCCCACTATATGCCATATATATCTTCTCATTTGATCATTATAACAATTCGGGAAAGTGGGTGCTTCCCACCTATAAAATGGCTATGGCTAGGTCAACATCTGAGGTGAAATTTGAACTTAGGTATTCCTGACTATATCTATTGTACTTCCTTGCTGCTTCAGCCATGAGTTCTAAGAATTTATGATCTTAAGAAACATTTTTTTATTTAAAACAACAAATGGAGGCATTAAGATGAAGCATATCTTCCTAACATCAAAAATAAACATATCTTAAAAAATCTAAGTATAATATGGCTACATTATTTTAACTCCTCTATAGATAATCATAAATATGAATACTAAGGGAAACTACAAAATTACTCAGATGAATTGACTTATATAATGCTTTTTTCCTCTCAATAAGGGATTGTTCACAACTTCTTATTTTTTCCTCATTTAATTCTGGGTACTGGACTAATACAAATTACCACTTTCATGTCTTGCACTTTTTAAATTAAAAATAAAACTAAGCTGGGAAGTGTTTGAAGTTTTATTAATTTCAACAGCCATTAGAAGTGGCTATGATATTAACAAGCCTATTTTTAAAATTAAAAATTTTCTTCCCAATACTGTTGCTGTGGGTACAGATTTTACCCTATGACCATGGCATCCTTAACACTTATTGTACAAAGTAAACACTTGACCAAAAGCCAATGGGCTTTCTGTATTTTTACCAAAGATCCATTTCCTTTTTTATCCTTCCCCAAGTCACAGATAAACACATGCATCTGAAATTTTCTTCAAAGCATCAATTTCTTTTTACAAATATATAGGTCAGATGAAATATCCAAGCACAAAACATTTTTCCAAGCAAAGTACTCCTATTTCATACAAAACAGACAGCATATTGGATGACTGAAAGTAAGTCAATGGAAGACCAAAATAAAAATGGTTCACAGACTAGGCCCACAGCAAAAGGATCCAAAGGAGACATTCTCTTAAGTGAAAGGGTACTGAAAGTTTTCTTGGAGTGAGGTTACTAAAAGAAACTAAATATGTGTTAAGACCATCCCACTGGAATCTGAGATCTCAATATTACTAAATATAAAGGTTTTTCATGTGGAAAAGAAATTAGCTCATGAAGACCAAAGTGAGAATTTGCAGTAATAAAGCAAAGGGGGAGTAATAAAAGTCAGAATAATTACATGGAGGAAATTAAAATTTAAGCAAAATTTTAGAATTTCATATAAATATTCCCAAATTTTTAATCCTATTAAGGCAATAAATTTGGGGAAGTCTGGCTTTACTATTTCAGAAGTAACCATATCCACAAATACAACTACATTCTTGGTCATAAAGGTCACTTGTGTTCAAATATTCATCTAGTGTTTTTATACAGTACATAAGATACTTATAATAATAGTAAAAAATAACAACCAAAAAACTCAACCTATTCTTATAAAATGAAATAAAACATAGGAAGAAAAAGATGATTCCTTTACCATAAACTCCAGACCTTTCAATTCAAAGTAAATGGCATCTTGTATTTCTCTATTATTAAACTCCTATTAGTATCTTATTTGTAAAATATAATCAAGGGTTAAGAAATAAGGAATATAGCTAATACTTCAGTGCCTGTATAAGTCGTTTTTCTTTTTTTTTAAAAATACATTTCTGCCAGTGCTTGGAAAATAGGTGAAGAATATAAGAAAATTCTTTTTGCATATTATTTCTTTTAAATGAAATGAAATTCCTAAGAACAATGAACAATACATCATAAACACCACATGAGTATACAAATTCCACTGCATTTTATCTTTTGGGGACTGGCCTGGGGAAGGAGCAGAGAGAAAATTAATATAATAACCACTTCCATTCCCAAATTTGTAGATTTGCAAAAAAAATTTTAATTTGAAAGCCTATTTAAATACTTTCCATGAGTCAGAGAGTAAAATCCTAACTGGGGGCCTCCAATAAGTAACTGTGAACTTAGTGACTGATGTACTTTAACTGAGTCCCCTTTAATTGAGGGATCTCATTTTGTTAAACATCACAATATTTTCCTTACTCTTCTGAACAAGGAAGATTTCATGGATGATATTATTACAGAAACTGACAATTTAACTGTGCTATTATTTACATTGTGTGCTTGAAAGGAGAGTAGGGAAGGAAAACTATTGTTTCTGAAACATTCTTTGTTACCTACATTAGCTTATAATCTTTGTCATGAAAAGTAGTAGAATAAAAACCAGCATATGATACAAATTCTATTAAAAATTATTTAATGAAATAAACTTTTTAAACCAACATATTATCTGCTTAAAGTAAACATAAAAATACATATATTTATTTTGCCAATAAGTTTGAATGGAAATGCACACATCTACAAACTATTCGTGTCTTTCTCAATTCAATCGCCTACAACAAGAGTGTGGAATAAAAAAAGCAGCCTGGTCATCATTTTCATCCATCTATCTATCTATCTATCTATCTATCTATCTATCTATCTATCTATCTATCTATCTATCGCTGAGGCAATTAGGGTTAAGTGACTTGCTCAAGGTCACACAGCTAGGAAGTATGACTTCAGGGCTGGTGCTCTACCCACTGTGCCATCTGGCTGCCCCCCGTTATCATTTTTTTTAAGGAAATCAATTAAGATGTTAAATGGTATTTTCAAATTATAAAATGTTTCAATCTTTTTTAAATGCCTTACTACAACATATTATTATATGATCATAAAGTCAGGATCTTGCTTGTTTAACCTTCAAAGCAATCAGCTTCTTCCTGATCTCCTAGTTATTTGGTCTCTTTAGTCATCCTGAAATTAATTTAAAATTATTTTATGATTACTTATGAATACTTATATGTAATCATGTTGTTTCACTCTAGTAAAATGTAAGTATCTTGAAGGCAGATACCACTTAATTTTTGTCTTTTATATTCAGAATCTAACAGTACCTGGTACAGGGTTT
Source organism: Sminthopsis crassicaudata (assembly GCF_048593235.1). Taxonomy (NCBI): domain Eukaryota; kingdom Metazoa; phylum Chordata; class Mammalia; order Dasyuromorphia; family Dasyuridae; genus Sminthopsis; species Sminthopsis crassicaudata. The sequence goes on along the minus strand of NC_133617.1, from coordinate 607,938,192 downwards.
GCTGAATTAATTACTATTATATTTTTCCCTTCAAATAAACAAATGGTTTGACCTAGGTAGTCAGAAAATTTACACATGAAACCTATAATGTCTTATAATCTATAGATAATAGGATAATAGTACTGATCATCTCATCAGGATTTTTGCTTGGGAACAACATCCCTACTCTTTTGTCTAGTCTTTTTTAAGCATTAATAACATGCACTAAAGTCAAAGATATGGAATCTATGACACCTATTCCTTTCTCTCATGCCAAATTTATTTGCCATTTGTTGCCAAAAATCTACAACAGTTAAACAGAGACCACCACAATAAGACTCCCCCCTTCTCCCCCACTCTTGTTTAAATTCTATATGCTCTATAATTTTCCTTCTAATTTTTGACATATCCTTATACACCCAATTGTAACTATACTTTTGAAAAATCCTTTTCATTTATATGTGTAGTCTGATGCATTTTGTGGTGGAAACTTATTAGAGGCAGAAAATGTGTTTAATTCGATTAGTTGCTACTTTACAAATTTTTAATGCAACAATTTTAAAAGATCAAGAAAAGAGTTCAATTTGGAATTATGCAACAACAAAAAAACAAAAAACAAAAACAAACAACAAAAAAAAAAAAACCACTCCCCACCACTAAGTTATCTATACTCTTTCAACTAATGAGCCCATATCTAGAAATATACCTCGAAAATATCAAAAACAGTAAGGTCAAATAAATGTCAAATATTCATAGCAGCACACTGGAAAAAATGTAGGTGCCCATTAATAAAGGAATGGCTGAAACCGATTTTCTATTCTTTTTATATTATTCCCTCTTTGCTGGTTTCTTTTTCCTTTTATTTCATTCTGCTTTAATAAGGACAACATGAATTTTCAAAAAACCCTGAATTTTGGACAAAATTGAGTCCTAGAGAATTGACCACTAAGCCCAGTGATGGGGGAAGTAGTAATAGTATGGACAGACAGAAAGGAAAAGAAGAATAGAGAACACAAAAGTAAATTTTACAATTCAATAAAAAGACTTAGTACTTTATTCTAGAATGGTACCTCTAAGATTACAATATTTTACTAGATAAAATATGTGACTATAAATAAAAGAGTCAGACACATTTTCACAAGCCCCAAATGCAAATCACCTCACATATATGCCCTTACTTGTCAGTCCTACTTCCTTGAGGCAAGAACAGAGTCTCTATTTATAGGGTTTAAAAACATTTCAATGTTAAAATGAAATCATTATGTAAGCCATCTCAAGATTAAGGTAATCAGAAATCATATTTCCTGTGTAGTTCTCCTGGTTTAAAACCTTCATGAGAGGCAATGCATCTTCATGCTTTTACTCTATAGAAGTCCCTCACCTTCTGAATATCATACAGTCTAGCCAACTTTAGTTAATAGACTATAGTCTAAAAATGTAAGATCTCATATATATATATATATATATATATATATATATATATATATATATATATATTTTTTTTTTTTTTTTAAATCAAACCTATGATTTCATTGGCATGAAGATCACCCAAGAAGGAAACTATCTGCACAGACAGACCCTGCTGCATAACTTAAAAGTCTTATAAATTTGCTTGGGGCATAGAGAAGGTAAAGGACTCATCTAGTAACCTACAAATCAAAGACTTCAAACTAGTTTTTTTTTGGTTTGTTTTTGTATTTGTTTTTTTTTTTCCATTCTGAGGCCAGTTCTCCATTCCTTATTAGAGGCTATCTGGATGTTACATACATATTCATACATACATACATATATACATATGTATGTGTGTATAATAATCAACCAGTAAAAACAAGTTTTAATTGAAAGTTTCAGAAGTATAAGTTGTTTCTGATAACTCAAAACTATTTAAAGAATAGCTTTAGACTTTTAAAACTGATTAACTACTCAAGTTCAAATTTGTTCAGTCCTTTCAGTTATGTTCAACTCTTTCTGACCCCATTTGGGGATTTCTTGGCAAAGACTGGAGTGGTTTGTCATACCCTTTTCCAGTTCATTTGAAAGATAAGGAAACTGAGGCAAATAAGATTAAGTGACTTGACCAGATTTACATAATTAATATGTGTCTGAAACCAAATAAGTCATCCTATCTCCAAGCTGATACTTTATCCACTATAACACCTAGCATTTTAAATTACTTAATCTTATTTCAATTAACCCTTAGTTATAATAGTACATTTTTATGGTCAGATCTTTTCACATTTTAATTTAACTCCTCTATTTCATGGGAGTATTTGGTACTACTAGAGCAAGTTATTCAAAAGTAACTACAAAATAAAACCTCCAGGAGAATTTCATTTAGGCCTTTCCCAAGGAAAAAAGCCATAGAACCATTTATGTCTTGGAAAAGCTTTCAAGAATAAAAGGATCACTGGGAAAGAGTCAATCCTTCCCCATTATGATATAAAAATATCATAATGCTATATTTGAAAACTTGTTTCAGAAGATCATTTTCTAGCTGAAGAGCCAAAAGAATAACAGATAGATAACAGATGATAAAAATTATCTTTATAATGATATTCTCTTAAATGAAATTATATATATATATATGTGTGTGTTATAAATATAGAATGTTATATATGTGTTATATATACACATATATGATACTGTATATAGCTATAAGTAATGAAACATCATATCATAAAAATTACAGTAACAGATGATCACTAGAACATGTAAGTAGTAAGTCTAGTCATGTAAATCTGAAGATTAAACAATATCATAACTAAATCAAAGAGTAATAATTTCCTAAGTCCAAAGGGAAAGCAATATTTAATTACCTAAGAGGGACATATCACAATTTACATAAACATATTTTTCATCCTGATTTTCCTGTCTAGGATAGTGCCTTGAACTTGGTAAGTAGTGACTATTAGTTGAAGCGAATTCCTATGTGGATACCTAATCTGATCTCTTCTGAGTTACTATAGTTGTCATCAAAAAGATCTTCCAATATTTCGGTATGATATAACCAGCCCGATATAATCTGCAGTCAGGTGTATCAATCCCTTAATGGTTTTAGCACACAAATTTTTCTATTCCTATTTTGGTCAGGTTTAGACACACTACCAAATTTTATCTTCTTTCAAAAGTAACTACTACCTAGGCAATTGGGAAGGGGAACCTATTAGATTGCACATCAGTCAATATATATCAGAAAAGAACAATAACAAGAAGAACTGGTTTCAGAACTAAAGAGAAGATGAGATGAAATTCCATAAAGAAAATTACATAGTATTTTCAATAATCCCAAGTTTCTTATAGCCAAACCTACACAAAGTATCTTTTTAACACCAATATTCTCTTAGTGATGTATTATAGTTCCATGTCAAGGAACATGATATCAGAAAAAAAACAATTACAGATGAACAAAAGGGCAATGAAAAGACATGTAGTGAGTATAAAGATACAGCATTCTGCCAATAATGACCTGCATTGATCTTCACAGTTATTCGTCTTTGGGTCATTATTAAACCAGCTTTATTAGGATGTTTTAGATCCAATTTTATCAAATAATGTCTTATCTCTCCCTCCAAGATTTATGTCACTGATGGCATCCCTTCTATAGATAGTTTTCAAATCCATTTTGGGGGTGTTCAGTCACTTTTCAGTTATGTCTAGCTCTTCCTGACCCATTTAAGGTATGATTAAGTGGTTGGGCATTTCCTTCTCCAGATGTTTTTATAGACGAAGAACTGAGGCAGGTAGAGTTAAGTGACTCACCCAATGTCACATTGCTAATAAGTGTGTGAGGCCAAGTTTGAACTCAAAAGAATGAATCCTCCTCTCTAGAAGACCCAGTAATCTTATCTACAGTGCAACCCCGCTGCCCATATATTCAAACCAATATAGGCATATAAACATAAAATTGGGATGAAAACATCTAAATTATTCATAAAATAATCAGGGAAAGAGGAAAAAGTTGACACTGAATCAGTAATCAAATCTTTGTGTGTAACTGATCAACCAGTTTTAAATTCAACTAGCTATACTATCAATCAGTTCACTGACTGATTCATTCATACTATAAGATCATCAAATATTTTGCTGGGGGAAAAAAAAAACACAACACACTATTCTACATTGAAAACATTCCTCTTGGCTAATATACTTTAATAAATCTAAGATATTTAATACAACCCTTCATCTACTAATACCAAAAAAAAAAAAAAAAAAAAGAAAAGAAATGAGATTAAATATTTATTGATTATAAATAATAGAGAAGAATGATTTTTTTAAACGAAAATACACTTGGTAACAAATAGATTTCTAGTAATCTAATTTTTCTACTCTAATTATTCAAAAAATAGACCTGAGTAATTCATTTTGGAATTTTATTCAGAATTTCTAAGTTAACTATAATCAACTTAGCCCTCACTTTTTTTCTCTCTTTTTTAAAATCAAAACAAAGTTTGCCTGCCTTTAAATCATTAAGCATATTAATGTCCCTGGGTTCTTTTCAGAAGAGCTTCTTTCTCAAATACTATTTGCCATATGTCTCAAATGTTATTAGCAACAGTTCAATTATTATGTCCTCAAGAATTTTTAATACTTTGAGAAACAGGCCCAGGTGAGTTGAATTCACTAATGGCTACTTGAAGCTTACTTGCTAATTACTCTGATTTTTGCATTACAACTCTCTGGAAACTATTTAGTTCTAATCCCTCCAGTCTGAAGAATATCCACATTGGCTAAGAAAACACATGAAAGAAGAATGATAGGAGCTGAGTAATTCTGCTTATTTGCCTGTGTCTAAGCTTTAAAAAACAAAACAACAACAACAACAAAAACAACAAAAACCTCTCATTTGATAACTAAAGTAGCTAAAAATAAATTTTAAAAATTTAAATTATTTTCCTTTTGTTGTCTTCAACTCTAACCATAAGCTTATGCTCATATTGAGTTTTAACCTTATTAATAGTATTCTCAGAGCTTCTTGCTACTCTTTTGCATTATTTTTTACTTCTACCTTATCTATTTCTTTATAAAATACAAGTGTCAGTGAATTGCCAGTATAGACAAATTGGTTTTTTGGACCCTTCAATATTTCCTTCTCATTAAAATAGTTTTTACTAACTTTCTGACAAAAACGTCATTTTTGAAGGTCTCTCATTTTTTTTTCAGAATTAATCTAACTTCTATTATCCACCCCAGCTCACTATTAAAGTCTTGGAAATCCACTTTTAAAAAGACTATTGGAATTAGTATTAATTCTTATTAATCACTGATGTCAAGACACACGTTAGAATGAAAAATTCTACATGCCCAATAAGGAGAATGCCAAAAAATAAAATGTGTATAATAAATGATCAATGAAATATCTCAGTTGTACAAAAAAGTAGGTGATTCTACTGATCAGAGAAATGCAAATTAAGACAACTCTGAGATACCACTACACACCTGTCAGATTGGCTAAGATGACAGGAACAAATAATGATGAATGTTGGAGGGGATGTGGGGAAAACTGGGACACTAATGCATTGTTGGTGGAGTTGTGAAAGAATCCGGCCATCCTGGAGAGCAATTTGGAACTATGCCCAAAAAGTTATCGGGCTGTGCATACCTTTTGACCCAGCATTGCTGCTATTGGGCTTATATCCCAAAGAAATACTAAAGAGGGGAAAGGGACCTGTATGTGCCAAAATATTTATGGCAGCCCTTTTTGTAGTGACTAGAAACTGGAAGATGAATGGATGTCCATCAGTTGGAGAATGGTTGGGTAAATTATGGTATATGAAGGTTATGGAATATTATTGCTCTGTAAGAAATGACCAGCAGGAGGAATACAGAGAGGCCTGGAGAGACTTACATCAACTGATGCTGAGTGAAATGAGCAGAACCAGAAGATCACTGTACACTTCAACAACAATACTGTATGAGGATATATTCTGATGGAAGTGGAAATCTTCAACATAAAGAAGATCCAACTCACTTCCAGTTGATCAATGATGGACAGAAACAACTACACCCAGAGAAGGAACACTGGGAAGTGAATGTAAATTGTTAGCACTACTGTCTATCTACCCAGGTTACTTATACCTTTGGAATCAAATACTTAATGTGCAACACACATATATTGTATCTGGGTTATATTGTAACATATGTAAAATGTATGGGATTGCCTGTCATCAGGGGGAGGGTGTGGAGGGAGGGGGGGAATAATTTGGAAAAATGAATACAAGGGATAATATTATTTAAAAAATTACTCATGCATATATACTGTGGAAAAAAAAAAGTAGGTGATTGATAGGACCAGAAATAACCAGCTACATAGAGAAGACTCAGACATCCCAAATTTGGGGGGAAAAAAAAGCTAAACATCCCACCTCTCAGCCACACACATACTAAGGGCAAAAGGTGAAGCTCAAAGAGAGCAAAGGAGTCATATAGTTCAGCCCACAGACTCTGAGCAAAGAGGCACCAAGGATTTTTGGCAAAAAAGTCCACCATATACTGTGGCACTAAGTCAGTGAATCCAGGTCAGAACATCAAATTCAAGGATTAGTAGTTAGCATAAAGAAAATCTATAGCTAGCTCAAAATATATTTCTATAAAACATACCTAAAATTTTGTGGCATTGAGAACCTCCTTTATTTTAATGTATTACAACAGGGCATTTCTTTGGAATCACACTACTAAAGAAAAATGTTTGTATTTCATGAGTAACAATAGATAACAAAAAAGTTCCCCATCATCAGTCCTGCCATCTGTCTTCCTGGTTTCTCCCCACATATGGGCTTGGTTGAACAGATTTTAGACTGACCAAGGTCACTGCACAGCCAGCCTTCACAGATGGGGACAGTGTGAAAAACTTAAGTGCAGCTGTGGACAACACAAATGATGACACACATGGTTGATAAGCATCCCTGGTCTAGACAGGATGGTAGTTTGGTGACACTACATACAAAAAGCAATGTTGTTGTGCAGAGGATCACCCTACCTCCCTCAAAGCAAGGATACTGCAAGGAATAATAGAATAATTAGAAATACCAAAGTCAAGATATCTGAATTTCTTCAAACCTTCCAAACATCAAGCACTAGCAACAAATGAAAGACTTTTTCCTGTTGTTTACATTTGTCTTATAGACTTCACTGGATAAAATGCTCTTCTTGACCAGGTAATTAGGCCAGTACCAAACAAGCTTTATGCATGTTCAGAAAAATGGCTCTTATCTAACACAAGAGGGGTGGAGTAGGTGATGGAAAAGGAATGCCTCATTTCCATATGTTTACTTAATCTGTATCAAAATTTCCTTTTCCCACTTCATTTCCAAACTAAATAACCTGGTTAGAAAACTATACTACTTTTCCCCAAAAAAGTATTTGTTTATTTATATATTCCTTTATTCTAAATCAGCTCCTAGGAAACTCATCAGATGAAATTATGTAAACTTTTGAGCTTTTAGTTTCTCTCCTAGAAAAAAAAATACATATGTACAATATAAACACATATGTATATGTATGTATATATGCATACTTATGTGTGTATATACACACATATAGTATCCATGAAACTTGGATTACCAATGTTTTTTCCTAGAAAAATATTCTAGTTATTTAGCTTTAATAAAAATAAAAATGAGAATTTTAACAGAATGTTTTTACTATTTTAAATAATTTATCAAGTCAGTGCTATTTCAAAAGATTGTTGATAAAAAAGAACATTTAACTGTAACAATACTGAACAGACAGTTGATTATAGAAAGACATGTCAGTGCACATATGGCAGCCGGATAAATTATGCACATCTGGATTACTTTTGGCAAGAACCACAGCTAAGTGTCTAAAGCCAAGTTTAGCAATCTGTCACTAACAATATGTACATTTATTTTAAAATGTCAAGAGCTCAAAGTCATATTTTCTATTTCTTCATAAACTTTCCAGATCTTCATAAGACAGCAAACAGGTGACAAAACACATTGCTCAAACTGCCAAAGGCTGTATAAATATGGATGATTTTAAATACTATATATACAATAGTGCTCAAAATTGAAAAAACTTTATATATGTGTGTGTATATATATATACATATATATATTATAAAAATGTATATTAGTATGATGCCTTAAAACCTAGTTTAACATAGAAGTATTTTTAAATTATTGAAACTACCTCTTCAAAAAAAGTTCATGTAAAAATACAAACACAAGAGCCAGTAAATGCTAAATTATTCTATTAAAAGCACATTGGTTAAAGTTTTTATATAATATATTAAATAAAGAAAAATTACTATTATTACAATGGTAATAACAAATCAACTTTTTCTTTTAAACTGTGCTCATTATTACTGACATTATTTAAACATATAGGAAAGTTCTCCAAGATCTAGTCTCTTTGCTTAAAAGAAAACCTAGAAAAGCCAAATGCAGTTCATACTAACAATATCCAGAAGTTTTTGGTACTAGGAGTGGTGAGGGAGAGGGGGAGGGGAAAGAGGAGTGTACATTTCACGCTCACCAAGGTGGGAATGAAGTAATAATAATTCATTAGATGGATTTAAAAGTGCCAGCTATGCCCCACTGTATCCATTAAAATGACAAGAGTTTTCATGTATTTGTTTTCAAATATTTTGAACGAAAATAAGAGGATAAGACCTTAGAGGATTAATGGTCTTCCTTTAAACATTATAGCATTTACAGGATAGTTCTGTTTGTTATGATGACATTATTAAAAGCTTTTGCTGAAAATATTCATTGTTCACTTAGTGATTATTTATAGTTACTGATACCCTTTGCTTCAATTTTTTTTGCTTTGTTTATAAATTTGACTATTTTGCCAAATGATAACATCTAAATGATAAATTTCCCAAATTCAGAAAGAGTTCATTCCAGTCGGTATATTTTACATTGTCAAAACAATGTCATGGACCAAAGAAGTCATTTAACAGATAAATGAATAGTAACAATGATAGAAAAAATTAACAAGGAGAAACACAATGAGAAAAGATGCTTATAAAATCCAAACATATCAACTTTTCACTTGCATCTGCTTCCATAAAGCTTAATGGATAAGAACAATCAATCATATCACTTGAGTTAGAAGGGACCTCAAAGGCCATCTAATCCAACCCATACACAAAACAAATCCCCATTACAACATACTCAATGAATGGTTATCTACCCTGTGCTACAGGACCTCTGAGGAGGAACAGACTACCTCTTGAAGCAAACCCTTCAATTTCCCAGATATCAAATCTCAATCAGTCACCTTGCAACTTCCACCCTCTGGAGCCAAATAGACACATCCAATCCATCTTCCACATAGGAGCCACTTAAATATTTGAACAAAGCTATCACATCCTCCCCAGCTCTTCTCCAAGTTAAACATGCCCAATTTCTTCAATTGATTTCAAATTTCACAGATGCAAAGCTCTTTCTCATTCCTGTTGCATCCACTGTCCACTCTTTAGATTTTCAATGTCTTTCTTGCCAAAATCCTCCTTAATAGGATGATCCTTTACCTTAAAATCAATGCAGCTTTAGAAAGAGCGGGAGAATAGTTGATGTGATAAATGGTTGATAATTGCTGCCATAACTCCAGGAAAAAAATGCCAGTAGCAAGATATAGGTTTATATCAAAGCCTTTGATACTATCAGTTATGAGGGCTTGTGGAAAATTATGGGAAAATTTGCCCACTTGGAAAAATTTAATAGAATTGCACTTTAGTTTCACAATGGCTTGCTTGTCCTGATTCTGAAAATGAACAATGTTCTTGTGCTTTATCAGTCACCAATGGAGTGAAGCAGAGCACTATGTTTGCTCTCACGTTTTTTAGCATGATATTTTTGGTGATATTTTCAGATGCCTTCCATGAAGACAAAAACAGCATCAAGGTTAGTTACTGTAATGATGGTAAATTATTTAACTTGAAAAGTGGAAAGTTGATGCAAGAGTTTTTATTTACAGAGAACTATGTAGTCAATGGAACTTCTCAAGTTGAGATGCAACAAAGTATGAAGGATTCTCTCCTACTTGTGCTAATTTTGGCCCAACAACACCAAAAATCACAAATTCTTCACTAGCCAGCACTACACCATCCAAACATGAAAACATTAATTATAACAAATGGAGAAATATTGAATTCTATGGATAAGCTCACTTACCTTGGCAATATATTTTCAAGCATATATATTTAAATTATAAGGTTAATTCATGAACTGCCAAAGCTAGCTTAGTGTTTGAGAGACTCCAAAGGAAAATGTGGAAGGGAATAGGTATAGACTGATTAACAAATTGAAGGACTGCAGAGGTGTTGTGCTGATCTTACTGTGATATGCCTGTGAAATCTGGTTAGTATATCAGCATCATACTAGTTACTTCCACTTGAATTATCTTAGAAAAATTTCTGAAGATCATCTGATAAGATATAATACCAGACACTAAAGTACTTTCTTGAATTAAACTGCCAACCATTCAAACTCTACTACATAAGCACAATTCTGCCGGACTGGCCACATTATTTGAATGCCAAACTTGTATTTGTCTAGAAGACTGATTTTACAGAGGACACACACAAGGTAAGCACTGAGAAGGAGGCAGAAGAAGCAATACAAAGACATTCTTCAAGGTCTCTCTGAAGAACTTTGGAATCAATTATTTGACATGAGAGACACTGGCAAAGGACCACTCAAAAGAAGGTGATGTGCTCTATGAGCAAAGCAGAATGTAGTAGATCAAAAGAAATGCAAGATGCACAAATTTATTTATTGCCACTCAATAGTAAAGTGGACTATTTGTGTTTCACCTGTGGGAGACCATTCCATGCTCACACTGGTCTGATCTGCCACAGTTAGATACACTGTACACATTATACACATGCACATGGTGAGGCCATTTTGATCCTCTTCAACAGAGAAGGACAACAGCCAACCAACAAACTAATCCGTGGTACCCAGAACTGAACATAATACTTCATACACAGGTAGCTAATGCAATGAAAAGCTTTTTTTAAGAAAGGAAAAGTATCTAAGACCAGGGAGACTAAAACCATGCTTTATTCTAATATGATCACAAAAAAAAAAAAAAAAAAAAAAAATATATATATATATATATATATGAAATTAGATAATTTTTAGAGTATAACATTTAGTTCAGGCCACCTCATTTTAGGTTCTTCCAGTGATAAATTTGAAAGCAACCAAGAAAAGAAAAATAAGATAAAGTTCATTCTATATTAGGATCGTCTGAAGGAAGTAGAGATGTTTAATCTACAAAACAGAAGACTCAAGGAAGATGAAAGCTGTTTTTTAATACTTAAAGGTCTGTTATATGAAAGAGGAATTATACTTGTTCTTTATTGCAGAGAGCAGAACTAGAAATAACTGGATAGAAATAAGAAAGAAATCAACTTAGGTTAGATGTTAGAGATTAATTAGTTAGCAATTAGAGTTATCTGATGGACAACTATAGGAAGTAGTTGGTTCCTTCTCACTAGGAAGTCTAGAAGCAAATGCTGGAAAACTAATTGTTGGATATTTTAGGGAAAAGGCTTATTAAAGGATAAATCCACCCAGATGACCAACTTCTGATTCTCAAATTCTGTAAGCAACTATATGAGTCTCAATTATCATTTTGCTCAAAGCAACTCAGTTACTATTACTTCAATACACATGAAAAACTCATCAATACAGGTATACTTTTAATAGTTTCAATCATGCCTGCATATCCTAAATGACTTTTATCTCTGTCATTCCATATCTTCTATTGGAAATTCCCCCAATTAACTTTTGTCTAGATCATTCAATGTTCATGGTCAAGTGATTGGAGGATGTGGGCTATTTAGTTTATTCCCTAGTCTCACTACATAAACAGAATACTTTCTTTCATTTGACTGCTGCCATATTTTCTTGTCACTACTTAATTATTTTTACTTAATAAAACCATGGGAAAAACCATACTGTTTTGAGTTGGTCAGACCCTTCTGGGTCCACAGAGAAGTTCTGAAATTGATATTATCATTTCTATACCTCTAATAACCAATGCCAAGGCTTACATAGGTTGACATTCAATTACTGAAGAGATGATGCAAAAACTGCCTAGATCCAAGATATATAGAGTCACTACCTACAATTATGGAGGACATATTTACAGCTGTTTATTCTTTTCAAATCACTTTCACATAAACTATCTCATTTAATTCTTATGAAAAAATCTATTTGTCAGATATTCAATACTTTTCTCCATCTTATAGATGTGGAATTCAAGATAGAATGGTTATGTGATTTGTACAAGATCACTTATTTAGTAAGTGATAAGAGTCTAAACAAATGAGAAAGTATTCATATTACAGGTGAAAGCTTCCTCTTCAAAAATATTCCAAATTATTATTACTTGTCTTTAAAGGCTTATGAACCATTGATTTCCAATGGAATTTTCTTTTTTCCTCATTGCCACTTCCTGCTTCCTTCTAATCTCAGCTGAAGTTTTACCTTATGCAAGAAATCTCTAAATCTATGTTGTTTTGGATATTGTAAATGTTTTTGGACAACATGTAATATACTTCCATGTGTGTATGTTTGTGTATATTATTAGTCAGTGCATAAATAAGCAACAAACATTAACAAAAAAATTATAAAAACTTAATAACAGCAAAGAACATAAATTGGAATTTCTGTATAAATCTGACAAATGCTAAAAACATAAGACTTCTAGTACTTCCAATGAGTCAACAACTTAAAAAATTATGTATTTCATTTACAAATAAATCTATTTGATATGGAACTCCTATGAAAAGGAAATTTCTAATCATTTTAAAATAATTAAATTTTTTACTTTTGATATTTCTGTTTTTGAAAAATGTAAATTAGTTGAAGTGAATATTTCATTCCAATGGAATTAAAGCAAAAAAAAAAAATCCCAAAATTAGTCAAGATGCTTATCTTAGCTCTTTTAAAGTTTTAGAAATTCCCCAAACTTTAAGGATTTCATCTATGTTTTAATAACCAATTATTTTTTCAAACATCTGCAGAAAGATGAAGATTAATCTTTTTGAAAAAAATTTAAAAATAAACACTAAAATATCATTCTGAGTTACAAGGAGCAATAAGAACACTTTGGACCATTTAAATGAGCACAATACATAAAAGTATTTATCTTTTACAATTCATTACAGGTCTTTTGCATCACTTTTCACATGAAGGCAATCCAAACAACAAATGTTTACACCCCCAGTTCTTAAATTTACCACAAATATTAACAAAGCCAAAGAATCTCAGCTACATTACTATAAACCTGTACTTAGAAATAAGTTGTTGAAAATTTGGAGCTTTGAAATCATATTCCTTGATGTTCTCCTAACAACAGAACTTCTAGAAAGGGAAAAAAAAAAAAGACAAGAAATGGAGAACCTATTTTATATAAATATTTACATAAATATTATGTAAAATTATCTTAAGAAAAGCTATATATATAGTTATTTACATATAATTTCAATATTTATTTATATAAGATATATATATATATATATATATATATATATATATATATATATATATATATATATATATATATATATATATACACTTAATACATACCACATACACAATCAGTGATTTATAAAGGTTTCATAGAAAAGTATCATTATGACCAAATTCTGGAAAGGAAGGGAGAAATGAGAAATAGAAAAAATTTGGCCTTAAGGAAATAAACAAAATGGCATTCTGAATAACTAGAAAATTAAGAAATGGGAAATGGAAAAATGTAAAAGACTAATACTAAGAAAAAAAAAAGAAAACAAGCTGTCAAGCCAATTTGAGTAAAAAATACTGTTTTCCCTATCTAATGGAGAAGTAACATCTCTGAGAAATGTGAAAACAACATACTGTGGCTGTCAAGGGGAAGAAAATTAATAAGATTTTCATGACAGACACATACACATGCAATGTACTATAAATATAAGCCTCCATTAAAGATCTTCTGAAAAGTGAGGGGAGGGATGAAGATATTTTCCTAATATGTTTCCCTCTATCTTTCTGAAATCCTTGCCATGTATACTTTGCTTTCTATATCTCCAGTCTTTTTGTTCACATGTATTGCTAACTTCAGTAAGTATACAAAAACTGATGCAAATGTCCATCAGTAATAATCACTGACTGAATCTTTGAAGAAGCCCAGTCTGCTAAAAGAAGTTTTTTTCAATCTAAGAGTTAATCCTATTGTCAGCAAACTTTGAAATACAGTGTTTTAGTGCATTTGCTCATGCACATATAAATCCCATGAGATTGTTAATTAAATATTTTAAGAGGGAAATTACTCATATGGATGGTAGACCAATGGATAGTTAAAACGAATGATGCCTAAACATGAATATTTTCTTTAGTTATCCTATCTTTATTGCACAATGAACTTTCTAGAGGAAACAGTAATGTTTAACTACTTAAAAAATGGAGAGAAGAAATGTTGGCTTGCTCCATTTTAAGATAATCCTGATCATTCATTGTCATTCATTTCTATGAGTGTCTCAGATTCTAGTTTATTTGTGATTGGAAAAAAATAGGAGGAAGTGAAATTTCTGAGATCTTATTTTCTTAAACTTGGATTTAAATAAGGCCATGTCTAGTGCTTCCCAGAACAGCAGCTTGTCTTTTGGAAGAACGAATATGTGGAAAGAGTGTGAAAATAGCATAGTACATATAGTTGCTAGGAACAAAATTTCTTTCCAGAATCAAGTATAAATGTGTCCCATTAGATTGTCCACTACATTCTTTGGAGGTCAGTCACATTAAAAAGTTAATGACCAATGGTTGCAATATCCCCCAAAAAAAGTGAGCTTAAGAAGCTGTATTGTAACAGAACAAAACATGCATGGCTATGTAAATAAATAAGTAACCAAAAAACAACCCACCACCAGGGAACAGGGCATGAACTATTAATAAAAATCCAAATGAATTTATTGAAATGTTCTAGGTCAGATGTTATGAAAAACTGATGCTCATTATTCTAAGGAATAGGTCATGCTCTTGTACTAAATGTTCTTGTGGGGTACTTGCTCCTTAATTAACATGAATTAATGAAGTCCCAGGTTTGCAGAGACACTGATGTGGGAAACATACTCTCATGAAAATTCTGAATGTTTTTCAATAGTTTTCCAGTAGCACAACATGACACAGAATCTTTTACTTCAGACAGGTCAAGGGCTTAGCCACTTGGTAATGATCCGAACATAAAGGACTTTACCAGCACAGAGGATCTAATATAATAAGCTCCTATTCTGTACATATTCCAAAAAACATTTTACAATGCATTAGTGACTAAATACCTTAAAGCATTTGGGGAGTCCAGAAAACTCCTCCCCTTCTGAAGGATGTAATTCATAAATCATTATGACTGATTTTCTTTCTTAAATTATGTTAATTTGATTATAATGTCAATTTCAGTAATTCCTAAACTAATTACTGTCTTGGAACAATAACTTTACCAGAATTTAAATGAAGCTACCATATGATCCTTTTGATTTCCATGTGCTTTGTCCCTTTTCTTGAATACTCTGTTAAAATTACTTATAAAAAAAAGAAAGCAAGTACTTTATTTTCACTGCTTTTGACAACAGTGTTGCTGGATTTTCTTTCAGCAATTTGGCACAGACCTAAAATCTCTCCTTGAATTTGTTTTTTTGTCATCAGCACCCACAAGGTCACAAATGGGAAAAGAAATTCAGGACTACTATTGGTTGAGTTATATATTTACATATATATTTCACCACCAACTCTTCACCCCTAATGTCCAACTCCCAACCTGGATTCTTCATCTGGGTAGGTTACTAATCAGTACCATGTTTGTAGAAGGTAATAAAAGTAGTATTAATCATAAAACTCTGAAGACGGGAAGGCCCAAAAGGCAACTATTCCAATACCTGAATAAGGATTCCTCTTACAACATAACTATCAGTGGATGTCTAACTTCTAATGGAGGATACCTACTGAGAGGGAATCACAGTTGAACAACAGGGATCCAACCTGGGGTCTGAAAGCTTTTTTTTTTTTATTTTAATATTTTGACATCTATATTTCACTATAATGGGCTTCCTTTGTAATCTTTTGTATTTAACTGGGAAAGGATTTATAGACTTTGCCAAATTATTTAAAAGGCTACAGGACACAAAAAAAGGCTCAAGGCTTCCATATCTAAAACAAGATCTTGAAAAGATCATTAAGACCTACCTACTTTCCCATTTACAGATGAGGAAACTGAGACTTAAAGTAGCTAAATGATGTCATCTAGAAAGGAAGATAGTAACGGTGATACTTAATATAATAAGAATTTGGTAATATTTTGCAAAATCCAAAAAAAATTCATTTCTTATATTTAACACTAAGATAATGACATTATGGATTCACTTATTTAAAAAAAAACACATACAGCATTTAAAGTTTTCACTTTGAAACAATGTCTCTGGTTTAAAAAAAATTCAATCATTAAAAATATGGAAAATAATCCTAATAAAGTTAGATACTGGGGAATAAATTCCAAATATGGATCAATGAACATATCATGTCATTAACATTACTAGCTGAAAATAAGTTGACTTTTTGTCATCATCACTTCACTATAATTTCACTGTATAATAATGCATTGAAGTTCATTACTCAAAAGATCCATTGTTAAACAGTATCAAAACCACCCAACCCAATAACCACAGAATAAAGAGTGAAAGGAAATAGAATCTTACATGAATACTAAAAGGAAATCCTACCACATGTATACATTATAAAATTCTATGGACTTCTATGAACTCCCAAGTGCTAATGCAAAATCATACCATATTCAACTCACTCAACACCCAGATGCTAACTTTTATAATATCAACACATTCTTTATTTATAGATTCAACAATCAACTTTTGAAAAAACAGACATTTTAAGAAAAATGGCACAGGGAAAAATTTAAAAAGCCACAATGACAATGGTCAACTTTATCTATCTGTCCCTATATCTATTCCTTCTAGATTTTTTTGTTCATGTGATTCAAAGTTTTGTCTACACAATCATTCTCAACTCAGAATGTCTCCAATTATGTCTATTAAAAAATTATTGAAGTAAAATGAATTTATATCTACAGTCTTAGCATGTACAAATGACTACAATAGACTAAAGATGGAATACAAGTTTGAAAAAGATGTCACAAAACTCAAAGCCATCTATGATACAGCAGATAATACCAAGTACAGAAGTTAAGTGACTTGTTCAAAGTCATACAATATCTAAGTATCAAAGGAAGGATTTAAATGTATGTCTTTCTGACTCCAAGTCCAACAGCTTATCCACTATGAATAAAGCTGCCTAGAAAAACAATAAAGAAATCATAAGTTTAGTATTCATTTATCAGCTTTGGTACTCCATTAGAAATCAAAGAGAGGCTAGGGAATTAAGAATATGAATAAGGGTAACTCTTACACTGTATGAATTTACTTACTGTTATTCCCTGAAACATTACAAGTTTTGTATATTTATTTAGTTACCTTGATTTGCCATCTATGTTTATTTTCCCTCATAAAATGTCTTTCTGAGGCAGAAATAGTAAAGGCATTTTTTTTTCAGATCATGAAATCACATAAATAAAAATCACATTCAATATAAGGCTAAGAAGAAACAGACCAAAAAGTAATTGGCAACTAAATAATTTCATCCTAAGGAATGAATGGGTAAAACAGCAAATCATGCATACAATTAATAATTTAATCCAAGAGAATTACAATAAGGAGAAAACATACCAACATTTGTGGGATGCAGCCAAAATGCTAATAAGGGGAAATTTTATATCTCTAGGTGCTTAGATGCATAAAATAGAGAAAGAGAAAAATCAATGAATTGGGCTTGCAATTTAAAAAAAGCTAAAAAAAGAACAAATTTAAAATCCATCAAATATGAAATTTGAAATTCTAAAAATAAAAGAGATTAATAAAATTGCAAGTAAAACATCTGTTTCATTAATAAAATACTAAATAAAATATACTAAATATATACTAAATAATAAAATATATACTAAATAACAAAAATGATACTTAATATAAAATACTAAAATACTAAATAAAATACTAAAAGTTTACAAAAAGTAGGCTTTATGAAAAAAACAATAAAATAGATAAACCTTTAATTAATTTGATTAGAAAGAAGAAAATCAAACCATAAGTCTCAAAAAGTAAAAGGGAGAACTATCCACCAAATGAAGAGGAAATTAGAGCAATAATTAGAAGTTACTTTACCCAACTTTATGCCAATAAATTTGATAAACTAAGTGAAATAAAGGAATACCTACAAAAATATAGATTACCCAGATCAACAGAAGAGGAAATAAATTACTTAAATAGTCCCATTTTAGAAAAATGAATAGAACAAGCTATTAATCAACTCCCTAAGGAAAAATCCCCAGGACCAGATGGATTTACATGTGAATTCTAGCAAACCTTTAAAGAACAATTAACTCCAATACTATATAAACTATTTAAAAAAAATAGGGTAAGAAGGACTACTACCAAATTTCTTTTATGACAAAAACATGATACTGATACTTAAACCAGGTAGGACGAAAACAGAGAAAGAAAATTATAGACAATCTCCCTCGTGAATATTGATGCAAAAATCTCCCCCCCCCCCTTTGAGGCTGGGGTTAAGTGACTTGCCCAGGGTCACATAGCTAGGAAGTGTTAAATGTCTGAGAATAGATTTGAACTCCAGTCCTCCTGAATTCAGGGCTGGTGCTCTATCCATTTTGCCAGCTAGCTGCCCCAATGCAAAAATCTTAAAAATTATTAGAAAGGAGATTACTGAAAATAATTCCCAGGATAATACATCGAGCTAGGATTTATACCGGGAATTCAGGGCTGGTTCAATATTAGGAAAACTATTAGTGTAACTGACTATATCAATAACCAAATCAACAAAAACCATATGATTATCTCAATAGATAAAAAAAAAAAAAAGCATCTGATAAAATCTAATACCCATTCCTATTAAAAACCCTAGAGAGTATAGGAATAAATGGACTTTTCTTTAAAACAGTCAGTAACATCTATTTAAAACCATTAGCAAGCATCATATGCTATGGGGATAAACTGGAACCATTCCCAGTAAGTTCAGGGTTCATGAAACAAGATTGGCCACTACCACCATGATTATTCAATATTTTACTAGAAATGTTAGCTTTGGCAATAAGAGAAGAAAAAGAGATTAAAGAATAAAAGTAGGAAATGAGGAAACCAAATTATCACTTTTTGCAGATGATATGATGGTATCCCAGAGAACCTCAGAGAATCAATTAAAAAACTATTAGAAATGATCTACAATTTTAGCAAAGTTGCAGGATACAAAATAAATCCACATCACTAACAAGCCCAACAGCAAGAAATAACAAGAGAAATTCCATTTAAAATAACTGTTGATAGTATAAAATATCTGAGAATCTATCTGCCAAGGGAAAGCAAAACTACAAAACACTTTCCACACAAAGTCAGATCTAAACAACTGGAAAAATATCAAGTAATCTTGGTTAGGTCCAGCGAATATAATAAAGATGACAATATTACCTAAAGTAATCTACTTATTTAGTGCTATACCAAACTCCCAAGAAACTATTTTACTGACCTAGAAAAAAAATAACAAAATTTATCTGGAAGAACAAAAGGTCAAGAATTTTAAGGAAATTAATGGGAAAAAAAAAAAAGAAAAAAGAAATAAAGATGGCCTAGCTATACCAGATCTAAAACTATATTATAAAGCAGCAACCATCAAAACTATTTGATACTGGCTAAGAAACAAAGTAGTTGATCGATGGAATAGGTTAGGTTCACAGGATAAAACAGTTAATGACTATAGTAATCTATTGTTTGACAAACCCAAAGACACCATCTTCTGGAATAAGAACTCACTATTTGACAAAAAATGCTGGGAAAATTGGAAACTAGTAAAACAGAAACTGGGCACTGACCCACAGCTAACACTAAATACCAAGATGAGTTTGAAATGGGTTCATGATCTAGACATAAAGAATGTTATTATAAACAAATTAGAAGAACATAGGATAGTTTACTTTTCAGACCTGTGGAGGAGGAGGGAATTTGTGACCAAAGAATAACCAAAGATCACTATTGATTAAAAAAAAAAAAAAAAAAAAAAAAAGATAATTTTGATTATATTAAGTTAAAAAGATTTTGTACAAACAAAACTAATGTAGACAAAATTAGAAGGGAAGCAATAAACTAGGAAAACATTTTTACATTCAAAGATTATAAAAAAGGCCTCATTTCTAAAATATATAGAGAATTCAATCAAATTTATAAGACTTCAAGGCATTCTCCAATTGATACATGGCCAATTTTCAGATGAAGAAATTGAAAGTATTTCTAGTCATATGAAAAGGTAATCCAAATCACTACTGATCAGAGAAATGCAAATTAAGACAACTCTGAGAAACCACTACATACCTCTCAGATTGGCTAAGATGACAGGAAAAGATAATGCAGAATGTTGGAGAGGATGTAGGAAAGCTGGGACACTGATATATTGTTGGTTGGAACTGGAATGGATCCAACCATTCTGGAGAGCAGTTTGGAACCATGCTCAGAAAGTTATCAGACTGTGCATACTCATTGATCCAGCAGTGTTTATACTGGCATTATACCCCAAAGAGATCTTAAAGGAAAGAAAGGAACCCACATGTGCATAAAAAATGTTTGTGGCAGCCCTTTTTGTAGTGGCTAGAAACTGGAAAGTGAATGGATGCCCATCAGTTGGAGAATGGCTGAATAAGTTGTGGTATATGAATGTTATGGAATATTATTGCTCTGAAAGAAAAGACCAACAGGATAATTTTAAACAGGCCTAGTGAGACTTACATGAACTGATGCTAAGCGAAATAAGCAGAACCAGGAGATTATTGTATATGACAACAATAAGACTATACAATATCAATTCTGATGGACATAGCTCTCTTCAACAATGAGAGGATTCAAACCAGTTCCAATTGTTCAGTGCTGAAGAAAGCTATTATACACCTAGAGAAAGGCTTGTGGGAACTAAGTATGGACCACAACATAGCATTTTCAAATTTTCTGTTGATGTTTGCTTGCATTTTGTTTTTCTTCTCAGTTTTTTTTTCTTTCTAGATCTGATTTTTTTTGTGCAGCAAGATAACTCTATAAATATGTATACATATATTGGATTCAACATATATTTTAACACATTTAATAGGTATTGGATTACCTGCCATGTAGGGAAGAGGGTGAGGGGAAGGAGAGAACGTTTTCCAAGGGTCAATGTTGAAAAATTACCCATGCATATGTTTTGTAAATAAAAAGCTTTAATTTAAAAAAAAAAAATCCTTTCTGGGGCAATTAGCACCCTGCAATTAACAGGATATAACAAAAAAAAACATATATGTCTCCGTAAACAGAATATCAGATAGCAAAAAGGAGTGCTATAAAGAATGTTTTGGTTAAATCCTTTCTAATTGTTTGACAGTTTAAAAAAAAAAAAACAAACAAACAAAACTATAGATGGATTGCCAAATGAAAATTTAAATCCTCAGAAAGTTTAAAAGCAAAACTAGGTTTGAGAATCTAGCACCCTTTCAAAATTTACATTTAAATAAATATTAAGGATACCCACAAAAAGACATGGATTTGACTCTATTTCAATTGAGAAGATATATTCCAGAGGGACTTGTCTGTTACTTAGAATATATAACAGAGGAAGGGAATTATTATGATAACCAATCAACAAGCACTTAAATAAGCACTTTACTATATGTCAGACACTATGATAAATACATAGTATAACAAACCAAAAGTGAAACAGACCCTGCTCAGCTTAAGGAAGAGCTGAATTCAGATCCACCTTATATATTTATTATCTGTGCCTAGGAAAAGTATTTAGCCTTTGTTTAGTTTTTCTAGCTATCTAGCTACTTAGGCAGTAAGGTAGCAGAATAGATAGAACTTCAGGCCTAGAATCAAAAGAGTTTAAATCTAGCTACATCACACTTGTGAAGTCAGTTAACTTCTGTTTGCCCTAGTTTTTTTATCTGTAAACTGGGGATACTTCCCTACTTCCCAGGGTTGTTGTGAGGATCAAATGAGATAATAATTATAAATCATTTAGCACAGTGTATGACACCGAGTAAGTACTTTGTAAATGTTAGCTATTACCAGCTATCATTATAATATAATTATTATTATTATTATTATTATTATTATTATTATTATTATTATTAGTTCCAGTTTCTGTCTGTAATACAGGTTGTTGTTTGTCCTTCACTCTTAAAAAGGAACATAACTTCAGGGAGATGATACTATGCTATGATACACAACTAAATTGGATTTAAATGAGGAAGGGAGGGCTGTCTAAGGTCATCTGCTTCACATTTCCCCTCCAGAGTTATATGGGTCCTGTAGCCATATAGAGATCAGCATGACTGGAGATGGCCTTGGATGAATGGGAAACTTTGGTCTTTTTAAGCTAAGATCTTCAACAGTTCTCAGTATCCAAATGATGACCAAATGTTTTGGTCTAGGACCTACTGGTGGCCAATGACAATCAGATTAGTTTTGATTTAAGACCTGGTTCTTAAGAAAGAAATCTAGCCAGTAGCCCCAAGATATCTTGGACAAGAAAAAAAAATGCTTTTAAGAGCATCTATAGGTACAGATATGATACCTTATGTGGACAGCAGGAGAGAAAGAGGGAAGGACAGAGGTGGTTCAGTGGATAGAGCACTGGTCTCAGGAGAACCTGAGTTGAAGATCCAGCCTCAGACACTTAACATTTCCTACCCGTGTGACCCCTGTAGGAAGCTTATTTAACCCCAATTGCCACCCCCCCACCAAAAAAAAAAAAAAAAAAGGGAATAATAAAAGTATATCTCCCAGGGTGTTTTCACATTTATGTATATATGTATTTAAATTTAAAGTATTTTTACTTTACAGACTCAGACTTTATTTTTACTTTACTTTACAGCCTCATATATTTAATACTCCTTAGCTGTGTTACCCCTGAGTGAGTCACTTAATCCAATTGCCCCAGCAAAAAACAAATAAATTTAGAGCATTTCAATATATTGTAGTATATATTTATTATATGAGTTTTATATGTGTATTAGATAAATGTAAATAAATTACATAAATACAAGCAATTATGATTACAGTTACTAATTTGGGGTGAGAATCTCAAAGATTAATGTAGGTGGTATAGAGCTCTTCATATAAATCCTGTTCACAGGTATCTCTGGATATGTCCTCTTTTTTTTTTTTTTTTTTTTATTATAGTTTTTATTTACCAGATAAATAAATGGGTAATTCTACAGCATTGACAACTGCCAAACCTTTTTTTCCAATTTTTCCCCTCCTTCCCCCCACCCCCTTCCCCGGATGGTAAGTTGACCAATACAAGTTAAATATGTTAAAGTATAAATTAAATATAATATATGTATACATGTCTAAAGAGTTATTTTGCTGTACAAAAAGAATCGGACTTTGAAAAAGTGTACAATTAGCCTGTGAAGGAAATCAAAAATGCAGGTGGACAAAAATAGAAGGATTGGGAATTCTATGAAGTGATTCATAGTCATCTCCCAAAGTTCTTTCACTGGGTGTAGCTGGTTCAATTTATTACTGCTCTATTGGAACTGATTTGGTTCATCTCATTGTTGAAGAGGCCACATCCATCAGAATTGATCATCCTATAGTATTATTGTTGAAGTATACAACGATCTCCTGGTCCTGCTCATTTCACTAAGCATCAGTTCATGTAAGTCTCTCCAGGCCTTTCTGAAATCTGGATGTGTCCTCTTGAAGGCTGTGCTCATTAAAAGAAATTGTTGGTAGTTTCAAAAGAAATGGGAAAGGTTTATAGTTTAAGGTCCAGAGAGTATCTGTTGCCTGAGGACAACCTCAGCTACTTCTGGACAGATTCATTATCAGAAGGCAATCCATTCTTTATCTTGGTAGCTTAAGAAACAAGAAAAAACACTAAACAGCTCTTACTCCTTTGCATACCTTTCTATTTTTCTTTTCTTATCTGTCTCAGTCTCTTTGTTTCTCTCTTTCTCTCTGTCCCTGTTTCTTTGTTTCTGTCTCTATTTCTCATTTCTCTCTCTCTCTGTGTCTCTCTCATGTGGTAGAGTTTTGGGGAAAGAAAAGAAAATGAATCTTATGGTGGAATGAGAATCAAAGAGTATTTAAGAGGAACATCATGATTACAAATTATTTATCTGATCCAATGATCCAATGGTATCAAATTTAGTCAGAGGGCTCTCTTCCAAATATGGTATCCCCTACATAGCATGTGCTAAAATCATAGAGAAACCTTTGATAGAAGCCACCAGCTGTACATTGATTCAGTGATCCTTTGAAGGTTAATATTAAGCAAAGCATAAAATAGAAAGACAAACCGTTAACAAATTGTTTCCAGTATCATGGAGAACATCCAAATAGAAGGATTATCTAGAAATAGTGAAGTTGTCCAGATGCTGCTGTTTACACTGGACATTGTGCTGATGACATGTAGCCCCAGAACACAAGTCCTCCTCAAGAAGATCCATTTTGTTAACATCAATATTTTCCTCCTCTCTGGAGGAGGAGGAGAGTCTACTCTAGGTCAGAGTTGGCAGCTCTCTACAGGAAGAAGAATCTGGCCGAGAGATTGAGTTGAGACAGCAGATCTCCTTCCAGAGAGAGATCAGCAGTTTCTGGAGACAACAGAACTTTATACTCCTAGTACTAGTTTACTACAAATAATGGGACAAAGGTGATTCTTCTAAGACTATGGTGTTTTCCCAGTTCAAAGCATTACAGAACTTTGTTGAAAGCTTGGGGCTTCAGTGACAGGTACTATACTCTAACCTAGAACTTTACTGTTGCTCGAGGATAAAACCATCCCCCCCACTTCTTCTGATTTACTTAGGAACCATTTCAGAAGTTCAAATAAAAATTCCCTTGTTTCATCTAAACAAGCAATCCTAAAGAGGTGGGGGAAGAATGAGTAGCATAAGGAAGTGCAACCTTTGTGTTGCTTTGTGGCTTTGTGTGGGACAGGTGTTAGATCTCTTCCCCAAATTAACTAATCAGAGACATCTTCAGGTACAAATGGAAAGCATTTATTTAATCCTTTCAGGGAGAGGTCCAAGCACTCCTGGGAGATGTCCCAGATTTCAACATGTGCTAATTGATCTGACAAGCTAGAAACTTGTCAGGCCTTAATTAGCAAAAAGACCCAAGCTTTTTCATTGGACAGACTGAAAGGAAATAACCATCCTTGACCAATGGTCACCAATATTGTCTGCTTCCTGTGGGTCATGTTACTTCATGTCACTGATTTGAATCTTGGCCTTTAGAGATCTCTAGGCCCAGAGACAACGTGATGCATCTGCAGACCTCATGATCGTGATCATGTAATCTAGGCCTAATCCCAGACTTCCAAAGAAAGTTTCACCTATCTTTCAGTTTCAGAGCGTAATCCTCTCAAATAGTGCAGTTCACCATACTCTATCTCATCTTTTACAGCTGAGATTGAGTAATAGTCACCAAAGGAAGCTGGACTTCTTGTTGGTGTCATTTGCCTTTCCTTCTGAAAGAGGACCAGGACATGTGATAAACCTGGGGGACAAAGCCCAAATGCTCTGAATTTTGTAAACATATAACACCACCAGCCAGAAAAGGATACAGAAAAAAAGTCTCTGGCAAAGGAGAGCTGAATCAGATTTTATTCATACCAATATTTACTCAGAATATAATGTGGGTTTCAAAACCTTAATTTTTTTGGCTGCTAAAAATTAAGAAGTTCTTTCAAGATGATTATTCTAGAAAGACCATATTTAAAGCACCTATGCTAAGAATACCTTGTGGCTAATGTGTTAATGTTGGAGAAAGTATAAGTTAATTTACTAATATATTTCAATAATTATATTTATTTATCCCTAATGAATATTGATACTAAAATCCTAAATAAAATATTAGCAAAAAGACTATAGAAAATCATCCCCACTATGGCACTATGATCAAGTGGGATTTATACCAGAAATGCAGGGCTGGTTCAATATTAGGAGAACTATTAGCATAATTGACTATATCAATAACCAAATTATCAAAAATCATATGAACCATCTTAATAAATGCAGAAAAAGCATTTTACAAAATCCAACATCCATTCCTATTAAAAACACTTGAAAGTATAGGAATAAATGGACTATTCCTTAAAATAATCAGGAGCATATATTTAAAACCATCAGTAAACATCATATGTAATGGCGATAAACTGGAACCTTTCCCAGTAAGATCAGGAGTGAAACAAGGTTGCCCACTATCACCATTACTATTCAATATTGTACTAGAAACGCTAGCCTCAGCAATAAGAGTGTAGAAAGAGATTAAAGGAATTAGAGTAGGTAATGAGGAAACCAAACTATCACTCTTTGCAGATGATATGATGGTATACTTAGAGAACCCCAAAGATTCTGCTAAAAAGCTATTAGAAATCATTCATAACTTTAGCAAAGTTGCAGGATACAAAATAAATCCACATAAGTCCTCAGCATTTTTATACATTACCAACAAAATCCAACAGCAAGCGATACAAAGATATTTTGAATTCCTTCAAAACTGTCGATAGTATAAAATATTTGTGAATCTATCTACCAAAGGAAAGTCAGGAATTATATGAGCAAAATTACAAAACACTTGCCACAAAAATAAAGTCAGATTTTAAAAATTGGAAAAATATTAAGTGCTCTTGGATAAGCCAAGCAAATATAATAAAGATGACAATAATCTCTAAAGTAATCTATTTATTTAGTGCTATACCAATCAGACTTCCAAGAAACTATTTTAATGACCTAGAAAAAAATAACAACAAAAAAGTTTGTATTTTTTGTTTTTCTTCCCAGGCTATTTTTACCTTCTGAATCCAATTCTTCCTGTGCAACAACCACAAAAAATTCAGTTCTGTACACATATATTGTATCTAGGATGTACTATAATATATTTACCATGTATGGGAATGCCTGTCATCTAGGGGAGAGGGAAGGAGGGGAAAATTCGGAACAGAAGGGAGTACAAGGGATAATATTGTAACAAATTACCCATGCATATGAACTGTCCAAAAAAAGTTATAATTACAAAATTAATAAAAAACAAAACAACAAATATATTTATTTAATATAATACATAACCATAAAATGTATAATTCGTAGAAAATAGAGAACAATTCTGAATTTTTAATAAGCTTGAATTCATTTCTGAAGATCAGAAATGACACTACTGTCTTGTCTTCTCAAGCTAAGTTATAGTACAGAAATCTTAAGAGTACACAACCACTAATATGCTGTTGGAGTCCAATAAATATTATATACTAATCACAGAGGTGAGAATTTTAGAAGGCAAAATGAGTTTTATGTCATGGAACTTAAAAAAATGTAATTATAAGCAATCTCAATACTTAATCCATGAAGTTGTAATTTTTGTGTCTAATTTTACAATTAGGGCATCCCAAACTGACAATCAATATTGAGATCTACACATAAATACATGAAAAGTTAGACCTATACACATATCTCTCTGGTCATGTGGTGAATAGACCATGGAATAAGAAAGACCTGAGTACAAATCCTATTTCAGATACTTAACTTGGAGAAATCACATAACTGCCATCTCCCTCATTTCCTTACCTGTAAAAATGTGGATGAATAATAGCACCTACCTCAAAGCATCATTATAGAGATCAAATGAGATAATAATAGTAAAAATTGCTTAGCACAATATGTGGCACATGCTGGAATCTATATAAATGCTTCTTTCCTTTTCCTTTCCCTCCTTTTCCCTTCCCTATTTCATTAGAAAATCTGATCTCATCCTTGAAATTCACTTTGGGTTGCTTTTCAGGGAAAAAAGAAATGGGATAATGAAAGATTAAGAAAAATTCACATTAGGAAGTTTCCTGGACTCTCCTCAATAGGAAGACTCAACTACAGTATCTAGTCAATTGGGTAGGCTAAACTGACTAACCAGTTTAACAAAAACTGGTTAAAAATATTCATATCCTGACATTGCTCAAGGCATTCCACTGATTGCAACCTCCCACAATCCTGAAGTCCTCTAAGAATGACAGTTCATTAGTACAAAAAGTTGATCCTCTAACAAAATGCTATATAGTTCAGAAGGGTGGATCTATCACTTGGACAGATGAGCAACCCAGTTTCTAGCTCAAGAATACAAACAGCTTATAACTGCCTGGAGTCACAAAATAATATAATTATCAAGTTGAGTAACAACCCAAAGAGCACCTAACTCAATCCTTACTAGAAGAATCCACTCTAGAGAATTCCAGACAAAAGGTCAAAGATAATACTGAATATCAAAATAAACAAAACTTTACTGTAACAATTTACATTTAAATTAATTTATTTCAATGCACAAGGGTACTCCATTAAGTTACCCCATCAGGATTCTTTATCCACTCTTAGCTTTGCTTTTTCTTCTAATGATTAGAACTAATATGCTCTCCATTCTTCTTGGATTTGCTCTTTTTTTTTTTTAAGTAACACTTCATAAATATCTCTCTATTTCTCACACTGATTCATTTTGGTGGCACTTACGTATTCCATAATAAAAAGAACTGTTTATTTAACGTTATCTTAATGTTGGTTATTTAGAGTGATTCAACTTTGGAGCAATGCTATGTTGCAACAAAAACATGTAAACAGTTCTTTCTGATAACAGTTCTGATTGCATACCTTCACACTGTGGAGGATATGACAGACAGCCTTTCTGCTCTTTTGAAATCACCATAACTTCTTTTTCCTTTCTATCACAGAATGGGATTTTTTTTTTTTTAATTTGGTGACGTCTACAGATTTTTTATCATTATTCCTTGGTTCACCAGAGGGGATTTTCTGCTCAGAAGGAAGGTCTTATTCCACCTTCTATAGGAAAAATCTCAAACCTGCTACACAGCCCCAAAGACAAAGAAATTTCCTTCCTTTCTTATCAAATTCATTCTTCTACCTTCCAACTCTCTTAAACGCATTCGTTAACCTTGTCTCTCTGTAACCCAAATGAAGTCTTGCTCCAATGGTTTTATCCCTCCATGTTGTCAATCTGACTTGTCAATGTCATTTGTCAAAGCATTTAGAATGCTTTTCAAATAATTCACCAAAAGCTAAATGTTATCTTTCTTGATCCCCACTCTTAAGACAGACAGTATTCTTCAACTTTTGGACAATACCTTTTAGGGTTATCTTTTAAATAGTTTTTTGGATCCCTGTCCTTTTTGAAAAGGTGGAAGATTATGAATATGGACTACTATAAACACACTCTAACATAATAGATATGCCTGTTGGATTTTTCTGAAGTGTGTGTATATATCTGTGTGTGAGAGAGAAAGAGAGAGACAGAGAAAGAAACACGGAGAGATAGATAGATAGAAACAGAGATATAAATGTTAAATCTTTGCCATAAGGAATGTCTTTTTAGGTTGGGAAAGAGGGAAGAATATTTTTGGAAAGGAAAGCAATGTAAAAATAAAAGATAACAATTGAAATCAGATTAAAAAAAAAATTAGGGAGAAACTACCAGTTGAATAGTATTTTATTTCTTTGTGGCAATTCCTATCTGCCACCTTGAGAGAAAATTCTAGATGTTAGTTAGCTATGTTGACTTCATCATCAGGATCCTAACTGCTCTGACAATTGTTTTATAAACTATTAGGAATTTATTTTTTCCCCATTTCATTTCAAAATCTCTTTTTCCTTAATTTCCTTATGTACTTGATTTCATTTTCCTTTGCAGTATGAAATTTTTTTGTTTTAAGCAACTTATTGAAAAGTTGCTATTTCAATCTCATATAAATATGGAATGGCTGAATAATTTACTATGCCAGAATTTCAAACATATGGAAACCACGAAGCATAATGAAAAAGTCCTTTTGTAAATTTTGACTAGAAGGTGGAAGTAGTAAGACATTTCAGAAGAGTATGGAAGAAAATTGTTTACACAAGAGACTGGGAGAAGGAAGGGATGCAATGAGTTCTCAGAAACCAAAGGAATTAGAACTCCTTAGCATTTATAGAGAATACAACCGAGTAATAAGAATACCGTGGGATTTCTTTTTCAAAGACTTTTCCAATTCTAAAATTCTATTATCTTAATGAACATATACATCTTTACTCTACCCATGTGCTCCAGTGAGTTCATAGGTATCTTGAACTGAAAAAAGGCCTTTATATACAATATAAAACTTATTAAACAAATCTAATTCTTATATTTTTTTTGCAGTAGTTTAAACAAGTTTATTTGATTTGAATTTCATCAAGCTCACTATTTAAGAGATTTGTTAAAGTGATGATTGATATCCTGATCCAGAATAGAATTTTATAGATTTTTAACTGAGATCAAGGGGAAACAAGGAGAAAAGATAAGATTAATAAGAGGTAATTGTTATATGAATTTGGTTTTGGGCATCAAAAGGGTGGGGGATAAATCTGATGGGGAAAATAAAAAGGAACAATTATCTGCAGGCAAATTATATTAGTGTAACATGATGGACCCTCTATACTACTCTGCAATCCATAAGAAAAGTTGACTTATTGTGGATTTATGAGACTCATGAGCACTATTCCAGGACTGACACAAAAATTGGTATGATATATTATATCTTGGGTGTGGGTGCTGCTTTAATTAGAAATTATTATTTCATTTGTGAATGCTCTGCTTTTCTACAACATAAAATAATTTAAAATTTTAGTTAAAGGTAGAAACTCCAAAGATTGAATATATTAATACAGTTATGAAAGTAAGCACTAGCCAAAATGAATAAGATGTAAAAAGTTGAGATTAGCAGTTACAGTCAAAGTAGCTAATATAGAACAATATTCTTAATACTATGCAAAAAAATTTAATATAAACAAAAGGACTATAGTTACATATCAAAAAAATTGAATACTGTGGCCAAGTTAGATTCATATCAGGAATAGATGATTGGTTTTCTATTATCAACAAAATAGACTATATTAATAAGAACAAAAAAAAATTCATATTTTATGTCAAAAAATGCAGCAAAATCTGTACATATATTGCAAATAATATCTATTTTATTTTTAATAGAAAACATGGGAATAAATGGCCACTTTCTTTAAATGATAAGTAATATATTTCTAAAGTCAAGAGGCAGAATCATATGTAATGAAGACAATATAGACCTTTACAATAAGAATAGCAGTAATGCAAGATCGCACAATATCAGCACAATATATTGTTTTATTTAGATGCTAGATTTATTATTAAAACCAAAAAATGAAATTCATAAAAAAAATCACTGATAAGGAAAAAGCAGTATTATTGGGAGTTTTTCAGATGACTCAATTTATTTGCAGATCTGTAAAGAACCAACTAAAATTCAATTAGAATTGAATCAATTAGAATTTTAGTTGATTCTTTACAGTTTTTCAAATAAATTAAAAACACAGCTCATATAAATAAATTTACTTTCAAGTAAAAATTACCTTCAAAATACAGTAGAGAGAGAAATTTACCTTAAAATAACTATAGAATATATAAAATACTTATGAGTCTACCTATCAAGACACACATTATAAGAATATAATTACAAATTAATCTTTATAGTGATAAGGACAAACCTAAATAATGAAATGTATATGGGAGAATGAAAGGACTAATCTGCTAAACATGACAAAAAGGAAATGCGATTAAGAGTCCTTGGCAAGGAGAAGAGCTACCTTTTCATGGGAAATGTAAAAAAGGATAATGGAGAGATGATATTAAAAGGATGTGAAATTTATAACACTTGAAGAAATGGTTTACATAACTCATATGAAACTCCCATGGAAAGAATGATAAAAAGGACAGTCCTCAGAACGATCTGTGGTAAAATGTCATAGACAGTACATCACAGTTTCTTCACGCTTCAGTTATCTCCATTAGGACTTATCCCAAGAGATTAGTGGATTTTTTTTTCCTATGAGTAGACACTTTTTTGTTTAGGCAGAAGTGCCACTTAAATAGTAAAAAATTATGACATCAAATGCCAGAGGATACCAAATGCTCATATATACATCTCATGTATGGGAATTTTAATAATTTCTTTGGGAGTTCTTGTGTATGTAAGGAAAGAGGTGTTTTAGAGACCATGAACCAGAAGGAAAGAGAGATGTTTGAATTCTGCCTTAGATACTTGATAGTTATGTGACCCTGCCTACTGGCAGGCCTGCTAATGGTATAATGGTATAAATGGGATAGCAAAATATCTTAGGAAGCTGTGGCTGAGAAGAGAAAAATATGGTAAGGGAACTAAAGGGTTTTATTAGGTAGACAGAGATCTTGACAAAAGACCAAAAAGATAAAAGACTGAAAATAAAAGCAACAGTTCAGCACAAGTCAGCCATCATCAGTAGAACTGGCAACCATATCTTCTTCAAGCCAAAGCAGTCATTCATAGCCTTCTCCTCCTCATCTTATGTTATAATTCACTGCATCATCTGTAAAGCTACAAATAGGCTCTATTTTTGTCATGCTGAGAACAGGGCAACGTCTATATAGGTGGAAAAACCCTTTTCCCAAAACCAAAGCATTCCACTGCATTGAACATATCTCAGCTTTCACTTCTAAGACACCAGATACTCTTTCACACACTCCCACCCCCACACTAAGTTCCTCACCTCCAGGACCAGAGCATTCACCTACTACAGGGCCATTGTTCCTACTGGCATGCTTGCTATATCACTAAGAATCTATTCTACATCTTAAATATGCACCTTTAAAAGCTTTCTATTTTCCTGAATTCTCATGGATGCTTTTGTACAAGCACTGCCTGCCCCTTACACACACACACACACACACACACACACACACACACACACACACATATACACAGAGTAAGATACCAACAGTAGGGCCTTGCACACAGTAGGCAGCTAGTAAATGTTTTCTGAATCCCTTATTTGATGTATTGAAGCTCCTTGTAGCAAACAAGCAGCAAGCTATAAGTGAAACTAAGGTTTTTTGAAAGTAGCGCCTATGGATTGGCCAGTGGTGTTGGAAAGGCAGAGGTGTTAAGCCACAATTGCATTTGTCAGAATACTCTTCACTGCTGTGACCTACATGTTTGAATGTACTCCATCAGCATTCATTACTTGTATGCTCCCCCCCAATAGAATTTTTTTGGGAATTTTAAAAAGAAAATTACTGTTATCAAATCTATATCCAAAGATTAAATTATATAATTTTACCCAAATATCATCTTATTCACAAATTTTACATGTCTCTTTACTGATGAGCTATCCATAGAAGTGTGATGGATTGTATAAGTTATTTAAAGTTGTATTAAGATGACAAAAACTCTTCTCAAGGGGCGGCTAGGTGGCGCAGTGGATAGAGCACCAGCCTGAAGTCAGGAGGACCTGAGTTCAAATGTGATCTTAGACACTTAACACTTTCTAACTGTGTGACCCTGGGCAAATCACTTAACCCCAACTGCCTCAGCAAAAATAAAATAAAAGAAAAGAAAAAATAAAAATAAAAACTCTGCTCAAAATCATGGCTCTTACCAGTAGATCAGCAAGAAAGGTAATAGACCTAAGCAGAAAAAATTAAAGATTAGGGGCAAAAACAAAAACAAAAACTGGTGTCAATAGGTAGGGCTTGGTATGATTAAAAACACAGTATTCAAAGAATATAGGTTGAAAGGAAAGCTTTACTGGGATTCAGGGTGGTTGGAGGATTATGCACAATTAATATAGTAGCAAAATCATTGATTTTGTTTGATGCATGGAGAAAGAGTAATAAGTGTATGTGACCCAGCCAGTAAAATTCTTGGCTATCTAACTGATCAATATATCCACAAGACTGAATTTTTAAATGTTGGATATTTGTATTCCATATTTTATTTTTTTAATTTCATATTTTATTTTTTAAAATTTATTTTATTATAGCTTTTTATTTACAAAGCATATGCATGTTTTCTTTCAACACCCTTGCAAAACCTTCTATTCCCAATTTTTCCCTCCTCCCCCCCTCTCCTAGATGGCAGGTAGTCTAATATATGTTAAATATATTAAAATTATACATCCATATTTTAAAAATATCACTGGGACCATAAAAAATTCTACTTGGTACATAAATAAGATTCTGCTTCCATTCCATGCCTGGAATCATAAAAATTTTCTTAGCCTGTTTAATAATCAGCCAAATTTAACCAAAGTAATAAAGTAATAAAAGTTTAAAATTTAAAATAAAGTTTAAAGAAAATAGAAAAAATTTTTGTGTGCTGCAGAAGATTTGTAGTTAAAAGATTATGGATTGGAATTCTGGCCCTGCAGTGAGAAGATTCACTTAATCTAATTGTGAACAAATCACTTAATCTCTTTGGCTCTCAATAAATTGAGGAAATGGGACTAGATAGTCTCTCAGGTTCCTTCCACCTTTAAATCCTACAATCCTAAAATCCTATCCTAGAGAAAATATTTTCTTAATCAGCCCTGATTATCACATATAATAAACAATTCAAAGAAGGACAACATATAAGTACTAAGATAAGCCTATACTTTTTTTCCTTGACTGACTTTACCTGTCAACCAAATTCAGCATTTTGCAAATAAAAATTGAGCTCTATAGAGGCATTGGTATAGACATATCTTAAGAGCATACTATGAACAAAGTTCTGCTAGAATGAAATTGTTGCTGTCTTTAAGAGCCATACAATATAGCAAAGAAAATAACTGTTGGTATGTAATCATAATACTCAGTAAGAGCACATAAGGGAGGTACAAAGTACTGTAAAATTTCTGGAGAAGGAAAAATCATGTTTCAAAAGGGTGTTATAAGGTAGAATGGACCTCACAAAGAGATGAAATTGGACTTATGTCTCAAAAAACTTCACAAGGAATATGAGGCATATGAGTAAGATAGCATTTGAAAAAAAAAATAAGTAAAGATGTAATTCAATGATATTTAGGTAAGAAACATAAAGTTGTGAATATTAACAGGAGACACAGGTATAGGAGCATACCTGGAGAGTGGACATTTAGCAAAAAATGTTCATTTAAACAATAAAAATGCATCACATACATTATTATGGATCTTGCTAGGAGTTATATGCTACATTTCTTGAGAGCTAATGATAACTTCCAAATACAGCCTAAGTAGGGAATTCATCATATAATGTGATTTTATTAGCTTCTTTGTCCATTATCTCTTTTCACTATTGTTATTTTGCATCTCTCCCAGCATTAAGAACAGAGCTTCACCCAGTAAGTGTTCAATAAATGCTTGTTAACTAACCATTGTAATGGAAATCCCAGTAATAACAAGAAGATTTCCAACTCTAACCAGGGGTCCATTTATTCTGAACAATAGCCAATACAATGGCATTTTGGTACAATAAAGAGATTCTAGACATCTCATTGATGTTCATTGTCATGGATTTGGACCTAAATAAAGAAAGGGAAGGGAGTGGTAAGGAGAAAAAAAGAACACAAAAAAAGTTGAATAAGTTATTAATAGTAGTTACAGAAGCTGTTAAATGCAGAAATCTACTAATAGATAATTTTGCTGATAGACAATCCAATGTCACTCAGTTATAAAGATTACTTATCCCAAAGGTTTTTCAATAGTAAGCAGTACTATGGTAGAGATTTGAATAAAAACAGACTACTTATTAAAGAGGAGGGCATGGAGGCAACTGAGTCCATGTGAGTATTCATGTATTATGTAACAATGAAATAATATAGGATAGCATTGCTGGTAGCTGTGGGCAGCTTCAGATTAAAGATGGTTTCTAGCTATCTTAGTGACAATAAATTTTGTCAACCAAATGCATTTCTGCTACTTGTCTCACAACCTTTGTGCCTGGAATTTCCATCTGAGGTCTGGAATAACCAAAAGAAATGTTTGTGGTCAGTTCAGTGGGGCAAAGTTTGTTATTCAGTACCCCATTAAAGCAAACAAAGCTTCACTTTAGGGTGCAACTTCAGTCGCATCCCCAGTCCCATTTCTCCCATAAATCCTTCTCAGCCTACTTCATCCACAATGATCCCTCTTTCCCTACCTCTGAACTCATACCATTTATTGTCTACACCACTAATGTGAACATTAATCAAGACCTTTATCATTTCATGTATTATTCTCTTTGTATATATATGAAATCATGATATTACTAGAACCCTGAGTATAAGTGCTTTGAGGAGAGATCTCATTTTGTTATTCTCATTGCAACCCACCTCCCCCAACTTCAATATGTATTTGTTTGATTCACATCAAACTAAATTAAAGGGCATTATGGTAACTGATAGATTAAAAAAATCTATATTTACAATATGCTATGGTATTATATACTTTGGCATTTTGAAATTTAGACATATGAAGTACATAAAGTAGACATCCTATTGGCATCAGTTTTGATGTAAATTTGATGTTTTTTTTTAATTCTAAAATGACACTGTAATCATGTGTAAGAAAATCTTTCCATTGGATAAAATAAATTGATTATCTATACATTGTATTATATACAATCTGTACATAGAAAGCTGGAGATATTATCAGAAAATAATTTTTATGGTCAAAAAAGAAAAAAACATTATCAAAATATGGAAAACCTAAAGTTTAGAGTAAGAACTTGGGAAATATACAAAAGAAGTAGAGAGTAAAATTTTACTCAGCAGCAATTATCATAAGTGGAAACATTGCTAGAATTCATTTAGAAATTCCAAGTATGTGCTATGAAAAAAATTTAGGGTCTAGTCCTAGCTATGATCCTAGATACTAGCTATGTGAATTGAGATAAGTTACTTTTCCTTTCTAGGCCCCAATGTCATCACTTATAAATAGAGCATAAAAATATTTACGTAACTATATAGAAGTGTTGTGAGGAAAGAATTTTATAAAAACTGTTGAACATTATAGAAATGCATAGTAATAACAAAAACAAACACTATCATTATTATCTAAAAGTCCCAAACATATACTAAAAAGCTCAAAAATGATTTCAGTACCAACAGTTTATAGCAAATTCAAGTAAATTATCTGTCATAATGCTCCTCTTTAAGAACATAAAAAAAAAAAAATTACAGGTTTATTCATTTCTTTTCTGTTAATAAAAAACCAAATATGATAACAACAAAAGGAGCCTTCTAAACATTAAAGAGTTTATTTAATGTTTATCCTAAACATTAAAGAGTTTGGATACTTTCCACCATCTATTCTTAAAAAAACAAAACCAAACAAACAAAAAACCTCTACCAAAATTTCACAACTCTGAAAATGTGTCAAAATACAAAACATATATCTTTTTTAAAAAATAACAGAAAACACTGGTATTCATTTATTTTTTTTTTTAAATTTGACTGAATTAGGATTCCTCTAATAAATTTTAAGTAGTAGATTGGAAAACCGATTATTCCACATTTTTATGTTTCTTGCACTATTTGTAATAAACACAAGGATATGTGTTAGACCAGAGAGTAAATGAGTTTTGAAAAACAGATTTTCCACTTGTGTCTTTTATGCATTTAAAATCTGAAAGGAACTACTTATGTATGTAATGTTATTAGATTTAACTCCAAACTATGCAATGAAAGAATGAAAATCAATTAAAGTATCAACACAACACTACTAGCCAACAAACCTCTTTGGCAAATATTAGCATAAATGACCTATGTTTGATAAGGACACTGCTCACATCTTATGGCTGTCTATGTCATTCAGATACCTAATTACCTAAGCAATGAAAAAAGTTTCCTCAAGTCAACAGTTTGGAATAGAAATGCCCATTGTGGATCTATCCAAAAGCACTACCAGTGTCTGTCTATCTGCATGAGCAGTGGAGGAAAGTGGGAAAGGGAGGGAAGGAGAACTCAATGGCTGGCTTCAGAGCATCTGTTTAAGCAACCCAGTCGTCTACCTTTTCCTGGATCGGTTCAACTCCATCTGGTACATCAAGCAAAATATGTCCCCAAGGTGATGTGTCCACCTGTCACTGACAGTTGGACTCATGCCACTGGGAACAAGAGCACACATATTTTGGCACATGGCTGGGATTCATTTCTATAGCTCAGCAGCTGAGTAGGACCTGAGATGTAGAGACTAAGAAACAGAAACAAAAAAATGCATTGGGCTCCCACTATCAGTGCTTGCCAATGCCAATCATTGGTGAAAGAAACCAGACCACACCTAGAACAGTTGTCTGCCAGGGGTGTGCCACAAGGGCTGGCTGGACCCGAACAACCAAGTGGGCCAAGTTCTGGCTCTCTGGGCATGCCAGCACCTGGCAACTGTTCCTGGAAGCGAGACATCCCAAGTCAGACATATTTCTCTGCATACCTTCTCTCTCCCCCAGGCTAGTAACATGTGGCTAATGGATAGTCTGCTGAACTAGTTTTTGAGCCATGGGGAGATGAGGGGAGACTACACATGTTCATACATGATTATTATTTTTATGTGAGGTACAACTCTAAAGTGAAATAAACACACCAGGAATTGTAGAGGAAAAGATCCATTCTCTCTTCCAGGTTTTCACGTAGAAGGTTTATATATCCTTGTTTCATTGATGCTGCCTGGACTTAGGACTTTTCTGAAAATGTCCTTTGAAACTTTCTTTAGGGTGTGAGGCATCTACTTTTAAAAACTCTTGCTTTTGCCAATTGTTTGCATTTGTCAAGTGGACTTTCTGAGGGTGCCATAGAGGCACTGAACTCTAAGCACCTTTCTGGGGATTGTCTCAAAGCCTAAGCTCATCACAGGTCCTCCTCTATGAACATTCTTAAATGTGAGAGAAAGAACATGTATTCCATTATAATTTTCTGTGTAGTTACCTCTTAAGAGAGATTTCTAGTACATAATACACACATATGTCATTTATGGAAACTAGGTGGCCGAGTGGATAAAGTGCCTTGACATGGAGTCAGGAAGATTTGAGTTCAAATATAGCCTCAGACACTTAACAGCTGCATGACCCTGAGAAAATCTTTTAATCTATTTGCCTTAATTTAATGTAAAAGAAAATAAAAACCAAACCAAAAAAAAAAAAAAAAAGCCCTAAACTCACAGACAGTATGGACCACTGTCACAAAGGTACAGACATGACTAAGACAATAAAATTTAATTTATTAAAGATATAGTGCTTATAGTAATTTCTTTTGAAAGAAGGCATCATACCTTTCTGCAGTATATATAATAAAAAAAAAATAAAACATCTTCTAACTTTTGAGAACTTCCTGAGCTTTGAAGGGATAAGACTTAATCTTTCAATAGGTGAAATAATCAATAAGAAGAAACACCTATAACATGTATACATAAATGAAGAGGAAGGCAGAGAATGATAAACAAATATGAAATTATCATTTAAATTTAGAATTTATTTTAGCTAAATATTGCTAAATTTCAAAAGAAAATTAAAGATTGGCTGAGCAGAGGTAATATTTTTATCACAGCTCCAAATAAAAAGCAAAATTATAGCATAGAAAGTAAGATTTAGGAAATGAATAACTGGTTAGGAAGATAGTATCTGAAAAAAAGGATCTGGATATTTCTGCACACTGGCTTAAAATTTAGGAATGATAAGCACATATCCAAGGATGAAGTACATCTAACATGATAAAACTCTACTGGCCTGGAGAAGAGCTTTTCAAATTGGAGATTGAGGGACCACAAAGCATATATATAATTAGATTTCAGGGCACTTATGTCTTAATTAAGTAAGGGGGAAATTTACATCTCTCTTTTTATTAATTAAAAAATGGAAATATAGCATTTCCTTCCATTATTTAAAAATATTATTCTAAGAAAAGGTCCATACACATCACTAGACTGCCAACAGAGGGCATGATACAAGAAAGGATAAGAATCCCTGGTCTTGAGGCTTGTAAATCTAAATGAAAAAGTCTATAAACTATAAAAGTCAGGAAGGAGAAAATGCTTATGTATAACCAGCAAAAATGGAAATAACATAAAGTAATCAAATCAGAGGAAAACGAATAATAGCAAAGATATCCAGATATATACAAAGATATCATCTAAGAAAGGAATCAACAATATAGCCTATAGATTATAATGTCTACATAAAAATACACAAAGTATGGATAACAGTAAGATGAATGAGATATTTGATATAAGGTGGAAAAGACATCATTGATATCAGTAAGACTTAATAAATCACTCCCATGACAGGATTAGGGCAATTATTCATAACGAACAATCTCATAAAAAGGTGGTAGTGAGAGAAAAAGAATAGAAAATATATCCTAAGAAGGAATTCTCATCCTAAGATGATCTACTGATATGAAGGAATCCAAAAACTAGATGGGAGAAGCAAATGAAAAAGCGTATCTGAATGGAGTTCAGTGGCAGTGGATACAGAGTTAATAATTGTTCTGTGGTATATAAGAGGCCACTGGAAATAAAGGGGAAAAACTGAGGAGTTGGATAAATAAATCACAAATTTGGCATGAAAAAGTATGATATAGTAAAAGAAGTTTCAAATATCTAAAAATCTGCTGGATTTTTCTTTTCTGCCAAAATAAGGTTAGCATAAAATTCTATGAATTGTCTGAAAGCTAATTTTATTGTATAGGTGAAATCTCCAATGAGAAGAGTTTCTGTGCTGGACTTGATTCACCAAAGCATGAAAAAAAAAAAAAAAAAAAAAACTGATTGGAATGATGGGTGAATTTGTGACAGACAAGAAAAGGAAAGCTAAGCATTATCTGACATACCCCCTAGATATGGAAAAGAGAAGATTTCAAAAGCTTCAGAGAAAGGATAAATAAGTTCACTGTAGAATACAATTCTACAAGGGTTAAGTCAGCACTGGAGCAATAGAAAGTTCTAAAAATGAACTACTTAAACCATAAAGAGATTACTCAGCAAAGTTGCCTTTACAAGAAATTCACTGATCAATTAAAATTTCTAAAAGACATGTGCAAAAGTCCGAAGCAAGAAGAGTAATAGTGGGTAAACACAAAAATATGTAATGGTCCTGGTGAAATAATTTTAGGGGTACAAAATCTGAATAAATTGAGGTAGAAATTAAATGAGAGCAGAAAACAACAAAAGGAGTGTTTATGAGGATGAGAAGGGGACTCAAAGAAGGGATTAAGGCTGTTGTTTAGGGTGAATGAAACAATAGTGGATGACAGTGAGAAAGCCAAACACTGTTCAATTTGAGGTTTGAAATGGAAAGGTGAGACCAAAAAATGACTTATAGAGAGTTGAGATCTGAAATAAGTAGGGAGAGAATAATAAGGTTATTGTCAAAGTCATGGGTCTAGAATTTACAGACTTATTTTGCATAACTAGATTGTAGCTGTCATTAAGTTCAATTCGCCAGATTCATCCACTATATCTCATAACTAAATGACTGTCGGGGATTTTTTAAAGATCACAGAAAAGGTGCACCAACGTGCTTTAGAGGATAAAGCTTGAAGCGTGGAGTCAGGTAGACTTGAATTCAAATACAGCCTCAGACACATACTGAACAAGTCACAATCGTGGCTGTTGGGAAACTGAAAGAGAGACAAAGATAGAGACAGAGACAGACAGACAGGAAGAAAGATAGGCAAAGAGAGACAGAGACAGAAAAAGGAGAGAGAAGCAGAATGTGCTGGCTGTATGACCCTGGGCCACATCATAGAGCCTTTCAATACTGTAGACAACACTCTGGGGCTACAAAGAAGAAGAAGAAGAAGAAGGTGTTGGTTGATGTATAATGATAGAAGTAGTCCTTTAGCTAGAGCTCTTCTCATCAATGACTTCTGTGCCTCTTTGCATGTGGCTAAGTGACTTAATGCTTGGAGGACTGCACTTTTTTTTTTATTAGTTCAAATACTGTTTTACTAGGTAGTTGACCCTGGCCAACACTCTCTGTCCTTCTGTTTCCTCACTGTAAAATAAGGCTTTGATGATACTGAAGGTACCTTATAATTCTCAATCTAAGATGCTAACGCAGAATTCTAAGAAATTAGAAGAAAGGAAAGCCTTTCTAAAAATCTCCTCTCTGGGAAGGGATGATGTAGTCTACTGAGGAAAGAGATTATCTCATGAGGAACAGAATAAGAAACAAGTACTGGTGTCAATAAGAGAAGGGCCTGTTACCTTGTAGCCTGTTGTTCCAACAAGTGAGTTGTCTACAATTTATCAAATGTGGTGATTCCTATTTTTCTAGTGACCAATAAAAGATGCTTCCTAGCTGCTGAGACCAAAGGCCATTGTTCTCTTAACCTCCCTTCTTCCTAAAAATCTTGTTGAAGACCATCTAGTAGAAATGGGGCATTCATTGGATATATTGCGGAAGGGATTTTTGTGCAGATAGTGGTCACAGGAAATGGCCTCTGGGGTTAATTTCAATGCTGGTTTGTGTGAGGATCTCGAAGTTTAGAAATTGGAAATATGTTCTGTATTCTCTTCCCAAGCTGTGATTATTTTTACCCAGGTCTTCAGGAAAAACTGCGATGGGGCCAACCCAGAAAAGGAACATAAAGATACTACGTTAAAAATTCTATTCCCCTCTCCCTCCTTGACACCAATTTTTTTTTTCCATTCTGCAGAATGCCTACTTTGGAAATATGTATTGTATGACTTTGTATGTTGCTGCTCAGTTGGTTTCACTCATGTCCAACTCTGTGACCTCATTTGGGATCTTCTTGGTAAAGATACTGCACTGGTTTGTCATTTCTTTCAACAACTCTTTTTACAGATAAGGAAAATAAGGCAAACAGAGTTAAATGACTTGGCCAGGATCACACAGCTAGCTGAGTTCACATTTAAACTTAGGAAGATAATAACCATTGAACCACTTGGCTGCCACATATATAATGGATATCACATTGCCCTAAGTGTGGGGGATGGGTGAGCATGAGGAAGAGAATTTGAAACTCAAAATTTTTAAAAATGAATCTTAAAAATATTTTCATGGAATTGGGCAATATTTAACAAAATAAACAAAAATAATATTTTGAAAACATAGTACAATTAAATATTTTTTAGACTTTAAAGGCATCTACTTTAAAATGTAAAGGAGATTTAAATTAACCGTTGTTCATAGCTTTGTGTCTATTTTAACCAAAGGAATAGTTGTTAGATCTCTGAATTCAGAATCAGAGCACCTGAGTTTCTTTTCAGATACTTATTATATTCAATTATGCTGGACAAATCACTTACACTCAGACTTAGCTTCAATTAAAAAAAAGGGAATGATAATAACCCTCATCGCACAGAGTTATTGTGAGGATCCAGAGCTAAAATATGTAAGGTGTTTGCAAACCTTAAAGTTATCTATTATTATTAATCATCAATCATTATTATTTCCATTTCAATGTATAACAATTATACATAAGTAGGAAATATAGCCTGTTTGGTTCCAGAACATGGAAATAAAGCAAA
The DNA here is from genome assembly GCF_048593235.1 of Sminthopsis crassicaudata. Lineage (NCBI taxonomy): Eukaryota > Metazoa > Chordata > Mammalia > Dasyuromorphia > Dasyuridae > Sminthopsis > Sminthopsis crassicaudata. Next base: position 607,894,814 of record NC_133617.1, on the reverse strand, counting down.
TATCACAATGAAGTGAAATCACGCAAGTTTTTTTGGTTTCCCAGTGCATATGAAAGTTATATTTATACTATACTGTAATCTTTTACGTGTGCAACAGTAATAATTATATCTTTAAAAAAAACCCAATGTATATAAGCTTCATTTAAATTATTTTTTTTGGCCAAAAAATGCTAATCATCATCTAGTCTTTAAGAAAGTCATGATCTTTTTGCTGGTGAAGAGTCTTTTTAACTATGTCCGTGTGTTCTATTGTTTAGGGTGCTGAAGTTTGGGGTAGGTTTGGCAATTTCTTAAAATAAGACAACAATGAAATTTGCCAACTTACTCTTCCTTTTACTTGAACACTTAGAAGTCATAGTAGGGTTCTGAATTGGCTTAATTTCAATATTATTGTCTCTCGGGGAATAAGGAAGCCTAAGGAGAGGGAGAGACCAGGAACAACCAGTCAGTAGAGCAGTAAGAATACATATTACATTTATTTTTGAATTCATGGCATGGTTGATGGTACCCCAAAACAATTATAATAGTAATATCTAAGATCACTGATCATAGATCACTATAAAAAGTACAACAACAGTGAAAAAGTCTGAAATATTGCAAGGATCAATAAAATTTGTCATGGAATCATAGTATAGGGACTTGATATCAGAAAAAAATGGCACCAATGGACTTGTTTTTCTCAGGGTTAACCCAAACCTTCAATGTTATATTTTTAAAAATGCATTATTTGTGAAGCTCAACAAAATGAAATACAATGAAGTGTGCTTTTTTTTTTTTTGGGGGGGGGGAGCCACAATGATTAGAACTGGGTGCAGGAAGGTAATTTTTGAATCCAAGCCAATAGATGATTATGATAGAAAAATATGGATAGTCAGAGAGGATAGAATAAAAATAATGGTTACATAGTGGGGAGGGAATAGAAGAAAGTTTGTTTAGAAAGAGAATTGTGAAGGTCAGAGAAATGAGGTTAAAGTATGCTTACACTATACACAAACTTACATTTGGGATCTTGTCAGATCATTCATTCAATAACTTAAATACTGAATAAATACTATATTTGAGAATCAAATGTATACAAGGAAATTAAAAAAAAAAAAACTATTATCATATCAGGACTTCTAAGACTGCAAATCTAGTCTAGTCTTCCCTTTCCTGGTGAATTGTTCAGTCCAGTCATTCCCATTTCTATTCAGCTTTCACACTAGTCCCACTTATACTAGAAAAGAGACAAAAAGAAAAGATTCAGGCATTGATCCACTACCCTTCTCCTCCTCCCTTTCTATTAATAGTACAATATCAAAAGGATTCCCTTCTTTGTGAGACATTAGAAATATATTCTTTTCAAATGTTGAGTCTGCTATAAATACAACTATGAAATATGAATTCCATCCCACCAACACAAGCAAAACCTTTTTTTTTTTTTTTTTAAAAACTTGGTCTCAACTAAAGAGTTATATCCAGGTTTCAGTCTATGAAACAATTAGTGAAACAGATGAAAGACATTTCAAATGATTACCCAAGAGACTTTGCTGTTCTGGATATTCAGTGAATGTCTGCCACATAAGGCGAGGAGATATATTTTTGACATTTACCACCTGCCTTCATAAATGTCACACTAGTTAATCTTGAGATTCACCAAATTTCTGACTTTTACCACAACTGGCCTTGCGTGCTTTTGATTTAGATCTCGAAGCAAATTGCCGTATTTCCCCAGTTTATTGTAGGATTCTTCCTTTTTATGAAGTTTCTTGAAGCAGAGAAGAAAGAAAAAAAAAAAAAAAAACTGTTCTATCATCTCCAAAATCCCCAATAATTCCCAGATCAATTTCGAATCTAACAATACTAATGATTTTGCTCCTTAGAGAAAATATGGAAATTCTCAATTAAAATTTAATTTAGCATAAACATTTAATTAACTGGTATATGTACTTCATGAACCTGAACACAAAAGGCAATTAAATTTAATTCAAGTACCACCTCCTACGCAAGGCATTTCCTGATTCCAACAGTTAGCACTTCACCCAATCCCAAAATTATGTTGTGTTTACTTAAGGGTATACCTCTAGTTTCATCCAAGTAAAAATTTATACCAAAATTCCTTTAAAGTAAGATTTTACTTCTTTTGGTCTTTTTATCCCTAGAAGTTAGAAGAGAACCTGAATCCTAATAACTTAATAAAGGCCTGTTGAATTACCAAATTCAATTCAATATAAAACTTATTAAGCAAAACAAGGAATATATCAGGGCATTTAGCATTTTCTTCTCTGGTGGTTTTGACCAAAGTATACTCTTTTAGGCAATTTAACAAAATGCCTCTCTAAGATTATTACTATTGAGATCCCAAAGCATTTGCCAAGGATTAATAATTCTCCCTTATTAATACTTAGAAAATGCTTTGGGATCTCAGAATCTTTCAGAATCATTTTATTCACTAAGAAAATGAAGTCACACTCTTAAAATCATTTTCTAAAACTATCAACTTGGCAGGTCATTAGTCACCTTCAGCATGAATAGTTATAACTGTCTCTGAAGCAGAAACTCTAAGGCGACTAGAGAGTTCTTACTTAAGGCAACAGTGCTGCTGCTCTGTAGTTAATGACAAAATCAGAGGTCAGCAACCTTTTTATCCTAGAGTGCCAAAAAAATTTTTCTAACCTCTTCAACCCTTCAGTGAGCCATCATCATTCTCTGAGCAGGGGGGAAAGGGTCTTAGGAACACAGGGAAGCTACTCAGCCTCCTGGTTCCACTCTTCACTCCCCATTCCTCTTTTCCTTTGCCTGCTACCTGGGTGGTAGTGGACATAGTCAGGCAGGTAGGGGGAGGGGAGGGAGGAAGTGAGTTCAAAGGAGTAAGTGGAGAAGCTGAGGAAACTATTCAGTAAACTCTTTTTCTTACAGGTTGGCTGCATGCTTCTCCCAAGAGCAAAGGGAGGTCTGTATTCGCAAAAGTTACCGTTCACTTCAAGACTGGGTAAGGAGAATGAGAGCTGGTAGAGGTGATAAGGTTAGGAAAATTTCAGTAATAAATAACAAGGATATCACCAGAAATTATTTTAGGAATCACTAAGACCTATTTTGTATTGCTTAAGGTTGTATTGGACTGATCAATTTATATGGTGAATAAATCTAACTTCAAACCAGCTACGCATGTTTCCCAAATATTTAAATACAACAAAAAATAAGCATACTCGGTTTGGTTCTATCAATACACCAAGCACACTTGCAAATGAGTCCCAACTGCATCCATTTGCAAAATCTGCACATATAATCTATCTGAGGCAAAGAAAAAGGTAAGCTGCTTCATTTATGGTCTATGACAAAATGAATTACTATGACTCTTAAAAATCATATAAATAAAAGTATTTAAGTTCTGAAATAAATATTATATTAATTCCACTCTTGGAAGTCAGTTTATTAAGGCATTTCATAATTCATTTGATTATTTTGGAACCCAAATGAAAGTGGTGAGTATTTTTTAAAGTAAGTTTATTACTTTGAACGGCCTAAATTCTCAGAACATGGCTAAGGACCATTTGTCAATTTTCCAAAAGCTAGTCTTATATACAAATACAGCAATACCAATACATAATGGGTTTTTATTGCTTATATTCCACTTTATTAAGTCCTAGATTTGGGCTTAAACACAATATACAGACAAGAGTCTGTACTATCTTTAAAATGTCTCCATCGCCTGACTGAAATGGGAAAAGGTCATTCTATTTACATCAAACATGCCCAATATCCAGGGAAATTATAATATGAAAATTATATATGGAAGTGTCTTATCTCATGTAGATCTGTGTTCAATGACTGTTGTGTGATATGAATAGTAGCACAAAACTATTGTCAGCAATCAAGTGATTCCCAATTCCTCTTATTACTGAGATTACTCATGTTATTGCATTGACCTCCATTTATAACTAAATTGCAAATTTTAATGTTTTATGACTTTTGAAAAAAGGAGTGAAAAGCCATAATCTTTCTTAATTTCAATGAAAGGTGACTTTTGATATTTAGTCTTACAGAAATGATGGTCAAGTGCGTGCAGTGTTATGAACACCAAAATTTTTTAAATTAAGAAATGCAATTTTCCCATCATGGGAAAATATGAAGAGGACAGCTTGTATGTGAGACCTAAATTAAGCAACAAAAAGAGGTATCGTTTCTTGTGTAAAAAAGAAAAATCAAGGGTGAGCAACCTTTCACACTTTATAATGGTAAGCAGAAAAAAGAAAAAGCTATAATATGAATAACAGTAAAATTTAGAGAGAAACCAACACTAATCTTGAGTATATGTATTAATTAGTTTCTTGACCACTGGAAATCCACAAGGAGTACAATACCGAAAAAACAAACAAACAACAACAATAAAACCCCCAAACTCACCAATCTATGTCTGCTTTACTCACAGAAGCCTTAAGAGATGCATATTGTTATACATGATATGAACTGACAAATCTATACATTTAATGCATTTCAAAATGAGAAGCACGGGCACATCATTAAGGGGCACACACAATGTATAAAGGATGTGCCACGACCTTGTTAGTGTTTGGCCTCTCTTTCACACCACAGTTCATTGTAAAACACTCAACCATGAAAATATGTCTCAAAGTTGAAGGACTCTTTTTCCTCCTTATCTAGGATTATATACTTATTTCATATCAATCTTAAAGATGGGATAAAAGTCCGGTTTTACTGCATGTGCAGTAATTCAAACATGAATTACACCCAACTTTTGAATTAATAGCTTTCAGAGACCTGAAAGCTTTCAAATACTGGGATCTTCAACTTTGCAATTTAATGACAGCCCTGCTGTTGGCCTTTCCTGACCTGTTGTGAAGTAAATCAGGCAAACTAATGTGGGCTAACAAGTCTTTTTCACACTGTTCGATCACCCTGCATCTCTTTTTCTCCACAGACACAGCCTCTCTCCCACTCTCTGTCTAGCCATCCTCCCTCAAAGCAAACAAAATGGTCACTGTAACCCTGCATTACTGCTCATTAGATCACAGGTTAGTCAAGTGGAACTGCCCAGGGTTCCCAAAGGAGAGCTATACTTCAAAACTCTGTCCATGTCAAATGAAGAAAAAAAAACCCTGAGCGTGGGGTCACCCAGATCAATGATCAAAAGAAACTGAGAATAGTGGAGGAGAAAAAAAAATCACACACTCGTTTTTGTTAAAAAAACACACACAGATACAGACTTCTGATTTATTATATGGAATACAAAGGTGCTATGCATCTTTCCTCAACTAATGCACTAGTCTAGTTTTTGGGTTTTTTTGGTTTTTTTTTAATTAAGCATCAGATGTTTGGGGGTATTAAATAGTAGATTGCAATTAATCCTTAAAACTCACATGAAGAAAATATACCATTGAAAATCTAATCTTGAAGAAGATTCTTAAATGTCTCTAAAAACATTCAAAAAGGAACACAACAATAATACAAAGCAACCCACCTTTCATTCTCAAGGAGATTTTATTTAAATTGAAAATAAGTATTAGGATTACACAGAACACTCTGAGATAATTCCAGTGGCTGACTGGGCCTTCAGAGAAAGAAAATAGAAAGCCTGTCAATCATGTCATAAGAATCTACCCTAGTGACACATTAAAGAAATTCTCAGAATCTATAAGAGAAGTGAAGGCAGCAGGTAATGATGGTGGCCCTTTTTCAATCCATCCCCTCATTCTTTCATTTTGAATTGGAAAGACCAATTGTAAAATAGCAAAATAAATAAAATGGTTCAATTAATAGCTAAAGAAAACTTTAAAACCTAACTAATGTGAAAATTTGTAGAAGTTACTATAGGGGAACTAAGCCATAAACCACCTGGAATATCAAGCATGGCCAAGTTTGCCCAAATGAAAATAAATAATTTAATGAGATTTTCCTTAACTTTTAGAAAAAATTAGAAAAAGAGGAATATATATTTTTGTCAGCTACAAAATTGCTTATGATTAAATATAACAAAAAGAGTAGTATCTATTCCTCTTTTTGAATATTAATTCACTTGGGTGCTCTATTTATCTTTTCTCCCTTGTCTTTGCCCTCCCAAACCAACAAACAAAACAAAACAAAGAATAACAACAACAACAAAAAGAAAAGAGAAGAAAAGAAAAGAAAAACAGCTCAATTAATACTCTCAAGTTTTCATGTAGTGGTCACTAAAACTTTCTACTACTGTTGGCAGGATGTACTTCCACTTCCACCTCATCTCAAATCTAAAGATCTGTCAAGAATCCCTCTTCTTGAAGCTTTGTAGAACCTGTGACCACCAAGGCAACAGTGTCCAAGTCTTTATTAAAGGAGTTTTTATTACCCAAATAAATAGATAAAGCACTAGAGATCTGGTGAGTTTTATCCACCCAAGAGAGGATGTACTCAATAGCTGCTCTCCAATGTAGAGATTCAGGTTATCTATGATGGCAACTCTAGGAGCTTAAAGGTTTTGGGGGACAGTCCCCATCAAATGACATTTATATTGGGAAGTTTAGTCAGATTCTAATTTTTGAAAGTATTATTGGGATTCCAAGCTCCCTGTGGTCTTCCCAATAAACACCAAAGGGATAGGGGAATGCATAAAGGAACCTTGATCTGGAAGTCAGGGATAAAATCATAAAGGTTTGGGACTTCCATATGCATCAGTGGATCCTAGAGCTTCTATGGAGCCTTCCATAGCTTTGGGAACACTCGTGTTCGTATGTGAATTGACTCCAATCAAGTATCTGTAAGTTAGATTCTACTTATATTTTAAAATATATATGTTGAAAACGATCCGACTAGTTTCAATTTATTTCAAATTTATGACTTTGAGACTGTTGCTAATAATTGTGTCCTCTGCTACAATAGAGCCTTTACTTGCTCTCTATATTTGTTGATTTAATACACAGCATACCTCCCCACTCTAAATGAGTATTTCTCTTTGTTTCAATGAATATCAATATGCAACTATTGAGGATTATGAATAAAGAAATTTTTCTTGTACTATTTAATGATAATTACTTTAGCTTTACATTAATTACTTTATGATACTTTATGAGTACAGCCCACAATCATTTAAGAGAATGTTATTCAGCACCAAATTTATATGCCAGAGGACTTGATCTAAGGTATAATACTGCCAATGATGCAGAGTTTGCTTATTTATCAATAATTTGTTTTACAAATTAGAATACAGAAGGTTAGTCTCCTGAAGTAGGCAGTTTATTGTCAGAAGCTCTTTCATTATGGCTTCTAGTCACTGCCAGCCTCCATTTCCCCTAGTACTTAGTGTACCCCACTAAGATATCCTGTCAACATTTATTTGCCCAGTGTTCCACACTTCAGATTTTTCCCCACACCCCCAATTTACCTGTTCCTTTATTTGTGTGCTCAGGATACTATTGGCAAACTAAGACTTAGATAAACTATCCAAAGCTAATAATAACATAAATTGCCATTATCATATTATTTTATCACATTTTCAGTAAGGGACTTCAAAAAAGGCCTCTTAGTGGGAATTTCAGACAATGAAGCAAGCTGGCAAGGGAAAATATTTTTTTCAGAGGCCTCCTGTGTTTTCAATTGTATTGTATACCTTGTTGATAGAGTTGTGGGCTAATTCAACCATTGGGGAAAGGAATTTGGAACTGTGCCCAGAGGGCTGTCAAACTGTTCATATCTTTGATCCAGCAGAGTTTCTATTGGACATGTATCCTAAAGAGATCATAAAGAAGGGAAAGTGATTCACATCTACAAAAATGTTTGGGCAGCCCTCTTTGTAGTGGCAAGAAACTGAATGGATACCCATCAATTGGAAAAAGGCTGAATAAAATATAGTATATATGAATGTTATAGAATATTATTGTTCTATAAGAAATGATCAGCAGGATGATTCATTCCAAAGAGGCCCGAAGAGACTTGCATGAACTGATGCTGAGTGAAATGAGCAAAACTAAGAAAACATTGTACACAACAGCAAGATTATGTTATGATCAATTCTGATGGACGTGGCTCTTTTCAACAATGAGGTGATTCAGGCCAATTCCAATAGACCTGTGATAGGGAGAGAGTCATCAACATACAGAGAAAGAACTATAGGGACTGAATGTGGATCACAGCATAGTATTTTCACCTTTTTTGTTATTGTTTGCTTGCTTGTTTTTTTTTTCTTTTCTTTCTTCAATGTCAACTGTCAATATCAAAACATGTTTAGAAGAATTTCATATGTTTAACTTATATTGGATTATTTGCTGTCTAGGACATGGGGAGATATCAAGGGAAGGAGAAAAATATGGAAAACATGTTTTTGCAAGGGTAAATTAGAAACCTATCTTTTGTCTGCATTTTGAAAAGTAAAAAGATACTATTTTTAAAAAAATCAAATTGTGATTTAACAAATAAACTGTGCACCAATGACAAAAGTGCATCTAAGAGCAAAGTTCTTGGACTCCATGAAAATCTTAAAAACATGGCACAAATTTTACTAATACTTTTTACAAAATCATGAGTAAATGACACATCCCTGATATTGTTCAACAAAGCGAAACTTTGTTAAAAGAGACAGGGTAATGCTTTGAGTTAGGGCCTGATACTTAAACAAGTACAACACACATTTTGATTTTCTAAAATTTTCTTCACTAAAATTCTTTCACCTAAAATTCAACATGTTCCCCAAAGAACTCATCTTCCTCACTTATAAATTCTCACTTAATCCAAATTTATTTATTTCTATTTAAGATAGCACCATGTGCTCAATCATGTAGGTTCATAAACCTGGTGTCAATTTTTGCTCTTTCCTTTACCTCAACACTCCCCACATCCAACCAACTGATTAATTATACATCCACATCTCTTAAATTGCCCTCCTTCCCTTCATTCACATAACTACAGCTTTAATCCCAGTGCTAATCACTTCTCCCATGGATTATTCTTTTCTATTAGGTCACTCTGCTTCCAATTCCTTCTTTCTCTACAAAGCTCTAAAAATAATCTTCCTTTAAAAAGCAATGATCTTTTCATACAGCTTTCCCAACCTTATCTCACATCACCTCTTTTCATTTAATCTTGACTGTTTAACCTACTCAACCAGAACAACAAATCTCATTAAGTTGTTTTCTGAATTCCAAAGTTTGTTTCCATCTCTCTGCATCTTCACAAATTTCCTTCCAGCCTGGAATGAATTTCTTCCTCATCTGTACCTGGACATATCAAGAATCTTATGTTCTTTAAAGGCTTGTCTAAGATATAATGAGCTTGGTGAAACTTTTTTATCATTTGAATCCTTTAATCTTTTTCTCGGATTATCTTGCAATAGCTGATAGCTGACCCCATGCACATATTTTACTTTATTTGATCTTCTCAACCTAGTGAGATATACACAGTATTCTTATCTTAATTTTACAGATATGGAAACCTAAATATTAAATTACCTGCCTAATAACAAAAAATTAGTCTAAGTTGTAAGCAAAATTTGAACTCTGATCCATCCCATTCCAAGGACAGCCCTATTTCCACAATTCCATGTAGAGGGATTATTATACATTCACATTCAATGTAATGTAAACTTAGTGCAGCCAGGGATTGGTTGTTTGTTTTTTGTTTTTTGGTTGTTTGCTTATTTTTTATATTGATAGTGCTAGTACAGTGCTATTATATCAACTTAACAAATAAATGTTTAATAGTAGAATAGATATCAGGTCTGGATTAAGCAGACCCAACTGAAACCCTAGTTCTGCTCTTTATTCCTTGGATAATGTACCTTAACCTTTCTGAGCTTGAGGTTTTTAATTTTTCCCCCCATTGGAAAACTGAGAGGTTCTGCATTAGATGGTCTCTTGATTTTGTTACTTTATATTAAAAAGTCAGTCATTAATAGCAAAATTAACAGATTAAAGTAACTTCCTCTGATTTCATAAAAAGCATCTACAATCATTTTCAGAGAGTTTAGATTTATTTATATGTCATCAAATATTTAGTTTTAATTGAATGGAACCTAATTTTTAAAAATTCAATTAATCATATTTCTTTTTTGCTATGTATTAAGTGGAGACAAAATTTAAGAAGAATATTTAAATTAGATAGTTATTTTTAGTAGGATCAATGTGTAGGATATGTCCTTTCCTTTATATGATTAATAGATATAGAATATTCTAAATGAGTCTCTATGCAAGAAACTGAAGGGTCATATAAAGATAAAATTGGATATGGTATGCTGTACTTCCTAAGGCAAAAAATCGTAATGCATTTTATACTATAATATATATATGTGTATGTGTATATATATATATATATGTGTATGTATATATATATATGTATATATATATATATATATAAAGATATTTCAGAAAAAAATTAACACAACCTGACAAAAATAGTTTTCTGGCTAAATTGTAAAACAGAAAAATTCATTAATCAAAACACTTGATTCCCAGTATACTATATTACTGTTCTCTGAGAGTTTAGTGTAAAAAAAAGTTAAGATTTTTCTTCTGTAATTTTCTTACTTTTAGATTTATTTGCTTACGTATACAAAATAAACATGAGGTTGGCAAAACATTACTAACAATTAACACAGTATTTTGGTTGTTATTGTTTAGTCATATCTAACTTTTCATGACTCTGTTTGAGATTTTCTTCTCTAAGACACTGAAGTAGTTTGCCATTTTTTTCCTCCAGCTTATTCCACAGAAAAATAAATGAGGTTACATGACTTGCCCAGGGTCACATAGTTAAGTGGTTGAGGTGGCCATTAATAAGAGGCAAAGTGAGAGAGAAAGAAAAATAAATAAATAAATAAATAGAGAGAGGGAAATGGAAAAAGAGAAAAAGAAAAGGAAGGGAGAAAGAGAACAAAATGACTTTAAAATCAAGCTAATGTGGGGGCAGCTAGGTGGCGCAGTGGACAGAGCACTAGCCTTGAATTCAGGAGGATTCGAGTTCAAATCTGGTCTCAGACACTTAACACTTCCGAGCTGTGTGAGCCTGGGAAAGTCACTTAAACCCAGCCTCAGAAAAAGAAGAAAAAAAAAATCAAGTTAATATGATAATTTATACCTTGAATATGAAAACTACTACCTCATGTATTTTACCATTTGCATGGTTGTATTTTACAAACCTTCAATTTTATTTAATTCATGTAGTTATGTTTACTATTAAACAATTATCTTTTCCTAACATTGAGTCAAATTCAAAGCGCAATCTAGTTAAAAACATAGGATGTAGACCTTTTTTTCAGCTTTAATACTTTTTTTTTGGAAATACAGAATTTAATGTTATACTTTTAAAATAATCATTCTTTTAAATATACAAATGACTACCAGAGTGTTAACTGTAGAGAAGTAACTTAGCATAACAAATGAAGATCAGGCCTGGGGTTCTCATGTTCAGCTTTGACATAAACTATGTGACTCTAGATGAGTTACTTGACCTTTCAGTTTCAGTGTTCTAGAGGAGAAACCATATTAAAAAGTAATTACAAACATAATCTAAACCTTAAATGATGTGAATTCAAATGAAATAAAGTTAGAATTCATTTTTCTTTTGTCTAGTCACAACATTAAATAATTTTACCCCCAAACAGCTACAACATCACAGAGTACTAACTTTAAAACAACTTAATAAGAATGAGTCAGGGGCAGCTACATGGCACAGTGTAGAGCACTGGCTTTGAGTCAGGAAGATCTGAGTTCAAATACTCAGATACTTAATACTAGCTCTGTAATCTGGGGCAAGTCACTTAACCCCAAGTGCCTCACAAAAAGTAAGAATGAGTCAGGGGTGGCATAAAAATATTAGACCTACTCAGTCTTTGGTACTTCCCAGCTCTGAATTTAGACACTTAACAGATGTTGGATTCTAAATCTGAAATATCATGAAAAGCATCTCAAACTCTTCTCCTTTTTAAAATTTTGAACCATATGATTTCTACAGTTGCAAAATGGGGGTTGAGGAACTATGAAGAGAAGAGTATTCCTGAAGATCTCTAGCTCTAAAACATGATCTTTTTGTGGAACTGGCAATAGTTCTAAGTCAAGAAATGTTAAATGTTCTAAAAATAAATTTAGAAAATAGGTGGTCTTACTTGTTGACTAAATATTTTTCCTGTAGAGACAAGCAATCATTATAAAAAGGATTGTTTTTGTATTTTATTTGGGGACAAGGAGGGGAGGGAAGGGATTGCAGACCTGTGATCTCACTGGTTCTCCAATGAGAGACTCCTACATGCAGAACAGCTACTGATCTATCTCTTAGGAGAGTGTTCTGGGTTCACTAAGATTTTAAGTGAACTATACTGGACAGTGGCCAAAAAGCTATTTATATAAAAAGAAAAAAAATTGAGGACTCATTCTTAATGTGTGCACATTACTCAGTGGTGATATGGGGTTTTGTCTCATCCACAGTTAAAAGAAAGAAGGTAATGATTTCACTCAATGGTCAAAGTCTTTCAGGTTCAGAGTCTTGCCTTCCATACCTACAAGATGGTCTTGATGTTGGGTGAATGGAAATACTAAGGGTGAAGTGGATGATATATGTACAACTGCTGAGGGGGCCCCAGTAGTGGTTAGCTTACAATAACTCCAAGAGGTGAACAGTAGGCTCCGAAGGGGAAAAAATGGATACCATCACAAGGATGGGGCTATGGAGGTATTGGGTAATAAAGCTAGATATGATCATTCTGAAAATAAGGCCCAGACTGACTACCTCAAAGAAAATGAAGAACCCATCTTCTTCCCCTCTGGTCAATCAAGGTCCCTTAAGGCAAGTCTACAACTCTCACTCTCTATAGATTACTGGACTTAGTTCAAACAGCTAATACAAATCAAGAGGTTAGACCTACATTTCATATCTTCCTGAGTCAGGATAACTTCACAACAACTGAAGTATATATTATATAGAATATATTAGTGTCTAATTTTTATCATGGATGAGGTATACAAGAATCTACCATATTCTTAACAACTGAACTACCAGATTCATCCAGGAACAAACATTTACTCATAGCATTACATCCTTCCATATATACATACATATGTATGTATATATGGCACTGACCAGGATATTTCGATAATAGCTACTTATATCCATATACAGGGCCAGTAGATAGAACAGCTGATAGTGTGGGTCCTGGAGTCAGAAAGACTCATGTTCCTGAATTCAAATCTGACCCCAGTCACTTTCTTGCTAGGCAAATCACTTAATCCTGTTTGCCTAAGTGTCCTCATCTGTAAATGAGATGTACAAGGAAATAGCAAACCACTCCAGTATCTTTGCCAAGAAAACTCCAAAATGAGACAATGAGGCATCAGACATGACTGCAAATAACTAAACAACAGAATAGCCATATATAAAAGTTATTTAGATAGGCATAATTATCACAAGATTTTTTTTTTTTTAAAGACTGAGTGATGATAGACTAGAACAGTGTCACACTAATAATGAGTTCGGATGCTGTAAGTAGAAAGACCTGTTGACAGTATATTAGAAAGACATGAATGCTAGAATGTTGGGAAATACTTAAGGAGATATCTGTAACAGTCTTTTAATAAATACCTTGCAATAAAATATTTTTCCTGAGCCTAAGCATGAAGCTACATTCAAGAAGGCCATTCAAGGGATATCAAGGGATATGCCAGCTAATCAAGGTACACTGCCTATAACCAAAGGCCCAATGTGTCTATTATTTGAGGATCTGCCAACCTAAATCTGGAGTGGGTCAGCAGGTGATAAATCTGTAGTATTACAATGACCCAGGGTCAGCTAAAATTTCAACTATCACACGGAAAATTTGCAACATATAGCTAAAAACAACAATTACACACAAGAGATCCTTTAAAGGCATTCTTTCAGCACCATCATATAAAAAAACTTTTAGTGGTTAAAAACTAGGAAAAAAACAAGCAGAAAAAGTTTGTTCCCAATTATCAGTCTTCTTCCATTAAAAGACAAAAGCAGTAGTCTTTCTTTAAAATAATCTTTTAAAAAGTCAAAATTATTAAGATTTCAACTTTTGCATTAACTGGCAAGTTTTCCCCTCCAAAGTCACAGTCAAAATACCTTTTCAATGATTTTTTTTTTTTTTTGTAAACTTTAAGGGTGTTTTCCTAATTGTAAAGCAAGCTAGTTAGCTGGACTTGTAGTAGTCTGGCATTGCTGTGATTACTGGTCAGAACCTTTAATTACAGGATATAGTTTGTGCAGCTGCCTGGAAATTGGTCTCAGGGTCAGTAGCTCTTAGGGTTCTCTCTCTTTCTATTCTCATGAAGCATTATAGTGGAACTGAGGCATTGTTTCTCCTGCTTCTCTCTGTCTGCTGCACATTATGAATAGCTTTGCAATCACTGGAGCAATTGGTTCTTCAACTGCCTGTAGGTTGTCAATTGTAATTCATTGGCTCCAGGCACCTTTTCTCTTTTCATTCCCAGGAGATCCTTCATTACTTTGTCTGCAATAATATTGGGGAATGTCTTCTTCAAACCTGTCACTGATGTCTCACTGATTACCAAGGGAGAGAGACTCCCGGATCTCTTACTAGTGGGCTCTTATTAGTCCAAGTACAGCTTGAACATTTTCTTTCCCTCTTTGGCATGGGATAGCAATATTTACAATATTTTGTAAAACATTTTGTTCTTAAAAAAAAAAAAAAAAAAAAAAAACACCTGTTTAATCCCAAAGTGCCCCCCCCCCATTTAAAAGATTATTTAACTTAATTTCAGATCTCTTATTTCCTGAATAATTCATAGAATCAATTATGGTAACCAGTTTTGTAATTTTTTTTTTTTTTTGCCATTTGAATTGTTGTATTAAATTTTAATTAGGATTTTACATTTCCCTAAATAGGTTGAAAAAGATTTAGAAATTCTAGGTTGTTTAAATCTTTTAAACTGTGGAAGTTTCTATTTGTATCCAATTCATTTTTAGTAAACCTGTCAAACAAAGTACAGTGTCTGAGAGATTAAAAAAAGAATCCTGATACTTCAGTTAAAAGTTCATTAGGAAGTTCACTCTTCAGGGCTTTAAAGAAAAAATAAAAGCACACAAAACAACAGATTCCCTTGATAAAAACTTGAGCCCACTGTGTCTCAGACCCTTAGTTCTGGATAAACTCCAGCAGATTAACCTCTCTCATTAGTCTCAACCATCCCAGAGTAACCAAGGATATTTTCAAGCAGACACTATGTAATAATAATAATGATAATAATTATCATAATTATAATAACCAACACTTATTGTGCTTTTTATCTTCAAAGTACCGTACCAACGTTAACTATGTGCCTATTTTCAAATTAATTTAACTGGACAAATGTTTTATTAACTTTGTAAGCTATGGAATGTGTTCTGACTGTCTCAGTTTTCTTTTGCCAGGAAAAAAAGGGGAGGGGAGAATCTAACAACTAATGAAATAGCACCTACATTCTGACTTCAAAATCTTTATATCTTCAGAATAACTGCTATTCACATAACTAAATTTTTAACTAAATATAAAGTTGAAAAAGTGACTTCTAAATTACTATAATTTCTAAAATGTTAAAAAAAATTAAATTAGCCAAAAAATGTGAAAATATGAAAAATAAAGACTTGAATACAACACAAAATGATTATGGAATCTTATCTTTAATTGTTATTATTAAAGAAAACTAGATATTCACATAAAATCAAATTTTAAAACTTTCTAATTCTTTCTAAATATTAAGCCCACATAGAAACATTACTTTAAACACTTTTCCTCTAAATTGAAAGATGAAATTCACTTGAATTAAACTTGAGTTCATTGTACTACAGTGCTCTATTTTCTATCATACATTCTTGAAAGATGGAAAGAAAACTTCTATAACAACACAGTACAGAATATCCCCAAATTAGATCAAATCTAAGTAAGCAACCAAAAGAAAATGTGTTTATTAATCAACACTTACAGACCATAAAGAACAAAGAGAGGCAAAAAAGGAACAATAGCCAGTATTGTTTCAATGCTGATTATAATCTAAAAGATATTAGGATAAATATAAGCAAAATACTTTATTGGTATAATTCAGTACAATCTGGAACCTTCAAGAACATTTGAGGTTTCTCCGTTTGCCATTTTGTTTTCTAACTCATTTGACAGATGAGGAAACAGAGGAAAACACTATCTCCACTATGCTAGCTAGCTGCTCCAAGAAAATACTTAAATATTCACAAAACATAGAATAGGTGGATATATATATATCTATATATATCTATATCTATATATCTATATATAATATATATATACAGAGAGAGAGAGAGAGAGAGGGAGAGAGAGAGAGAGGGAGAGAGAGAGAATGTGTCAATGTGTGCATATATATACTCTATCAAAGCTGTATCCACCGGTTTTCGGTGGTTAGTACCTGAGAAAGAAGTAAAAAATAGTAGAATTTTAGAGCTAGAAGGAACTTATGAGATCAGTTGATCCAATTTATGATTATTGCTAAATAACAAAAATTATCATTATAATTAATATTAATAATTCAACAAATACTTATTAAACACTTAACTATGTGCCAGGTTCTAGGGATTCAAGTACAAAGAATAAAATAATCCCTACTCTAAAAGACCTGATATTCTAATAAGGAGATAAGAAATGTGTATAGACAAGCAGACAGACAGTTGGAAGGATGTACACAAAACCCCCAATCCACATCTCCATATATGTATACATATGTGCATGTGCACATACATATACATCACAAATATAAGATGAATAAATATAAACAATATAAGGTAGCTTGGGGGAGAAGACACCAATGTTGGGAAGACCTAAAGAAGTAGTGTTTATGTTCTATCTGAAGGGAATAAAAGGATTCTGTATAGTAGAGGTAAGGAAGGAATAGGTGGAGAGAAGTCAGGAAGACTCATCTTCATGAGTTCAAATACAGCCTCAGATACTTACTAGCTCTGTGATCCTTTAAATCTTTTTGCCTCAGTTTCCTCATCTGTAAAATGAGTTGGAGAAAAAAATGACAAACCACTCCAGTATCTTTGCCAAGAAAAGCCCAAGGTTATGAAGAGTAAGATAGGACTGAACAAAGAAGGAATGCCTTCTAGGCATACGAGACAGTATAAAAGTTTATGATGTACAAAACAGAAAGAAGGCAGTTTTGCTGAATCAAGTCCAGGAAGAAGAGTAATATCTAAAGAAGATAAAAACTAAGGTTGGAGCGAGGTTGTGAACTTATTTAAAAGCTCAGTAGAATAGTTTGCAATAGTTGCCTTAGAGGCAACAGGAGGCTTCCTCAAGCTGATTGAACAGAAGAGTCAAATCATTGATACTTACAGAAAACTATCCAATTTATAGGCAAATCAAAACATTACCTGTGATGTCACCGGTCCTCATCAAAAACAAAAGACAAACACCAACCAGTTTGTCCATTTCAGAACACTCACTTTTTTTCCTCCTGAATCAATACCAACAAAACTCTGGCCTGTATGTATCTTTTTCTCTTAAAACTCTCATATTTAGTAGCCTCATCAGCATCCATAACTTCAATTATCCCTTCATATGAAGATGACTTGCAAATGTACATCACAAACATTTTCACAAGACAATTATCTTTCCTCAAAATCAGCTCAAGCATCAGCTCTAAGGGAGGCCTTTCATGACTGACAAGCTGCTAGAGAGATATGATGTTCTGAGATGACCTTTTGTTGGCTGGTGTTTTGTATGTACCTAAATATTTAATATTGCCTTCTTCACTAGATTGTAAGAGTAGAGACCATTTACCTTTTGTGTTTACATCATCCATAGTGAGCACAAAATGTTCACCTAATGATGAAAATGATATTGAAAGAAGATGAAGACAATGATATAAATAAAACTTGAACAAAGAGGACTGAGCAATGAGGGCCTAACCTCCCTGAAAATGTGCAGGAGACCCTGACTGGAGTCAGGCAACAAGGCTGTTTAAGGAACTTGCTGCTGGAAATTGATAATAACCTAAAACACAGAGAAGTCTTCACCCTAATTTATAGCATGCACTGGTATTCATGATGATTTCTTACCTTATCTATATGATAAATAAAAACTTAATTTTAATTGGCTTTGGATTTTGAAATGAATATATATACAAAACATACTTATGGACCAAATCTATCTGTATCTCCCCTGGTGGCAAATGAAACAAGAAATAGTATCTGGTTCAGGAGAGATTTTGTATCCTGAGCCTGCAGGTACCACTGGGGCTGGAAAATATGGTGCCTATGTGGACTCTGCATCTGTCATATTAATAATTAGCAAGTATATAGCATTCTAAGCTTCATGAAATATTTTTATTGTGCATTATCTCATTTGATCCTTACAATAACCTTGTGGGATGGGTGCTATTATTAACCTCATTTTAAAGAGAAGGAAACTGAGGCTGCTGATGTTCAAGTTCAGTAAGTATTTGAGGCAGGATTTGAGTATCAAGTCTTGCTGGCTTCCAGGTCCAGCACTCTGTCTACTGAGCCACCTACCCCTTGTGTCTATTCTTTCTAGTTCTCAGGTAAAGGAGAATTGAGGACAGAATGACCTTGTGAGCTTCAAAAGATTAGGAAAGCCAGTAGAACATGTCAGCAGTCCTAGCTTATATAGCTCTAAAGAATGATCTCTTTAACTCAGCCTAGCAACTAAGACACTTTGTCTGATAAATATGACAGCAATTTGTTTCATCACTTCTGCCACATCGGACCTTCACCTCACCCCCACTGGAGATCAAAGTGATAGAAAGGACCAGAGGGAAAGTGAAAGAGGAAAGGAGTTTTGTTTTTTTTGATTCTTACTGTATCTTTTCTATAAATATTTCTCCATAAAAGCTAATGTTTTATCTTCAGCAACTAATGTTAGCTGGTTAGCAAAATTAAGGAGGTTATCAATTTGTTAAACTGATAATCAGGAAAAAATCGATATTATTGATAAAACTCAGGAGATACTAACTGGAAGTAGCTATTGTTGATATTGAGGGGAAATCTAAAAGGGAGGGTCAAGATTAAAGCACTATCATACAACTTTGATCCAGCAGCGTTATTGCTGGGCTTATATCCCAAAGAGATTTTAAAGAAGGGAAAGGGACCTGTATGTGCAAGAATGTTTGTGACAACTCTTTTTGTAGTGTCCAGAAACTGGAAACTGAGTGGATGCCCATCAATTGGAGAATGGTTGAATAAATTATGGTATATGAATATTATGGAATATTATTGTTCTATAAGAAATGACCAGCAGGATGATTTCAGAAAGGCCTGGAGAGACTTACATGAACTGATGCTGAGTGAAATGAGCAGGACCAGGAGATTGTTGTATACTTCAACAACAACACTATATGATGATCAATTCTCCAACGAGATGAACCAAATCAGTTCCAATAGAACAGTAATGAACTGAACCAGCTACACCAGCAAAAGAACTCAGGGTAATGAGTGTGAACCACTACATAGAATTCCTAATCCCTCTATTTTTGTCTGCCTACATTTTTTATTTCCTTCACAGGCTAATTGTACATTGCTTCAAAGTCCGATTCTTTTTGTACAGCAAAATAACTGTTTGGATATATGTATACATATATTGTGTTTAACTTACACTTTAACATATTTAACATGTATTGGTCAACCTGCCATCTGGGGGAAGGGGTCAGGGGAAGGAGGGGAAAAATTGAAGCAAAAGTTTTTGCAATTGTCAATGCTGGGAAATTACCTATGCATGAACTTTTAGTAAAAATTAATTTAATTAATTAATTTAAAAGAAGATTACAGCACTACAAGTGGTTCAGTAATGCCAGTAAGCACACAGGCTTGAACACAGAGGCCCTATCCTTTTTTTTTTTTTTTTTTTTTTATTTATAAATTTTTTTTGACAGTAAATTATCCCTTGTATTCATTTTTCCAAATTATCCCCTCCCTCCCTCCACTCCCTCCCCCCATGACAGGCAATCCCATACATTTTACATGTGTTACAATATAACCTAGATACAATATATGTGTGTAAATACCATTTTCTTGTTGCACATTAAGTATTAGATTCCAAAGGTATAAATAACCTAGTGTAGATAGACAGTAGTGCTAACAATTTACATTCACTTCCCAGTGTTCCTTCTCTGGGTGTAGTTGTTTTTGTCCATCATTGATCAACTGGAAGTAATTTGGATCTTCTTTATGTTGAAGATTTCCACTTCCATCAGAATACATCCTCATACAGTATTGTTGTTGAAGTGTACAGCGATCTTCTGGTTCTTTTCATTTCACTCAGCATCAGTTGATGTAAGTCTCTCCAATCCTCTCTGTATTCCTCCTGTTGGTCATTTCTTTCAGAACAATAATATTCCATAACCTTCATATACCACAATTTACCCAACCATTCTCCAATTGATGGACATCCATTCATCTTCCAGTTTCTGGCCACTATGAAAAGGGCTGCTACAAACATTTTGGCACATACAGGTCCCTTTCCCCTCCTCAGTATTTCTTTGGGATAGAGGCCCTATCCTTAAATCCTAGAGGTTATGAGTTATATGACCCTAGGCAAATATGTTATCTTCTCAGTGGTACAATTTCCCAATATTTAAATTTAAGATATTGAACAGGCTGATCATCAACATTCATTCTAATTTTAGATTCTAAAATCAGAGAGGTATATTATTATTTTTCCAAAGAGCCTGTAAATTTATTGAGAGCAAAAGCCACCACTTAGCCTTATTCCCAGAGAGTATCTAACATAGTTCCTGTGCATATGGTAGATTTTTGATTTGTTGATCAAATATTGAAAGGTTCTAGGCATTGGTGTTACATGTATTGTATATGCATTGTTTGTATAGAAGGCAAGAAATACAGAAACAGAGTTAAGAGGCAGGCTTAGAATAACTGAAACCAGGTGAAAAGATGAAGTTTTTCAGAGGTTATAGAAAGGGAAAAGAGTCAGGTGATATTACTTTGGCTAACTACTCTGATCTAAAAGTTGTTCAATTATGTCAATAAACAAAATTTGGCATCAACCAAGTCAAAGACTTCTTAATATAGCTTCTTTTCAAAGGTGCCATCATGCTTCAGTATATCACAGAAAAATTTTGTAGATGAAACAGATGAGGATGTTGTTCTCCAATACTTAATTGTGGATGTACAGTACACATCTATATTGAATGTCCTAAAAATAGTATATACATTACTCCTATATCATTTAAAAATAAGTGCATATCCCATAAGGGAATTTTCAAACTGCTCACACAATAGGTATGTACACGACTTTCTCTGAAATCAAATCAGCATTCTAGAAAGCAGATGAGGAGCAGTTCATGATACTTGGAAGATGCAGGAGATTCACAATAAGAGTGTTACAGATAATTTCACAAGAAATAAAGTTACGAGAAAGTATATTCTTCCTTTCTTCTAAGAGGATATAGTTTTAATGAATGAGACTTGAAAAAGAATAAATACAACTTTGTATTTTCTATTAGAGATTTATCATGTAATACTGTGGGGGAGGAATTTGCATTTCATTGTTTACATAGCTACCACACTAAAATTATGCTGTAAAAATACTTTCTAAAAATCTAGGTATATGAATCCTTTATTATTCAGGGATATAAATACCATGGTCTAATATCTCAAAATCAAAACACTGTCTCTGACATTGAAAAAAGGGAAGGATAACAAGATAGAAAGACTAATGTGTATACATTAAGAGTAATGGATAAATATCCTTGAAAAGAATGTTAGTATTCCTCCCAAAGGCAATTTTATGATTATAAAAATGTGAGAATTAGGCAAGCTACTCAGGATGTAATGAATATAAAGTTCTATCTGTTTTTAAAAATCTAAAATTAAGTCCAAGATTTTAAAAATTGGCAAGGTTTATATTTTTGTAGACATGTAAAATTCTCACATTTGTATACAATTTCTATTCAAATTTATCATCTAGTATTAGCTTCACAAATAAGTAAATTTCCTTGTCATAACAGATAGTACTAAAATTCATTGTTAATTGAATGAAAATTGAGGAATGGCATGGTCACAAGTTAAATTCTAGTTTTATGAGGACATCTTAATTTAGTGACTGAATTTTCTATCCTACAACTAATGAACTAAATAACCAATTTAATCATTCATCCATTATGCCTTAAATATCAAGGCTTTACAACTTTCATGCTAATGTTAGGAATAACACAAAATTGTCTATTTGCAAATAATTCAGTAATTTGATGCATCAGTACTGAAAAGGTTAAACATCTGAGTTTGGGAGAAGCAAATATTAACGTGAATAAAATACCTGAATAGTCATTTCCATATATTTTCTAATATATAAAACACAATTTAAATTTCATATTTTTTAAAATAGGAGATGAAATAGTCACATTCAGAAAAAGCCAACTAAGGAGTGCTGTAGTTGCATTTATTGGCCTCTATATCAACTTTTCATAAAATTCCCCCTCATCTCTTAAATAACTTCAGAACTGAAGTATGCACTCCTATGGGAGTTGTTTAAAAAAAAAAAAATTAGATACAATTACAATTCAATACAAATAAACAACCCATCAAGGTACAATAACAATTTCTCATTACCAAGTTTTTCCAATTCCATTGTTTACTTTTCTTAATGAGTCAAGATAGCACATTCAAAGTAGGCAAAGATTTCAATGGTAAGTAATATAAAATGGAAAAAAAAAAAAAGTCTGATAAAAGTAAATTTTGAAAGCTGTGGCAACTACACTTCCCCAAAGTAAATGCAACAAACATCTGTTGTGGAGAGTGTTTGGCCTTTAGACAGTTTAATAAAGGGTGTTCATCTTCCTAGGGCTTTTGTTATTAAAAAGCAAACAAACATAGTATGATAATTTATTTAAAACGTAGATCCCCACTGTGCATTTTAACAATGTGTGTGTACAACATAACTTTAATAAATAAATATATATAAAAATATAAAATGCCTATTTTTTAATCTGATAAGGTTAAAAGTTGGTCTTCTAGGTATTACATAAAGGGAAAATATGTCTTCTACAAGATTGCACTTGTATTTGGAAATGGCAACAAAATAATTGGGCATGCTGCCCTCTGACTTTGGATTATATAGTAATTTAAACTATTGTCCTTTTTTAGTGTTCCATGCAAATATTTCTACTCAGGAGCACTCAGAGCATTAAAATGAATACAGCCCTGGAAATTTTCAATCTCTTTAAACTCAGGGAATACCTCTATAATAATTAAATTTCTTCCCTCAGATTTCACTGTCTTCGTGAAATCAGTGATATCCTCATTAAATAATGCCAATAAATTCTTTAAAGGGGTGTATACCCTTCTACTCCAAAGACAGCATAAATAATTGTGCAATGCTGTATTATGCAGTGAGCACAGAATGTAACAATTTAATCAGAAATAACCAATAAGTCTTTATGACTCATTGTCTCCTTAATTGGATCAAACAATTGTTCATAATTCTTATGTAAACTGAAGGTATTTTTCCATTGTTCTGAAAGAATAAAACTCAGAACACACCAAGAATAGCATTGGCCTACAATTCCCAGTGAGATATTTTGCAAAGATCGAAATTTCAAAATACCACACATTTAACAGGTGCATATTCTAATATACTTAAGTTTTGAGATATAAGCATTAATTGTTTATTAAATGTAATGAAGTAACATTTCAGTTCTAAATTAAATGACAAATAAAGACTTTGGAAATAGTCCTCACAGATATATTTGAAAGTCATTCCTTCCCTATTATTCTGGAAGTGAAGATGTTATTTAATTTTAAAATTATATTCCTACATTAATTTTACTAATACATAAATAACATAGTCTGCAGAGATATGTATGTATGTTGTATGTACAGTTTCGATGTCAAACATAATGAAAAGTAGAAAAACTTTATGGTACTTCCCCAAAGGTAGAGAGATAAATTATAAAATTTTACATACATCCCAATAATGAAATGTTGTAAATCAAATGCTCATATAATATAAAGCTTAAACAAATTAACTAAGTCAAAACAAATACTTCATTTTAGACAAATGTGGGATTTTGATGCTAATTAGCAAATTATGCACAGACAAAAATTGAGCTAAGCTGTCATAATGATGAGGTGAAGTCTAGTTTTGGGGGCTCCCGGTATGGGAACCAAAAATATGATGAGGTTTAAGTTTTGGGGTTTCTTTTCATAGGGAATCAAATGATAAGGTCTAGATTTAGAGAACCAAAATGAGATTAGGGTTTTTGGTAGTCAGGGAGTTAAAGGATAAGGTCTAGTGGTAGGTTGGGGGTTCAAGGAATCAAATGGAGAGGTTTGGCTTCCCTGCAACCCCTTGGGATTTGGCACAAAGGTAGGGAGTTTTGGGGAACCCCTTTCTTGCGGTGCTGGGATTCTCTGTAAAGGAATTAACAATTCCCAAAATCTAGATTGATAAAAGAGGTTTATTGTAGGGATTGGGAAGTAAGGTTAGAAATCCTGGTAGAGAGGCATAAAGTCTCTTTAGGGAAACAGGTGAGGGTAAAGAGAGGGTAGCACTGGAAAAGAATATTATTGAGTGGGCAGAGGCCTCCTTGGCATGGCATGGCATAGCATGGCATGTTTAGACCCTCTGCAAAGAGAGGATTTTAGATTGGCTTTTATAATAGGAGCTTTGGCTACAAGCTAAAGGGGGCTAGTAAGTGGAGTCCCAAATTGGCTCATCTACAGGTATCACCTTGAGCTGGAATTTGAATAGAATTGAATGAGTTTCTTGAATTCAATAGGGTTGGAATTCTTTTGCTCAGGACTAAACAAATCCCACTTAGATAACAGAATGAATCTGTCTTATTTCCCTAGAGAGGCAGAGTTGAAGATTTTCTCCTTCGAGTAGTTTTTGAGTTTTGGGGTCCCTTCTTCAATAACTGATACAAATGAAAGGAAGAAAAAAATTATAGCTAAATAATTTTTCTATGTATGAGACACATGGATGATTTTCAGAGCAAGTTCCTATATACTTTAATAAGAAATTTACCATCAAAGAACATTAAGAATATTTAAACAAGGGGAAAAATGAGAATTTCTTAGACTAAGAAGTGACCTAGATACATATAAGGCATATAATTAATTTTTTTGTTTAAAATTTCCTTTTTCCAATTTTATTGATTTTACTTCTGAAAATTAGTCTTTCTGAATCCAATTCTTCCTGTGCAACAAAAAATTCGATTCTACACACATATATTGTATCTAGAATATACTGTAATATATTTAACATATATAAGACTGCTTGCCATCTGGGGGAGGGGGTTGGGGGAGGAAGGGAAAAAATCTGAATAGAAGTAAGTGCAAGGGATAATGTTGTAAAAAATTACCCATGCATATATACTGTCAAAAAATGTTATAATTATAAAATAAAATTAAAATTAAAAAAAAATTAGTCTTGAGTGAGAGTTTCTTATTGGATTTAAATGACACATTTATCTCACTTATTAAGAAAAATGTATAATTATGAATAATCAAAATCTAGTTTTTCAACTACAAAAGTCTCACAATTTCTAAATGGCCATTTTCCTTTAAAAATGCATAGTATTTAACTAGAACATTTCCCTTGGCTTAAATAATTACAGACAAGTACTAAGGGAACAGTTCTCAGGAAAAGAGGTTGAGACAGGTTTTCTAAGAAAATAATTGTTAAGCATAACTATCACCAAAATGAACACTAAAATAAATGCATTTTTCAACTAACTGAACTTTATATTACAACTGAATATTATTTAATAGCCAGTAACAAACTGAACAACACAGTTATCCCAAATCATTAACTATCTCCTTTCTACATGGCAAAAAAAAAAAAAAAAAAAAAAAAAATGCTAAGAAGTTAATGAATCAGCTAAGGTCCCAAAGAAGGATTACAATCACATCAAGAATTAAAATTCAGATAGATAAGGTCGAAAAAAGAGATAGTTCAAGATAAAAATAATTAACAGGGAAATTCTTTTCTTGGGAGAGGGGAGAGGTTAAAAGGAGATAATTTGAGATACAAATGATTAAGAGAAATTCTATCTTATTTACAAATATCTCCTGAACTTCTTGGATAACATCTAGGTGCAAACGTTGTTTTATGACCCTAGTTATGTATAAAAGAAAGTTCTAAAAATGGAATCCTCACACTCAGTCCACACCTGCCTTGTGCACACCAACTGGCGTCCCCTTGCCAGGCAGTTTGGCTTTTCTGGAGGCCAAATGCCTGTCTATCCCTTTACTATCAATAAAGACTTTGTTTTGATACAGCATTGAGTAGCGAATTCATTCTCTACCGGACCTGCCCTTGGTTACTCTGGGGAAGGAAAGAGAGGTTAATCAGACCCACGAGGAGAAGAGCTGATCCATCTCAGCTTAGAGCCTCCATTTACTCCTCATCAAGATGATTCCCAAAA
Organism: Sminthopsis crassicaudata; assembly: GCF_048593235.1. NCBI lineage: Eukaryota > Metazoa > Chordata > Mammalia > Dasyuromorphia > Dasyuridae > Sminthopsis > Sminthopsis crassicaudata. Next base: position 607,868,469 of record NC_133617.1, on the reverse strand, counting down.
TTTCACTTTTTTGTATAATATTATGATACATAATTATGAAGAGCTTTTCATATTTGTAAATTAAAACAACATATTAAAAATTGGCTTTATACCTGATGAGGCAATATGTTATTCAAGTATATTTAGTGCACAGAGCTTCTCCATATATGCATTCATTAAAAATCTTTTAAAATTAGACATTATAAATATGGTACTGCGTCAATAGCACTTCACAACTTCAAAGTACAATATCCAAATCAATCATAATTGACATAGCATGAAAATAATATAATTCCTGTTTTGCAGATTGCCCAGTAGTCACTGAACATACTATAATATAGAACTGACTGAATTAAAACTTTAAAATGTTAAAAAATTTAAAATGTTCTTGACTTTTGGCTCCATTTTCATATTATAACCTATAGTATCATTCTTGTTATTTTCTTTCAAAATTACTTGAAAAGTAATTTTCACAATAAAAAAAAGAAGCATCCTAAAAATTAATAGGTAAAACACAACAAAATACAATAAAAATTATGATTTCACTAGCTCTTTACTGATGTAGTCAGCAACAAATGATGATTTAGAAGAGCACTACACATTGGGGTTTAATAATGCAAAGTCTTCACAATTGCAATTCTCCTTGACAAAAAGTAGCTTTACTTAGTAAAAGAAGTTACAGACACAAAAAATGGTTAATATGAAAGAGTTGGGAGAGAACATAGCAAGGAAAGAGTTTAGTATAATAATAACCATGAGTTCCTAATGCCAGGAGAAAGAAGTAGCCCATAAAGTTGGAGGATGTCCTTAACTGGCAGCACCCTAAAAGAATTAGCGATAAGAAGGAAAAAGATACCATAAGGCATGGTGGGGGTTTGAGAGGAGACATACAACCTGGCATGGGGGAAGAGTGAAGGAAGAGACATCATGAGGCAGTCCCTCCCAAGAGGGACTGAACAAAGCTGGCGTGAAACAGGGACAAATTTACAGATGAAATTTAACATTGGCGACATGACTCAGATTTCTAGTGAAACAAAGCAAGGGAGGCTGCCCACAACCTGCACAGGGGGTAGACCTCAGGGTTGTGATATAACTTGGATCTCTGACTGGATGACCTGCAAAGAGAGTAGGACCACAAGGCTAAATTCATCTCTATCACAGTTCTTTCTTTACCTGCCCCAGGGAACAATTTCATCAATGCTTCAGTCCCTCTTTGCCAATTGGACCCAGTTACTAGGATCTCATCATTTACTACTGCTAATGTCAGATTATTTCAAATCATAAATCAAAAATATATTGTATGAACCCTGGGAAAGTCACTTAACCCCATCCTCAGAAAAAAAATAAAAATAAAAATAAAAAATATATATATATATTTATTGTATGAAACACTATGTCTACCAAAACCTGGCCTTAATTATATAGTATGAATATATTAATCTATGAAAAACAAAATGAGGAAGATAATAGACCATTTTAAGATTCACTGGTTGGTACAGAAGCCAAGGGAAAAAAAATATAGTTTAGCCTATAAAGGAAAGAAGCTTAGTTTTAGATGAGGCAGCATAGTGATAGTTTTCATGTATAACTTAAACAGTTATAAGCATATAACATAAAAACTTGGGTATAAAAACAATACTTTAGAAGGTAAATATGCCTTCAAAGGGAAAAACAAAAAGTTCACCCTGACGCTGTTTTAGTCTCAATAAGCTGCTAGATAATTCTTTTCTTATTGAAACAGATGTTTGTAAAAGCAGAGGGAATAAAGACATATCAGATCATTCTAGGTTTTTGCTAACAAGATAAAGGATATATTAAAATATATACAAAAGCATATACATCTTTTAATTTGGTAAGGCAAATATTCCAATATTTCAATTTGGTGAGGCAAACATAAAAAAAATTAGTATATCCAGTACTACCCTAGTAAAAAAGACATACCTCTTGTACTGATCGAGCAGCTGGCTTGTCTTGATGATTGGCCAATATTAAAAATGGCAAAGTACATAACTGTGGGTGCTGAAGAGCTGAATGTAGTTCTTTTCTAGAGGTTTCTAGTTCCTCTTCCGAAGCAGCACTGTCTAATACAAATATTACCCCTTGAGATCCTTGGTAGTAGCGACTCCAGTATTTCCTAATGTTATCAGCCCCTTTCAAAACAAAATAGAATTTTTTTTAATAAAAACAACCAACACAATATTACATGACTCAGAATTAAAACAACAATAATGATTACTAACTGAAAAAAAAAAGTTAACTTTTAACAAAGTGCTAAAATATTTGCTATGACAGGAAGTGACAATCATCAGAGGACTCAGTATAGGCAGGAGTAATCAGAGAAAAAGGTTGCAAAAATGATGATCCAAAAGGAGAAGAAGAGTTAAGGTAAATTATACAATATTTTCTTTGTCAAAAATAATAAAGTAGAGGCAGCTAGATGGCCTAGTGGATAGAGAACCAGCCCTGACATCAAGAGGACCTGAGTTCAAATATGGCCTCAGACAATTACTTCCTAGCTGTGTGACTCTGGGCAAGTCACTTAACCCCAACTGCCTCAGCAAAAATAATAATAATAAAGTAACAGCAGAAGGATTTTTTAGATAAATACAGAAGAATTCTTCCTATGTCAGAACTCTCAATATAAAAAACGAGTCATACCACTGCATGAGTTCAACATCATATAAAAGAACATTATAACTTATTGAATGATGCCCCAAATGTTTCTCACATCAGCTGTATTTCCAGCAAAGGAGCTGATCAGTTTTGCTAAGCTTCAAAAGGCTAATGATTTCATTTCATAACCTAAAAATCCATGGATACACTACAAATTAGCAAGTATGATAAATCTAGGAGACAAAATACAGAATTTTATGGAATATTCAAACCATAAATCACAGATAAATAGATTCCCCCCCTATGTGGGTGTGTATGTCTTTTAAAAAGAACATTGGAAAATATTGTGAAAAAGAAAGGAGAATTAATTATTTCATCTTTAAAAATATTTCTAAAGAAATGTTAAAGCTTTATCTTGACTTGGTAATTGAAGAGCAATTTACATGGAGTGAAAGTTATTTAAAATTAGGTAAGTTTACTGATTATGTTGCACATTATCAAATTAAAATTATTTCTTTTCCAACTCACTTCCAGTTGATCAATGATGGACAGAAATAACTACACCCAGAAAAGGAACACTGGGAAGTGAATGTAAATTGTTAGCACTACTGTCTATCTACCCAGGTTACTTATACCTTCGGAAGCTAATAATTAATGTGCAACAAGAAAATGGTATTGACACACATATATTGTATCTAGGTTATATTGTAACACATGTAAAATGTATGGGATTACCTGTCATCGGGGGGAGGGAGTGGAGGGAGGGAGGGGATAATTTGGAAAAATGAATTTTAAAAAATTAAAAAAAAATTATTTCTTTGATGAATTTTGGAAACTATTCCTTTCAAAGTCATTCGTCTTGATGAAAATATATTGCTTCTGCTATACCTCCCATCCTCAAAGGATTCTCTTGATCTATAAACTTTGGCGTGTAAGTTAACCTTGACAACTAATTGTAAAACACTGACTATAGTACAAAATCATCTCAAACTGATTTTATTCCTGGAAGTTATAGATTTCAACATGGTATGTCTGACACAAAAATAGATGACATTACCTATAGAGTAGTGGAGGCCAAAGAAAGAGAGTTTATCCCTAAGACAAGTAGAAAGATGGAAGATATGGAAACTGTGAAAATGAAAGACACATAATAGCCCAGATAGTTGACTCTTGTGTACAATGAAAACATCCCCCACAAAAGGATTTCCAAATAACAGTAAATTTTTTGGACTCTTCACCTCCACTAATGGGACACAACTTTGGAAGCATTAAGATGAGTCAGAATGATTTTGATGAGATGAAAGTGGGAATAGGGATAAAAAAGTAGGGTTTGAAATTGCTCCCATTTCAGAAAGCTTTTTTTCATCAAAATTAATGTAAAAAGAAATCCAGTTCTGATTTTCTCTTACTCCATGAAGTGATGATTATCAGCAGCAGCAGGAGGAACGAACAGTAGCAGCAGTGTTTATGTGGCCAGGAAATTGCACTAAGCACTTTACAATATCATCTCATTTGATCCTCACAAAAACCCTGGGAGGTAGGTACTATTATGAAACCCATTTTACAGCTAAGGAAATTGAGGCAAACAGAAATTGAGACTAATTATTTATTATATATGATATGTAATTATATATATAATTGACTATGTAAATATATTACATATAATAATTATTAATTAAGATTCATCTAAGGTCACATAGCTAGTATGATAGATATGAACTCAGATCTCCCTGACTTTAGGTTCAATACCCTGGAGCCAACATGACAATATTTCTGGTTATTTTGTTAATGAATTAAAAAAAAAAATGAAGGAAAAAAATTATCAGATTTCTAAGACCTCTAATTACATATGTATGATACATACACATACATGTACATATATGTTTATAATACAAATTTAAAATGGATTTCTTCTATATTTGGCATTCATACTTCCAAGATCCAGGAACTAGTCTTTAAATGTTTGACTTTCACCAAAAAATTCTAAATTTTAGAAGATCTCCCACTTTAGCTTTTTTTAAAAATAGTTTCAGTCAGAAATAGTTCAGAAACAACAACAAAAAGCCTTGAAGGAGGAAGAGAAAAAAGAGGAGGAGGAGAAGAAGAAATAGTATTAATAGTTGTTTTTTTCATTTTAAAATGTCTGACTATAAAATTCATATAATCAGGAACCTTGTCATATAGCTCAACAATTCCATTCAGCACAATTATAATGTTTATTAAGTTCAAAGCACTGTGGTAAGTTATGTGGAATTAAAACATTAACTCTGTCCACAGTGTCTACAAACTTCTTAGGGAAAGTACAAGAACAAAAATAACTTTGATACAAGTTAGAATTAGATAATTGTCATGATGAAAGAGGGAAAAACAAGCTTCAGCAAAGTTTGAAGGGTGACAACATTTTAACAGGGAGGTCAGGTAAGGTTTCATGGTGAAGGTGATATCAAATTTTAGTCTTAAACATAGTACCTGACATAATGTTCTATATATAGCGGGTGCTTTTAAGATATTTTTATATTGAATATTTTATATTAAAATAAATAAAAGTATATTAAAAAGTCAATGACTGTGTATAGTTCTCCATTCCATCTTAATAGTATGTGGCTTGCTATTCCATAAAAAAGTAAATGACACTATTTTTTCTCAACATAGACAGCAAGTACTTTTAAGGCAGCACTTTAAACCAAAAAAAGCAATTTCAAAAAAAAAAAAATAATAAAAACAGCATATTCTAAATAAGTAGTCTAAAAGTAAAAACATTCTAATTACTGATCTCTCATCTCTGTGCCTGAAACTGTTCAGGTTCAGCTGTTAAAGAAGGTGATGTTATGAAACATATGCTCCTATAGAAATAGTGCCTGATCTATAAAGAGGTTATTATGGAAAAGTAAGAAGGAATAACTTAAAACCCTTTGCATATCCCACCTGGAAGAACTCATCATTCTCTGACTTTCCATAATGGTTTGATTGTTTTCTTCATTTAGAAAACAACACTGTGAATCTACCAACTTTTACACAATTTAAGCAAGAGGTGCTATGGAGGAGACTAGCTAGATGTATATGAACATGGTATTTCTGCTTAAGACAAAAGAAATTATAAAAGAAAATGATCTTCAAAGGATTACTCCCTCCTCCCACCTATTAAAACCTACAACATATTTGATTTTATTGAGTCAACATGAATTAAATTTTTAATGAAGACCTATAACTAAGTTCTCTGAAGAGAACCAGGTGTTTGCTTTGTTTGGCTTTTTGAAAGGAGAAAACATTAGGATACCAATGATGAGTTCACTGGAAAAAGCATGCCCATATGGGCTTTCCAATTACTGAGTGCCAATGTAATTTCATAATGAGGAATATTATGGCTTAAAGAACACTTCTAAAATATAGGAACAATTTACAATATAGCTACTAGAGGACCTCACACAAAGAGGGACCTAATATTTGCTTGAAATGAATAAATACATTTTTAATAAAATGTGTGTTTTTTAAAAATATGTCCAAATGGGTTTTTTTGGGTTTGTTTTTTTATGTCCAAAGGTGCTGAAACATGGTTAAAAGTTGATAAGTGAAGAAGGGAAGGTACTCTTATTGTGGGAAACAACATAAGAAAGAGCCAACAAATGTAAATAGCAAGAGAAAACAAAAAGAACTTCAAAAAGGAACACAAAAAGGGCAATATTGATACTACCCAGTTAAGTACAATAGATTTTGTTGTTGTTGTTGTTTTGCTTTTTTTACAGATTTTTTTAATTTTTTGAATAAAATAATGTTTACTAATAGTTTATTCCTAAATAAAAAAAAAATTTCAAATGTGGAGAATGATGAGAAAAGTACAGTAAAAACTATGTGAAGCCATTGGAAATGGTTTCTCCTAATTAAAATAAGATCTTGAGAACCATACAAAGGACTTGGTGTATAAGCTACTGGCAAGCCATGTAGGTTCTTAAGAGATAAGTAAAGCAAAAATAGCTTTTTTTTTTTTTTTTTTTTTTTTTTTTTTTGGCAAAAATGCAAAATAGCATTTTGAAAGCGTAATTAGTCAACAAATATTATCATATGAAGATATGATAAAAAATACTATACATACAGATAGAGTATAATGTAGAAGGAGGAAAGGGGCCAAACAATATGAAAACACAATTACTGCTTAAAACAAAGATTAACAAATAAAATCTCTTTGCACTGAGAACGGTATCTCCCTCCCTGACTTCATAAGAGTCAATTGTTATTTTTCTGAATGAAAGCTGCTTTAGGATGGTACCACATCTTCTAAATTTCCGCTTAATGCCTCATCATAGGGTGAAATATCTGATTACACACCGTCAAAGCCTGGTAAATATTTTTTCTTTTTCTTTTTTTTTAATTTTATTAATTTTTTTTTATAATTTAATTTTTATTTTATTTTATAATTATAACTTTTTTTTTTTGACAGTACATATGCATGGGTAATTTTTTACCACATTATCCCTTGCACTTACTTCTATTCAGATTTTTTCCCTTCCTCCCCCAACCCCCTCCCCCAGATAGCAGGCAGTCTTATACATGTTAAATATATTACAGTATATTCTAGATACAATATATGTGTGTAGAACCGAATCTCTTGTTGCACAGGAAGAATTGGATTCAGAAAGTAAAAATAACAGTTTACAATCATTTCCCAGTGTCCCTTTTCTGGATGTAGCTGATTCTGTCCATCATTAATCAATTGGAATTGGATTAGCTCTTCTCTATGTTGAAGATATCCACTTCCATCAGCATACATCCTCATACAGTGTCATTGTTGAAGTGTATAATGATCTTCTGGTTCTGCTCGTTTCACTCAGCATCAGTTGATGTAAGTCTCTCCAGGCCTCTCTGTATTTCTCCTGTTGGTCATTTCTTATAGAACAATAATATTCCATAACATTCATATACCATAATCTACCCAACCATTCTCCAATTGATGGACATCCATTCATCTTCCAGTTTCTAGCCACTATGAAAAGGGCTGCCACAAACATTTTGGCACATACAGGTCCCTTTCCCTTCTTTAGTATTTCCTTGGGATATAAGCCCAGTAGTAGTATGGCTGGGTCAAAGGGTATGGTAAATATTTTTTCAATAAATATTTGACCATCAGTTTGCATTGAGAAACACCTAAAAAGAAGCCCAGAAATAACCTTCTCTCTCCTAGTGGCCAATCACTGTATAACAGCTAAGCCTTTCCAGCTGGAACACTTATAATTTTTTCAGGATGGTCCTGATGCTAAGGCCCAATCCTATTCATACTTACCAGCCTGCAGCATTCTAAGGCAAGGACAAGAGTTTGTCTTCCTCTCTTGACTAAGTTGTCAAGTGCTCTCAAATCTTGAAGCTTGAAGCACATGCATGCACACACATACTTATCACATAGAATTCTGTACGCAAAGGTCCTACAATTTCTGACACAGGCACACAAGAAAGTTATTCAGTAACATCAGAACCTGGTAATTGAGCTATTCCACTGTGAAATATCACCAGTCTCTTTTTTTCACCTTCTTTCTATAAAATAATTTCCATAATTAATAATATTATGAGTGAGCAGAAAATGCCAGCTAATTTATTTTTGCCTTTAGATATTCTTTAAATAGTAAAAAAGGTATAGTCTCTACGATCTAATTCTCATCTACTGGTTGTTGTTGTGGCCTGTCATGCTGGCCCCACAGCTCACCTGTCCCAATCAGTGTAATAACAAAGTAATTTTATTACTTTATACTCAGTACAAATTGATGGCCAATGTTATGCTCAAATGACACATCAAATAAGATAGGCTCATTACAGAGTTAACAAGAAGTGTAAAATGACCCCTGTCTTCCACAAGAATATGATTTAGGAAGGAAGGGGATATATACATAAAATGACTAAAAGATATGGCAAAACACAGTTAGGTAAAATATTAGTGGTACAAAAAAATGTGTCATCAAGTGTCACAAGAGCTAAAAGAGAAATCCGTCTGTCTGGGGAAATCAGAGGAGGTTTCAAGGAATGTGTGGGTTCAGGGTTGGGTCTTGAAAGCTGAGTAGGATTTAGATATGTATATGGGAATAAGAGGAGGGTGGAGAACTTCATATGTTTTTACTGGAAGGCAAGAAAAGCAAGAGTAAACTAGTTTGGCTAGAATAGAACATTTATACAGGGAAGGAAGCAAATGGAGGTTAAATCTGGAAAGCCAGACTGGGATAGGGCTGTAAAGATTAAACCTACATGTTTTTACAAGCATGGGAGAGAAAAAATACTGGAGGCAACAAGACTAGCTAGGAGACTGCAATAATCTAAGAATGAAGCTTACAAGAACCTAAATAAGGTAGACAGTAACCCTGATGGGGACAGCTAGACTAATCTTCTTGAGTTCAAATCCAGTTTCAGACATTAGCAGGGAAATCCCAAATGGGGTCATGAAGAGTCAGACATGACTAAAAACTGAACAACAACAAACCCTGATGAGATCCGGAAGATTTATTAGATGTAATGGATAAAGAAAATTAACGAAATGGGACATAAAAATAGGACAACCAAATGCAGATTAATACCAAAAGATAGCATAGACCTATAAAAATGTCAGGAATGCTAGAGGATTAGGGATAAGGAGAGCAGTGAATACTAAGGACAAAAAAAAAAAATTGCTTTGTTAGCTATATTGTAGTCAAGAGGATGATCCAAGAAGGGATAAGATTTCTGTTTAGAGTGAGAGCAGTTTAGGATGACAAAGAGGAAGCAGAATCATTACATTCCTATTTTCCTTATGGGCTTTTTATAGAAAGAGGGAGTTAAGATTATAAGGGGGCATCTAGTTGCTAAAAACAAGTGCAAATTAGGAGACCCTTAACTATTCCCCAAATTATTACAGAACTTGCCTGTGTAACTGCTGAACAGAGTTATTCATGGTTTCAGAAAAACCATGAAGATAAAGAACAGGAAATAGACATGTCCTGAGTTTCCAAAGGGAGGTAAAAGATGGATTCTTCAAACTATAGACTGAGGAATTTGACTTTTATTCCTAGCCATATTCTGGAACACAATAACAGAACACCTTATGAGCATTTAGAAAGGAAAGGAGCAATCATTATCAGTCAGAATGTGTTATTAAAAAGGAAGTTATATCAATCCAATCAAATTTCCTTAGGTCTTGGAAATAATAGTTGTTATTATTATTATTATTATTATTATTATAGCAGCTACCATTTAAAGTTTACAAAGCAGTTTGTTTACCTGTACCATCTCATTTAATCCTTATAACGAGACTGAAATAGGCTAAGGAACTTGCCCAGGATCACTAATTATGTCGGAAAAAGAACTGGTACTCAGGGCTTCCTCGATCTAATGTCTAGCACTATATCCCCTAAACTAACACATCAAGACTGGTATATTTTTTGTTTTGCTCGAGAACCCAAAAAGAAGACAAAGGAGGAAAAGGGAAGACTTAAGCAGTCTAAGAACCTCTATTGTATATATGCAAAAGTGCTCATCTTTATACAGATATATGGAGAAGATATGGATTCATTCTGAGAATGGAATCAATCATCATCTCTCCATAAGTTCAAATAAAAGCAATATATCCAACAATAATAACAACTAAACCACAAAACTTAAAAAAAAAAAAAAAAGACTGTCAAAAATTAAATCCATCCTTCTGTGATTCATTATAATATGAAGATGATCCTGTATTCTCTAAAGCTGTAACAGTGGAGCATAAGTCCTGGCATGTTCTATTAAGCTGAAGAGGTTACAAGGATGGACCATATGATGGATGGCACATTTGGTATTGGACCAACCTGTCTAAACTCAAAAAAGTTCACCAAGTTAACCACATGATGATGAGTTTTGGTGCCACAATAACTTATAACAACTGCCAAACCATAGAGAGGCGGGGATTTTAGTTGGTATAGGGGGAATACTTGTATAGATAACATAATAGGGCTTCAAACTTTTGAAGTATAAGCACTAGACTGATAAATCAAGTGGAAATAGCAATAATGAAAAGATATTATTATGTATATGAAGATATTTCCACTGTTTTACCTGGCAAACAATAAAATGACAAAAATGATAAAATATAGTAATATTCAATGTTGAAGCAATTGTAAGAAAACAGGCACTCTAGGGTTATTATTGTTAAATCTATAGATTAGTATAAATATTTTATAATGTGATTTGGAATTCTGCAAATGTTAGTACCCTTTGCCCTAGAGATCCTACTAGTAAGCATATACCACAAAGAGTTTAAAAAAAAAAAAAAAGTCCCAGATATGTCAAAATAGCAGTACTGTTTGTAATAGCTAGAAACAAGAAAGTATACACCCATCAAATGGAAAATGACTGAAAAAAAAGGTGATATATGAATGTAATGGAATATTCTTGCATTGCAAGAAATGAAAAAACTGATGAATATAGACAAGTATAGAAAAGTAGGCAGAGCAAAACAAACAAACAAACAAACAAAAAACCACAACATACACAAGGATGGCAACCACCACCACCAATGAAAAATTAATGTCTCAAAACTACAAAGAACAACCATGGTTTCAAAAAAAGAGATGTGAGAAGTCCCCTCTCCCACTCCTTTGCAGAGGTGGGAGGTTCATGGATTTGTAATATTTTATATATTTTTAGAAATTTTTGATTTGTTATTTAGGTTGAATCATTTCCCCCCTTCTTTATCTTTTGGTTTAGATGAAAGTATTTATTACACAGATGGGAGGAAAGGATACAGGGAAAATTCAGAAATAAAACAAATTTTAAATATTTTTTTGTTATCATCCTTAAAATTTTTGTTTTATTAGGTACATAATATAATAGTGATTACATAATTTATATACATTATACACACACACGCACATATATACTGGACTTTATGGTCAAACATGTTTACTGATAAGGATGTATAATAAAAAATATTTGGATACCACTGCAGTATTAGATCCAAACTTGAAAGTGTTTATGACTTCCATATTTCCAGTGCTTGCTAGGCATACAAATTCCTAGACTCTTTTCTTCCAAAATAGCTCCTATATCTATGCAAAATACTTAGATTTTTTTCCCCCAGAAAATGTGGTAGCCAGACTGAGCTTTTATAATCTACCAATCAACATATATTTATTAAATGTCTTCTATAAGCCAAGCACGTTCTAGACAGAGATATAAATATAATGAAACAATTTATATTTACTAGCAACTAACATTGCAACAGGTTAGAAAATGAGAGAGAGAGAGAGAGAGAGAATGTGTGTGTGTGTGTGTGTGTGTGTACCGAATATATTTAAAGAGGCCAAATAGCAGAATGTAGGAGAAAGAACAAAACAGAAAATGGGCTGGAACAAGATTATAAAAGGCTTTAAACAATAAACAGATACATGTTTTAGATAATTTTAGAGGCAATAGGGAACTATCAAGTTTATTGAGTGGGGAAAAGAAATCACTGTAAGAATTTGGCTTAGGTTTTACTAAACAATGCTTATCATTTTATATAATACTCAGATTTCTTTATCAGAGGGATAAATGTCCTGAGATAATGGAGTAGCATTCAAATTAAACTTGTTAGTTCAATTGTTTTAAGCTTAGCCAATATTTCAAGGGAAATGAAACTGTTAAATCTACATTCAAGAAAAATCAATTTGGAAGCAATTTTTGGAAGCAGACTTTAAGTGGAGATAAAAAGTCAGCAAGCCCTTTCAATAACCTAGATGAGACATGAACAGTTTCAGAAAAAACTAAGAAGACCTGTATGAACTGATACAGAGTAAAGTGAACAAAAAATAGAATAATAATTTATAAAATAAAAAGAACTTTATAAAATGCAACTACTTTGAAAAGCTTTAAAATTCTGATCTATAAAATAACAAATTATGATTCTTTAGAACCAAAGTTGAAACATGCTACCTACTTCTAGAAGGAAAGGTCATAGATTTTTCAACCTAGTCAATGAGAAAATTATTAGTTAATGGATTTTCATTTTTGAATTTTAATTTCTAGAAAGGGAGAGGAATAAATAAATGACTCCTAATGGAATCATCCATACTATATTTCAATAGTTCTAGACTCCTAACAGAGACATTCTAGCAAGTAAAGTGTCATGAGGATATCTAGGGTGTAAAGCACCAGAAGCATGAGTTTTTTTGGTCACATGTGTTCTCAGCATGTTTTCAACAAATTTAGCATAATCAGAATTCTGCCTCCTTTTCCCACAGATACCACATTCAGGTAAACAAGTGTAGGATGACATTTTGTTGCTATTATTCTTACTATGCCATTTTGAATAAACTTTATCAACTGGCTAACTACTGAAGTTAAGCTCATTTATGTGACTCTGTGAATTATATTTTTAGGAGAACAAACCTACAGGATACTTTAGAATGAGAAATAAAATACCAGCTGGTAACTCAACTTGCAAGTCACAATGGTGGACCAGAAAAGATACATATAAAATTTGGATGTTAGATTAAATAATCTCTTATAAATTCTTTTTTAATTTCATAAATTATGAAAATTAGTAAGGAAAAAAAAAGGATTCAAACTGTTATATCTACCATTCTGTTTCTTCAGAAGTTTGGTCTCAATGTGAGTTGATAAAAAACACTTATCCATAAAGACGGAGAAAAATTCTGTTGGGCTTAAAAAATATTGACTGCAACCACATTTAGCAAAGTGCCATTCCTTTCCACTTGTAGTTGTTTCTTAATATTTATTATACTTCTAATATTCTAGAACACCTGAGCACTTTATAAAATAGCCTTGCAATTTTCCCCCATGAATACTGTTTTCTTTATATGTTGGCTTGGCATAGATTAAATGAAAAATGTAATCAGCCCAGAGTTTTCATCTTGATCTCTAAGACTAAGATGAGGGAGTTTTCCAGGGAATTATCACTGGAACAATATATGGGCTCATAAACATATGCACCTGTATGTTAACTGTGTTTCCCAAACCATAGAAATATGTATGGTCCTAGTCCGATTATGTACTCACAAAAAAAATGATGTGGATGTACAGGGAACTCAATAACAAATTCAGTTTTAAATATACATATAGACTAGGGAAGCTATGATGCCTAAATGAAGATCAATTCATTAGTGTGGCACCACACTATAAAATTACCCTCCTGGGTGCTGAACTCAGATGGCAAGGATGCCTAAGGAAAACCATCTTATTCTGCTTTGCTTCCTGTCTTCTCAATCCAGAAAAATTGTCTTTAGTCTGGGGATAGAAAGGGATATGGGGAAAGAGAGATCAAAAATGGTTCACGGGAGGTGATACTCAAAATAAGTAAAGAGATAGTTTAAAAAAAAAAAAAAAAGGCATACAGCTGACATGGATAAAGTTCAAATCTTCAGACCCAGTTGAACTACATTTAAAAATACTAAAAAATACTGATTAATCTCTGGAAAAAATATTTATAATGAAGTAACCCAAAGCTATTCTGATTTTTTTTTCTTAATTAAAAAAAAAAAAGAGAGAGAAAGAAAGATGGAGGAAAGAATGGAGTCAGCTAGCTTGAGACCTAAATTCCCAACAAAATTATACAATGGATAATTTAAAAAAAAAAAAAAAAAAAAAGAAGAAGAAGAAGGAATTCTATAAATATTGTGTACTTAGATGTATTTGATAAAAATCTCTCATACTATTTTTGTGTAATAGATGAATGAATGTGGTATAAACAAGAATAAAAATAAGTATGTGAATAAATTAAGCACTATAACATTTATGCTGATAACTGCCCTCAACTAGCTAACAGCATCAAGGGAATTTTCCTTTCTTTGCTTCTCTTCCCAGACTCTTTATTCTACTCCACATAGTAGTTGTTCTAAAACTTCTCTATTTTTCTACTCTCACCTTCTCTCAGCAGATCTCAACTAATAATCTAGAGATGACTAAGCAGCATTTTTATAGAGAGCTCCCTCATTTAACTTACTCTGTATCACAAAATCTCTATTATTCCTAATTTTCACTTCAGTTCCAGATGAAGATATGGTCTTTCTGCTTTTTAAGATCAACCCATCTATTTTTATTTTTGATAACCATTCCCCTCCCAACAACTCTAGCAGACTGAATTCAAAATCACCTATTCTCTCTCTCCCTTTTGTCCTTAAAAAGCTAGATGGCAGTGGATAGAGCACTGGCCAGAAGTTAGGAAGACCTAATTTCAAATCTGGTCTTAGATATTTACTAGCTATCAGGGCATAAGTCATTATCTTTTCCATTCTTAACTTTACCATGCCTTGGGCTCTCACTGGCATTTCTTCTCTAACCCATCTGCAGTGAACCTCAATACTCTCTTCTGTCTTTCTAACATCTCCCTTATAGTTAGAGAATAAGAAATTCAGTTATCTCCACAAAAATGACACTGAGATCTAAAACTCTAGCCCTTGTCTTTTCTAAGCTCCAGTCTCATACAACTCACTTTGCCTGTTGGACATTTATAACTGAAAATCCACAGGTATATCATTAATATATCTCCCAGAAGCCATCTCTCTTCCTAACGTTCCTTATCTTTGTCAAAAATATCATCTTCATTCTAACTACTCAGATTTGTAAGCTTTGAATCATTCTCAATTCCTGCTACATCATTCCACATAAACAGCAAGTTGATAAATATTGTCAAATCTACTTTTACATCTTCTGCAAAATCCTTTTATCCACACTCATTGGTAAAAATCAATCTATAGAAAGGGGTATTGTGCTAAGCTCTGAAGATACAAAGAAAGGCAAAAATATTCTTTATTCTCCAGAAGCTTACACTTTAGTGGGAGAAAAAAAAATGCCTATAATTAGGTATTCACAAGAAATATGCAAATTGGATGAAAGATAATCTCAAAAGGGAATGCACTAAAATCTGGGGAAAATGAGATTCAACACTTCCATGGTTCAGGTTCTCAGCCTTAATTTGAGCAACTAGAATTGCTTCTTATTCTTATTTCATCTCTCACTTTTCCAATTCATTCTCCACATATTCCTAAAGCAATATATGACCATATTGCTCTCCTGTTCAACAAATTCTATTAGCTCCAAATTATTTTGAGTCAAGTTCATTATTGAAAATCCTTTACAACCTGCTTCCAACCTATCTTTTCCAGCTACATTATATATTACTCCTTTTTGGTCACTCATTAAGCCAATCAAACTACCATTCTTGTGTCAACATAAAACTTTTCTCCTTGCTTCAACTGCAATCTGGTCTTCGATAACTAGATTCTTTTCTGAGCTCTGTCGTTAGCTTTCTTCAAAACTTCTACACAAAACTCTTATTAATATAAATTGCTATAGTATCTCATCAAAAAAAAGAAATCTTTAAAAAATTTAGGGGCAGCTAGATGGCACAGTGAATAGAGCACAGGCCTTGAAGTTGAATTAGGAGGACCTCAGTTCAAATCTAACCTTAGATACTTAAAATTTCCTAGCTGTGTGACCCTGAGCAAATTACTTAACCCCAACTGCCTTGCCAAAAAAAAATCTATATTTTATGTCTCACATTTTCAATCCTTGGCTTTCTAGAATTGACAGGATTCATGGATTCTGTTAGGTCTATCCACTTTAACAACTAGCAATTTCCTTCCTTCCCCAATGCAAAATTCTCTTATTTACACCAGGTTTAATCTATTAACAAGAACAAGTATATGTCTTTATGCTGTCCCAATTTTTTTTAAATTTTATTTATAAATTTTTGACAGTATATATGTATGAGTAATTTTTTTTAATAACATTATCCTTGTATTCATTTTTCCACATTATCCCCTCCCTCCCTCTACTCCCTTCCCTTGATGACAGGCAATCCCATACATTTTACAAGTGTTACAGTATACCCTAGATACAATATATGTGAGTAAATACCATTTTCTTGTTGCACATTAATTATTAGCTTCCGAAGGTATAAGTAACCTGGGTAGATAGACAGTAATGCTAACAATTTACATTCACTTCCCAGTGTTCCTTCTCTGGGTGTAGTTGTTTCTGTCCATCATTGATCAACTGGAAGTGAGTCAGATCTTCTTTATGTTGAAGATATCCACTTCTATCAGAATATATCTTCAAACAGTATTGTTGTTGAAGTATACATATGCTGTCCCAAATTTGACCCAATTGCCAGAATTGAAAATAAAATATCATTTCTTGTTCCAACTAATTTATCATATGCTGGCTTTTCTTGGGATAGGATTGTCTTCATATAACAAACTTTTCTTCTATCAGATATACCTTTATACCAAGAGTTGCCTCAAAAAAGGTTTAACAAGGTGATTAAAATTTCACAGATAGTTGTAGTTACGTCTGGACTCTGAAGCAATCAATACACAAAAATACATAATACAGGAAATGGATGGAATATGTACAAACAGCATTTGATCTTAACTTGATTTTCTTGAGTAAGCATTCCAACAACATACATACATGCTTATGAGAATAGGAATAGATTTCCAGGTATCCTTAACTATTACTGCCATACTATAATGAAGTAAGAAACTATTTGCACTGGAATTTGGGCAAAGGTGCATTTTGTTTTAGTTCTGCAAATTAAACCCCACTGAGCTTGATTTTTATTCCTAGCAAAATTCAAACACATTATTTAAAGGACTGATTTCTAAGCATTTAGAAAAGGAAACCTTGAAGGAAAGTCTCCTATGAAGTATGCTTAGATGAAATAATAAAAGGCATATTTTTTTAAGGAAAAAAAGGTCTTTATTTTTATTGCTTTATTTGTGTTTTCTTATGCAACATGGCTACTATAGAAATATGTTCTTCATGACTTCACATGCATAATTGATATTACATTACTTACTTTCTCAAGGATAGGGGTGGAGTAGGAAGGAGGGAAAGAATCATAACTAAAAAAATCATGGTTAAAATTTTGTTTACATGTAATTGGGAAATATTTACAAAATAAAAATAATTAATTAAAAAGAGGGGTCACAATATAATCAATGATCATAGGATCCTAACTTTATAGCTTAGCATAGAAGGGGGCAACTAGGTGGCACAGTGGGTAGAGCACCAGCCTTGAATTCAGGAGGACCCGAGTTCAAATCTGATCTCAGACACTTAACACTTCCTAGCTATGTGACCCTGGGCAAGTCACTTAACCCCAGCCTTAGAAAAACAAAACAAAACAAAACAAAACAAAACAAAACAAAACAAAAAAAAAAAAAAAAAAAAAAAAAAAAAAGAAAGAAAGAAATAAGAAAGCATAGAACCTGACACTTAGTATATGCTTAATCAATGTTCATGGGTTAAATGATTACAGCTTGAAGGTCTCATAAGTCAATCAGTTCAACCCTTCCATTTACAGATGAGGAAATTAAAGCCCAGAGAAGTCAGGTGATTTACCAAAGATTACATAGGTAATTTGTGGGAGAGCTAGGACTTTGATTCAAATCCACAACTCTTTCCACTATGAAAAGGCCTATTTTTTAAAACTGCAGCTGGCAATGTTGTAAGTAATAACTGGAAAGTAGGATTACAGATGTAAGATTCAAAAAAAAAATCTATTTAACATAACAGAAAAATGAAGCAATTGTGAAAAATTCACATACACATATAAATGATATTTAATAAAGGTAAATGTTAAATTCTACAGGTGAATTAAGAAAACCAGCTTTATAAATGCAGAATAGAGTATGCACGACTAAAAAGTAGGCATAAGTAAAAAGAAAAATTAATATTTGAGTATATTGCATTCTCAATATGAATCAACAATATTGACAAAGTACCAAAAAAGTTCATTTTTTTTGGAAGCATACTTCCAAAAAAGAGAAAGATACATACTCCAAAGAATAACTAGAATGCTATACAAGAATGCATGTTCTATTCAATGTGCTACATTTTAGAAAAAACATTTTGGAAGCATACTTCTGAAATTGTCTTGTTACCCTTATTTCCTACTATTCCCTTTCATATGCTGGCCAACCTAGTTTATTTAACATTTCTCAACAATTCCATTAACTGGACCACTTCTAGGCCTTTACTTAAGTAGTTAGTCTTCTCAACCATAACATTTCATATCATAAAAATCTTAAACATTTTTCAAGGCTCAGCTAAATGTCACCTGAATTAATTTAGCAACTGTCAGATTCTGAAAAGAACCTTGGAGACTAAATAATCCAACTTATTCACAATGAAATTGAGATATAAAGAAATTAAATGATTTTGGAGAGGTCACAGAGAAGGTCAGAAGAAGAGCTGGAATCAATGATAGGTCTTCTAATTGCTAATGCATTACTCTTTCCATTTAACTCATTTCTTCTCTGCATTCTCATGAAACTAAAGGAAAAATAATTAATTTTGAACCTGGAAAACCTTCAAAATAAACTTAACTTGGTGAATTCCTACATTGTATAACTTCAGACAAGACATTAAATATTTGTCTTTGAATTCTGTAATTTTCCAATTGCATATATTAGTCCTTCTGAGCCAGAGGTTCTAATGATTGGTGTTGTGTGTACCTTTTGCATCTGTTCTAAGCCAATGTGATAAATTTCTTTCTAAAGTTTTCAAACATCATATCTAGATTTTATTCTTTATTAAAATTTTTTTCTGGAATCTCAAGTAAATTAGTGTTGTGATTCTTGCTTTGGTCTACCAACTCTTTTAATTTGGTCATGCATATTATTTGTTTCATTTTTTAAAATTGCTTTGTTTCCTAAATCATTTACTCATTACCCATGGAATTGCTGCATCCATGGATAATATTTGATATGGGATAGCATTTTAAAATTTCTATAAATTATGAACAACTTTAGAGTTCTGTATTAATTTCCTCAACATGTTTAGCAGCCAAATTAATTTTTAAATGGGTACTTCTTTAATTCTGTTTACTGAAAATTTATCTTCATTTTCTGTTCACATTTTTCTCTTTAGAAATTTTACATTGAAGAAAGTCTCTACAAAATAGCAAGTTTTCTTTCCATTTGCTACATTTAACTGCTTTAGAATGAGAATAGTAAAGATGTGCTAAGTATGAACTACCAGGTAAGAGACCTGAGTCACATAGTCAATAAGGAATGTATTCCTTATGGAATGTTTGGTAGGATTAGAGGGAGATAAAGAAAATTCCTTCCACTTTGAAAGTAAAGGAAGAAATAAATGAATTTTTTATGGAGAGCAGAGGGACTAAGTTGGGGTCTCCATGTAAAAGGCAGAGGAGTAGGTTATGTATCTCAAAGAATTTTTGACTCTGTGGAACAGATGACTGAGCAAATTAGACTGAGCAGATTTAGGCCTCATGCTCAGGTAACATTTTCTCCAAGGAGAAATAAGAGAGACTCAGCATTTGAAAAAATGGAAAACAGCAGACCCACAGAAATTCTTTTTAGTTATACAAATAACCATTACCTCCTGTATATCCATGAAACATGAAAATTTGGAAGTATATTGAATACTAGGGTGAAATCCCTGAATTTTCAGTCAAACAATAATTGTTTATTAAGTGTTTACTATGTGCCAGGACAAAGGAAATGGCAAACCATTTCACTACCTTTGCCAAGAAAATACCATATGAGGTCACAAAGAATGGGACATGACTGCAACAACTAAACAACAACGACAATGTGCCAGGAACATTAAAAAATAATGATAATAATAATAAAATAATCAAGTCTCCAGGAGATTACATTTTAATGTAATACTATATATAGGCATCCCTCAGATGTCCTGGACTCTCTCTTCTTCTCCCTATATACTAATTCACTTAGTGATCTCATCAGCTCCCAGGGATTTAATTACCATCTTTATAATGATGAATTCTCAAATCTACCTATTCTGTTCAAACTCCTGCTAACTTCCAATTATGCAATTGCTTTTTAGATATCTCAAGCTGTTATGTCCAGTAAACATAATAAACTCAACATATCCCAAATGGAATTCATTATCTTACCTTAAACTCTTCCTCCTTTCTATTACTTCAGAGAATACTACTATCTTCCTAGACCCTCAGGCTCCCAATCTAGGAATCATCTGAATTTCTATCTCTCATACCTCATATCCAATCTGTTGCCAAGATCTGCCAATTGTGTCTTCCTAATTTGTCTCCATTGATCCTATCACCACCAAGGTGCACACCCCCATCATCTCATTCTTGGACTACTGAAATAGTCTCACTGGTGGGCCTGGCTACCAAAAGTGTCTACTCATTCCAGTCCAACCTCCATTAAGTTATCTAAGTGATTTTTCTCAAAAACAAGTCTGACCATGTCACTCTCCTACTCAATAAATTCCAGTGGCTCTCTCACCATCAGGATTAAATATACATTTCCGTATCTCACTCTCAAAATCCTATATAACCTACCCCACACCCACCTTTCCAGTATTTTTTGGCCTTACTTCTTGTTACATGTATTCTGATACAATGGCAGTGTTTTCCTTGCTGTTCCACGAAAAAAAGATTCTCTGTCTCTTGACTCTGAACAATTTTTTTTCTTTTTTTTTTTTCTTTTTTCTTTTTTTTTTTTTTTTGCTGTCTACCGTTCTTGAAATTCTGTCCTCCTCATCTTCACCTTTTGGCTTCCCTGGCTTCCTTTAAGTCCCAACTAAAATCTCACAGAAGCCTTTTTCAAACTTTTCATTCTAGTAACTTCCCTCTGTTTCCAATTTATTCTGTATGCAGTGTGTGTGTGTGTGTGTGTGTATATGTGTGTGTGTGTGTGTGTGTGTGTGTGTGTATTTGATTTTCTCCATCATTAGATTATGAACAACTTGAGGGTAGGAATTGACTCTCTTTATATCATTAGCTCTTAGAACAGTTCTTGGCACCCAGTAAGGGCTTAATAAATATTTATTGACTGACTAATGGACTAGTTGTGAATCTATAGAGTAAATGATCAAACACCTAGGGAGTGCAGTGAGTTGGCCCTAGATATTAAGAAAACATGACTTCAAATGCATCCTCAGGTACTGACTGTGTGACCTGGGCAAGGAGCTTAAACTCTATCTGCCTCAATTTCCTGAGTTGTAAATGGGGATAATAATAGCACTTATCCATGGGGTTGTTGTGAGGAAATAAGATAATATTTGTAAAGCATATAATAAAGCACTTTTTAGATATTTTCCTTCTTTTTTCTTTCCTCCTTCGCTCCTTCCATTACTTACTCCCTTTCTTCCAAGGGATCAAGGCATTTACTAGAAAAAGGAACACAAATAAGTCTAAATGCTAAGTGAGACTTCACTGATCTTTGTTTTAAAGAACTTGGAATCTAGGACTGAGAATTTCTTACTAACAAAAATGAAAGGTCTAAATAATCAAGTTGCAGAAGGATCAAGGGAAGAAAGGCTTTTCTCATGGTGTCAATGAAAGGATTTTTGATCTTTTCTAAAAATAACTAGGGAAAACAAAAAGTATAAGCTTTAAGCCAAAATAGCATAGATTTTTCAGCTAAGCAGAAAGTAACAACTACTAGGATGTGGGAAACAGTTCCATTTAACAGAGACCACAAGTTTAGGATCAAGAAGATGCACAATGACACCACTAGAAGGCAGCAGCTTACAGTACCCAAGACATGAGATATCACCCCATATTTATGTGTTCCTCACATGTGGGTCTAGGCATGTATTCTGATGATTTCTACTCTTCTCTATGATGTTTGTACATTTTAGACAGAGTACACCCTATGTTCATAGGAGGTATGCTTTGTTGCAATTTTTCTCATTTCATTAAATGCCTTTACTTTGAACTAATCCTGTCCTCTGGGTGACTATTAACGGATATCAATTACATCATTGGTGAATCATGAGCTAAGAGTTTTAGGAGATGGAACCCACATAGTACTTTGAACCTGTAGTGTAATTTAAGAAACTCACCCTTCAAAACTCAGGCACTTACATCACAGGTAAATAAACACAAATGATAACACATTAAGGGGAGGGGGAGACACTGGCTGCTAGGAGGCAGGTGGAAAAAATCAGAAAAGATTTTAAATAAGAGCTGACACAAGGTGAGTTTTGAAATATGGAGTACATTCCAAGCATACAGGATAGCCTGAGGAAAAGCACAAAGGGAGAAAAGCTGTATGTTATTTATGGAACAGCAAAAAGGCTGATTTGTCTATATTTTATGCTGAATGAGAGGAAATGTTTAACAGGTTTGGAAAGGAAGGCTTGGAGCCTGGGAAAGGACTTTTTTTTTTTTTTTTTAAACACTAATAAAAGAAATTGGATTTCATCTTATAATGATAACAATTGGATCCACACCCTTCCATTCCTCTAATCCTATTCATCAGGAAATACAATGGTGTGAAAGTGGCACAGTGGGTAGAATCCAGGGCCTGGAATCAGGAAGATCTAAGTCAAATCCAGGCTCAGATACTTAAGACATCAAAACTTAATCAAGACATAATTGTTTAACTCAGTTTAAGTAATAACTCAGTTTTGTTTGTTTGTTTGTTTGTTTGCTTTAAATTAAATTAAATAATAGCACCTGTTTCCAGGTCTAACTAATCAAATGATCAAATAATTGTAAAGCTTTTAACACAATGCCTGGTGATGAGGTAATGGGTAACCAGGTAGAGTAGTTGGGAAAACTTAATTGGAGCATTGATAAGATTAATACTCCTTGAGGCAAGCAAGGTAGAGCACTGCTAGGGATCAGCTCAGCCTTCCAGTCCCACCCCAGTGGAGGTCTTAGGAAACCCCACCTTACTGTATCCAATCAGAAAACCAAGTTATGATGTCAAAAACTTAAGGTCAAATTTCCCCTATAATTTAACACATTTAACATGTATTGGACCACCTGCCATCTGGGGGGATTAGGTGGGAAGGAGGGGAAAATTTGGAACAGAAGATTTTGGCAAGGTCAATGTTGAAAAAATTACCCATGCATATATTTTGTAAATAAAAATAAAAAAAATTTCCCCTATAAATATGCCCCTGTCTAGGCCATCTCTGCTGAGTCCCTTTTGGGTTAGCTCTCCATAACATTCTGACTCATGGTTTTTTTTTTTTTTTAATTTTCACCCTTCCCCCATGCCTCATCATGACTTTCTTCAGGTTATACTCATAGTGTCTTTCTCCTTGTAGTAGTTAACTCTTTTAGGGGCTAAACTCCTCTGTGGATTTAGCTGCCAGTCAATGGCATACTACCACCTCATGGGTTATTCCCTTTTTCCTGGTTAATTCTAAGTTCCACTAAGGAACTTGTCTTTTCCCTTGTTAATTGTTAAAAATCCCTTTCCTTGCTAAGTATTTGCCAAATCTATTTTATATTTACTACTCCTGATATTTATTTTAACTTTATTTATTCATAAACTATTCTCATAAATAAAGATATCTTTTGGCAAAGAGAATGCATTGTGCCTTCGGCTTTGTACTTTGAACTAGGAATTGCTATCCCAAACTCACCATTTGGTGTCTACCTCATTATTTGGTGCCCAATCTCATCACTGATACATAGTAAGTGCTATATAAATGCTGTTGTGTGTCTGACTTTTAATGAACCTATTAGGAGTCTTCTTGGCAAAGAAACTCCAGTGGTTTGCTATTTCTTTTTTCAGCTCACTTGAAGGATGAGGGAACTGAGGAAAACAGGATGAAGTGTCATGCTCAGGGTAACACAGCTAGTTAATTAATGTCTGAGGATGGATTTCTACTCAGTAAGATGAGTCTTCCTGACTTCAAGCCTGTGCTCTATACATTATATAAATGCTAGTTATTATTATTATTAGTCATTTATCAAGTACCTACTATGAATTATGCAAGGATCTGGAAATACAAAGCAAAGTAGGAGACCCAAAAAAGAGGTAAAAAGGGAATTAAACTGAATAATCACAGCAGGCTCTGGAAGCTTCTGGACTATATGCCATACTCCAAGGATGCCCATGCAAACATCACTATCTTATAGCACATAGGAAATCTGATGTTGGAATGATAACCTTGAATCAAGAACAAATTTAAATAACACATATAATACTCTTTAAAAATGTAAGGGGGTGAGGGAAATCAGAAAATTAAGTGGTGCAGTAGATAATGCAGGGCTTAGAATTAGAAAGACCTAAATTCAAATCTAGTTTCAGATATCTACTAGCTAAGTGACCCTGCAAGTCACTTAACCCTGTTTGCCTCAGTTTCTTCAACCATAAAATGGAGATAATCAAAGCATTCATATTACATTGCTGAGAGGATAATAGCAATTAGCACAGTTCCTGGCACATAAATAGGCACTGTGTAAATGTTTATTCACCCTTCCAACCCCCTTTTCATTTCTGAAATATTTTCATCAAAATTAGTGGGGTTTTATCACTTAAGGGGTAAGCTTCAGTTGAATAACAAATGCACTAATTGCAAACACACCATCCTCCCAAATAGCCAAATACCTCCAGTGTTGGTGACTGTGTATTTTTTAAATTAATTTTATAATTATAACTTTTTTTTGACAGTACATATGCATGTGTAATTTTTTACATTATTCCTTGCACTCACTTCTGTTCCAGATTTTCCCCTCCTTCCCTCTACCTCCTCCCATAGATGGGAGGCAGTCCATACATGTTAAATATGTTATAGGAATATACTTTACTTTTGAAGAGTAGACTGCATTTATCACATAGTGTGAATGACATACTCAGCAGAGCTAACCCAGACAAAATCTCTCTGTGTCTTTGTCCAATAATAAAATTTTGGAATGAAAAAGTTAATGACTATTTCTGTGCCAGTGTGAACTTGTTTAACTGGAGAAATTTCACTTTTACATGCTTTTTCACAAGTTTAGACTACTGAGTAATTGTTCATAAAATCCAAAAAATAATGAGGTGTGGTTGGATCTAATCATTACCTGCCTTTTTAGTGAAAGACACTGAAGTGGAGGCAAAACAATTCAATTCTGATACCACGGGTGATTCTCACCTTTTATTACTTCAATTAAAAACAAAAAACAAACAAACAAACAAAAAAAAAACCTAATGCCATTTGGATATGTTTGTAATAAGTGATAGCTCTTGTAGGTTAAAAGAAGCTGTTGAATAAATTATTCCTTCAGAAGATTAAATTAATAATTTGAAATAGTTAAAGCAAACTTCCAAATTGCCAAATTTTACTCGTAAAAATTCTCTACATATATGGGATTCACAAGAACTATGTCTTAGAAATTGCTGATATTTTATACTAATTAACATGTTAGGGCTGGAAATAGCAGGAGCAAACTATCACTTTAATCCATGTATTTTCAAAGTGAGGATATTGGGAGAAGAGGAATGAAGTGAATTTTTCAAGATTATATAATCAATTTGTGCTAGATGCTATATTATTTCTTCATCCCTTCTGACTATCAATTCATTATACTTTTGATTATTAATGTTATATATGTTATACTATTAGGGAACTTTAATAATGCTAGCTAAGACAGCTCAAAAGTAAATCATTGACATAAATATTAATGAAATTAGAAGTCGGTAGATAGGTTAAGGTTAAACAAAATAAATCAAAATGCTATTGTTTGTAGAATCCAGAAATGCCTTTCTAGTGATTTTAAAGTCCTAAAACTGAAAGAAAACTGAAGCACTTGGTGGTGGGTGATCAGAGAATTTAAGTTATAAAACATTTTATAAACCATGTTTTCTTTCTTTGAAAAGTAGGAGCATTGGAAGAAAAAAAGAAAAGTGACTAGCAGGTTATGTCAATGGTATCAGAATTCAATTTAGACCTCAGCTTAAGATATAAATGTTGAGTTTTTAACAAAAAGAGAAATGCACACAAAAACTGTTTTTTTAAAAATGGCAGAAAATAACATTAATTTGAATAAAAGAACTTTCGATTCAAGTTTAAAGGGGGTAGGATGGGGAGAAATGCCTAAATAACACTGTAAAGACAATTAGATACTTTTTCAGGTTAATGGGCATAATACAGAAAGAAATGCCCAGAAATTCTCAGAAAAAACAACAACAACAACAATAACAAAAAACAAACAAACAAACAAACAAAAAAAAAAACAGCAAGAAAATAGATCCAGAAGACTCACTATAATAATTCATCTCTTTTGGCTTCCTTCCCCAAATCTCTACAGCTGGGGCCACAATTCCCAAATGAAAATTTTGTATTATTCCAAGCTCTGGGACTAATCCAGCCCCTTGAAGGGGAATTTATAAAGGCTCATAAAATGAGAAAATTCAGTAACTGATTCCACTTAAGCTTTATGTCCCAGTTCTAGTAAGTGGATTCTTGCCTTTTTTCCTACAACCAGTACCTTTAATCTAGTAACACTGAGACCTCTGCCTTGTTATTCTACTGTACATGCTGTGGAAATGCTGTGTACAGCATTTCCTCCAGGATAAGGATATCACATGGTAAAGCATATAAAATAGGCAGGGGGAAAGGAGAATTAGACTGAGAAATTAACAATGTCTCCCCACTCAGGCTCACACAGACTTGATCTGCTGGATAATGGGGTCAATATTGAAACATTCTGAAAGTTCTAATTAAAGAATCAAGTATAAAATGGTCATGAGGCAGGCTATCAAAATCCTTCCCTCATTGGAGATAAGATGAGAGTGCTATCATAATGATCAATTCCATAGCCATAACTAGGATGGGAAATTAGGGTTTTAGCCTTTAGTCTACCACAATGGGAAGATGTGAAAATTTTGAAAATATCTTTTGCAGATTATGTGATGTTAAAAACAATCACATTTAATATTTTGATAGCACTTTCACTTCTTTAGCAGTATAAAAACTTCAGCAAGAATAATTAAAGTAGGAAGCTACCTGATTTCTCTTTTTCACCTACTCTTTTTCCAGCCTACCAGCAAAGCAGCTGAGTCTTACTGCTTTTATCTAAATGGCACACTCCTCAACCTCAACATAATAATATTCTAAAGTCTAAAGTCACTCTCATCCCTTTCCCTGCTTACAAATAAATTGAGGTTACTTATGGCTACTTGCTCTTGTTGCCAAAATTGCTAAATGGTAGTTCTGACATTTATCATGAACTATTTGCTTGGTCTAGGTAGTACAAGTGGGTCAGATATGGTACCCTTAAATTATACAAACTTTCTTCAGTTGAATACCAAATTCCAAAGTAGGCAGGCAGGAGCCTCCACAGTTTCTGACATGACCAAAGTAGGATTTAAGGTGAACATGAGTGAGTATCACGGCTAACTTATCAAGAAAAGGTATGGCCAACTTTTGTTAAAAAACTGAGCAGATCAAGGATATTCAGCCTCACATCATGACTAAGGATTCAAAAGGAAATTCTATATTCTAGCTCAGACTTCAGCTCTTGCTAGAGTTAGCAAATCTAGTGGTTGGAAATTTCAGATCAAAGAATAATATAAAGATCAACTTAAGTTCCATTATACACTAGGAGATTATTTCAGAAACAGAAACGGCAATATCTGCCATCTATCTTCTCTCTCCTCTTATCCCTAACAAGAAGAGAAAGAGAGAAAGAAAAAATACAAAGGTAAACTAGTTCTCATGGAAAATATCATAAGCCAGAAACATCAAAAGATTCATTAGTTGCTTGATGAAATAAATTAGGGGTCTCTCTGTGCTTCCTAGAAGTAGGACAACTTACTCTATTCCCTTTTCATTTCCTACAAAGCTACAAAATGTCTTGGAAGCACAGCCAGTTCTTGTGATTCTGGTCCAACCCTTACTTCTACAGCAGTTGAACACCTTGATTTCATAAGCATAAGTGCTTACAGGCAACAAAAACAATATGGTTCTGTCATATTTTGAGCTAATGATTTTGAGCTAATGTTTGGGTCAGGACATTGTTAAATTGCTGGGGTAGAAATAGGGGAGAGAAAAACATGGCCTGTTCTCTCCTGGGAGAACAAAGTATTATCCACAACATGATCAAACAGAGGCCATACTAGGTCATGGCAAAAGTTCACAAACATACTAATATACTAAAAGACGACGGAAAGTTGAAAAAGGAGATTGCAGTAGAGTTCTAAAGTGAGTTGTCAGAATGGAATCTGGGAGAAAATACTGCAAAGTGGAAGCTATCAGCTCAGTAACAGGCTATTCCATCTAATTTCCTTATCTAAGAAAAGACATTGTTTTCTGTTTTCTTTTGTGACAGTGAGGAACCAGCCACTCCTCTTTTAATTCATTAACTGACATTGGCATAGGTATCAAAGTAAGATAGTAGGTAGAGCAATGGGCCTAGAGTAAGGAAACACTTGAATTCAAAGCCAGCTTTATACATTTACTCATTGTGTGACCCTGGGCATGTCAATTTTTGTTTCCTGAACTCTTAAACTGGGATTACACCACCACCTACCTCAGAGTAGTTTTCTGAGAATGAAATGAGATAGTCTGTGTAAAACTCTGCACAGTGGCACATAGTTGTTTTTGTTCAATTTTTTTTCAGTAACATTCAACTGTGATCCCATTTGGAGTTTTCTTGGCAAAGATACTGGAGCAGATTGCCATTTCCTTCTTTATCTCATTTTATAGATAAGGTAAACTTATTAAGTCACTTACCCAGGGTCACATAGCTAGTAAGTGGCTAGATTTGAAAGAGAAGTCTTCCTGACAGATCTGACACTCCATCCTCTGTGACACAGCATTTAATAAATGCTTATTCCCTTTCCTTCCCTCTTTCCCTTTCAAGAGTCACTAGGCTCATCCCAGTCATATAACATAACATCTTTCTTCAAAACAACCATCTTTCGGTTCCTTTCCCGCCTGAGCCAGGCCTTGATCGCCACCGCCAGCGGACATGGAACGGCCGGACCCTTTCTCTCCCCCTTTTTAACTCGTTCAATAAAGTCCGCTCCCTGAGAGAAAAAAAAAAAAAAAAAAAAAACATCTTTCTTCAATACTGTGTTTCCATTCCTCAAAAAAATCCCTAAGCATACGTTTTCATTCTTCTGCATTCCAAGAAGCCATTAAACACACATTCATATTTACTTGTTCATACACATACACAGAGGATTCCATCCCTGTTCCTTATATTTGACACATGCACACACCTCTACTGTGTACTCTCACTCATGCTCTATGCCTCAAAGATACAAGCTACAAAATCCCTTCATATCATCCCCCTTTCACATCATACCCTATATACTATATTTTTAATACCTACCCAAAATCCCTCTCACACTCTTCCCTGTGTTTTACACACACTTATTTACCACCTTCCATCATACTGTATCCATTTTTGTCACATTTTTACTCCAACTCCTTTCATCTAAAAGACATTCTGTACTGCCAGGAGCCCTGCTCCCAGACCTTTACTATTGGGGGATCCCTCAACAACATAGTTTAAGCCCCAAAGTGTTTTATGGCTAAATTAAATGAGAACTCTGATATAGAGTAATTGGTAAGGAGTCAGATTTTAATGGAGTGATAAAAATTCCCCTGTATATGGCTTCCCAGAACTTCTGTGTTAAGAGAGACTTCAGAAGCCAGCTAGTACAAGATATATCTGACCAAAAACCCTCTCTATATTATCTCTAATAACTGATATAGTCACCACTTGAAATTTCCCAATGAAGAGGCACTCACTAACATACCAATCCATTCCTATTTTGGACTGCTTTAATTGTCAGAAAGATTTCTGGGGCGGGTTACCCCTTACATTAAGACAATCTATGATGACTATAATTTTCCCCAAACATTCTTAAGGAAGGACAAACAAGTTGAATCACATGTCTCTGACAGTCATTCAAATACCTAAAAACATCTATTAAACCCTACTTCCTACCATCTTCTCTTCACCAAATTAAATATCCCCAGATCCTTTTATTATCCTGTGGCATAGTTTCTTACCACCCTGATCACTCTAATGTGGATGCTTTCCAATTTGTCACTGTATTTCCTTATAAGTGGTACAATACTCTAAATGTGGTCTAAAAAACATGGAGTGCAATAAGAGTTTTACTGCTCACATGCTAAATACTATAGACTAGAAATAAATACAACTTAAAAGTTCTCTAGTTTTTGTGATTGCTATGTTGTACTACTGATTCATAGGAAGCTTAAATTTACAACCTGCCGACCCTGTGAAAAACTATTTATTTAGCAACACATCCTTCTTCCACATTTTTAAGATGATTCTTTGTATCCTATTGAATGAAATCTTATTAGATTTGTCCCATTGTTCAATACTGTAAATATATATTTGACTTTTTCATCCAATTTATTATATCTTCCCTAGGTTTGTGCCATCTGTTAATTTGATAAATATGCAATCCATTCCTTAATCTAAGTCACTGATACCAAATATCACAGAATCAAAGACTACTCTTTTTTTTTTTTTTTTTTTTTATACCTTTTTATTGACAGAACATATGCATGGGTAATTTTTGCAACATTGCCCCTTATACTCACTTCTGTTGCAAATTTTCCCTTCCCTCCCTCTATCCCCTCCCCTACATGGCAGGCAGTCTCATCCATGTTAAACATGTTAAAATATATCTTAGATACAATATATATGTGCAGATCCATACAGTTCTCTTGTCGCACAAGAAAAATTGGATTCAGAAGGGAAAAATAACCTGGGAAGAAAAACAAAAATGCAAGTAGTCCATATTCATTTCCCAGTGTGTAGCTGATTCTGTCTGTTATTAATCAATTGGAACTGAATGAACTCTTCAAAGACTCTTCTTTAGGCCTTTACTTGTGACTACTGTATGACCCACTGATCTCTGAGAGATCTGAGACCTCCCTTGGAAGGACCAGCTTCTTTGGCAATCACTAATTCAGAAAAAAAAGTCTTAATCCAACCTTAAAAACACCTGAGTACATAGAAGTCCTTTTATCAACTTAACAATTAGCAGCCATCATTTTTGAAATTTGTCTCAAGAAAAAGTCTCTTCTATAAAGGGTAGAGGTAAAAAACAAAAAAAACAAAACAAAACAAAACAAAAAAACAAAGATCAGACTTCTCTGGCTGCCTCCTTGCCAGTTAGCATAGCAGGAAAGTTATCAAGACCAACCCACCTCAGGGAAAGGTCTCTTCTAGAGGCAGAGATAATAAATAGAATGGAATTTTCCCAAGCATAATTGGTTTGAACTAAACACTATTTCTAGGTCAAATAGGCTATAAGCATTAGATTCAGGCAGTGTAAACAAAATCTGGAGGTATCGAGTTTGGCCAGCAATACCAAAATATGCCAGATCTTATAAAAGTTTTCTTCCACCTAAAATTTCTGGCCAAAGTCACCTAATACTACCATAATAGCAGAACAGTTACAGCCCAGCTTCAGGAATTCCCTAGCTTCCCTACAAGGTTAGTAGTAACTGCACGAATTGCTGTCCCTAGCCATGGTGCTGACCACTATTATGAATACTGCAAATAAACGGGGGCTATTTCCAGTAAAGTAGGGGATAGTCCAATGAGAAGTCTGTTCAGTCAGTTGTGATAAAGGCCATTTTGGCCAAGGATGTGAGCTCTTTTACAGTGGTGGAATGTTCATAAGCAGTATTTCTTTAATCAATAATACGGGGAAGTCATCTTCTCTTGCTGTAAAGGATTCTGGCAAACACAGTTATGACAGGGCAACTGCTTCTATAAAGTTATTCAGTTCTGCAGAAGTCTTATCCAACTGGTGCCATCACAATCTTTGAAGCATGAGGAAAAGACTGACTTGGTGATTTTTAAAGTGAATATCAAATCAAAGGCAAAGGAAAGGACTGTTTTTCATATACCATAATTTACCCAACCATTCTCCAATTGATGGACATCCATTCATTTTCCAGTTTCTAGCCACTACAAAAAGAGCTGCCACAAACATTTTGGCATATACAGGTCCCTTTCTCATCTTTAGTATTTCTCTGGGATATAAGCCCAGTAGTAGCACTGCTGGATCAAAGGTATGCACAGTTTGATAACTTTTTGGGCATAGTTCCAAATTGCTCTCCAGAATGGCCAGATTCTTTTACAACTCCACCAACAATGTATTAGTGTCCCAGTTTTCCCATATCCCCTCCAACATTCATCATTATTTGTTCCTGTCATCTTAGCCAATCTGACAGGTGTGTAGTGATATCTCAGAGTTGTCTTAATTTGCATTTCTCTGATCAGTAGTGATTTGGAACACTCTTTCATATGAGTGGATATAGTTTCAATTTCATCATCTGAAAATTGTCTGTTCATATCCTTTGACCATTTATCAATTGGAGAATGGTTTAAATAATAATAAATTAGGGTCAGTTCTCTATAGATTTTGGAAATGAGACCTTTATCAGAACCTTTAACTGTAAAAATATTTTCCCAATTTGTTACTTCCCTTCTAATCTTGTTTGCATTCATTTTGTTTGTACAAAAGCTTTTTAATTTGATGTAATCAAAATCTTCTATTTTGTGATCAATAATGATCTTTAGTTCTCCTCTGGTCATAAATTCCTTCCTCCTCCACAGGTCTGAGAGGTAGACTATCCTCTGTTCCTCTAATCTATTTATGATCTCATTCTTTATGCCTAAATCATGGACCCATTTTGATCTTATCTTGGTATATGGTGTTAAGTATGGGTCCATATCTAGAAAAGGATTGTTTTTCTTTGAACATGTGACAGTACTGATGACTCTCTATCCCTTAAAGAAATGTTACTGGCAATCATAGACCAATTAGCAAGGCAGGTGAGAAATAACCTTCCAGGTGAAATAAAACAGTTCAATTCATATCTAAGGAGAAAAAAGAGAGTAAACAAATTGTCTCGTTAAATCAAGTCAGAGTTTCCAAAGGCTACCATAATCAGTTCCTAACAGTAAAATAAAACTATGAATTAAAAAATTAATAATGAACTATGAAAGACATGATGTGAAAAGATAACCTTTTAAGGTCATTACAGCATTTTATTAAAAATACTGCTATACTTTTATTATATAATGTTAATTTTGCAGTGATTCTGGATATCACAGAGATTACATGAGCTCAAAAAGAATCAGGAAATAGAGTTCATTTAGGTAATGATCTTCAGTAGACAGAATGAATTTGCTATCAGGGAAACAAAAATTAAATTCCGATTTTGATGTCTGTGACCTGCTATTCCCTCCCACCTATTCTAGGAGTATACTCCAATCAATCTCTCTTGTCTTCAGCCTTTATTACTTTCCCTATTGTCTAAAAATATGTTGAAGTTTAACTCATTCAAAAAAACAAAACAAATAACAAGAAAAACACCACCAAAAATCTGTTCACTTGGCTTTAATATTCCATTCCATTATTATCCTTTAACCTTTTTCCTTTTCACTTACATGAACTGATGCTGAATGAAGTGAGCAGAATCAAGAGAACATTGTACATAGTAACAGCAAGATTATGTGATGATCAACAGTGATGGATTTGGCTCTTTTCAGAAATGTAGTGATTCATAACAATTCCAATATGCTTAAGATGGAAAATTCCATCTGAATCCATAGAGAGAACTATCAAAACCGAATGGGGATTAAAGCATAGTATTTTGATTTTTAAAATTTGTTTGTTTTTTTCTTTCTCGTGTTTTTTTTTCCTTTTTTTTTCTGACTGTTCTGCACAGAATGAGAAATACAGAAATGTATTTAAAAGGATTGTAAATATTTAACCTATATCAGATTGCTTGCTGTCTTGGGGAAGGAAGAGGTAAGGACATAGAAAAATTTGGAATAAAAAAAAAAAAAAAGAAACAGAAAAAAAAAAAAAAGAAAAATTTGGAATAGAAAGTCTTACAAAAATGTTGAAAATTACCTCTACATATATTTTAAAAAATAAAACTATTATTGAAAGAAAGAAATGAAAATGAAGAACCAAAAAACCTTCAATTTTCTTTGCTTTTACCAAAACCTTCTAGAAAGAACAAACTACAGTATACTTATGTCCTCACTACCTACTTCTGAATTTTTTTGTAATTATATTACAGCTCAACTCTTACTAAAGCTTTCTTTTCAATTTTTTCACAGCTAAATCTAAAGACATGGCCTTCTGAGGTTTTATTACACTCAATGTAACAATATTCATTATCACTCACTTCTGGACTCTTTCTTAGGTTGTATGATTATTTCTTCTCTGATAGCATCATACATCTCTTGCCTACAAGCATGAGTTTTTCCCTAGAATCCTGTTTCAACTCCACTTTTTTCCATCTACACTATCTTTCTTGTTTATCTGATAGGTTCAAGTTCCATCTCTAAACAGAGAACCCCTAAACCTATGAATCCAATATGAATTTCTCAACTATATTCCAGACTCATATCAGTAAATGCCTGCTAGACATCTGGCACTAGATATCATGAATGCTTCTGAAACTCATTATTCCAAAATGGGTCCACCTTTTCCCCTAAACCTTCCCTTCTTCCAAAATTCAAAAGTTACACTGAGAATGTCACCAACATTCAAACCTTAGATGTCAAATTTGATTTCCCTCTCCTTCACTTCTGGAATCCAAATAATTGCCAAGCCAGAACAAGTTTATCTTCACAATACCTCTCATGTCTGCTGTACCATTCCATTCACATAGTCACTACCCTCATTCAGTTCTCATTATTTTCTACCTATGTCACAATGGTCTTTTGATGCCAACTTAGATATAAGTCAATGCCTAAAAATCTGAAATTTCATCAACATGGGCATTTTCTCCATTTGTCCACAATGCAATCGCTCTACCTACAGAGTGTCAATACCTAAATAATTCATCATCCAGTATCTATTTTCGTGAAGCTACAAATTCAGCAAGGTTAATTCTCAAGCAACAGATATGTAGTTCATAATTGGACCCAAACTTGAAGCCTTGCAAGCTTAACAGAATCTATGTTGTATACTGAATCTTATGTAGAACACAATGAGCCACTGGTTTCCCATTCTATATTCTCTTTTCAGCTTGTCATGTCCCCCATAGTCCTATTCATTTTCATTTCTATATTATGCAATCCTCTTCCAACTTTGTTTCTAATGCTCATCGTTCAACGCATCATGGAACACTCCTCAATTTCCATAACTCTCATTTCCCAATGGCAAATTCCTCTTGGAACCTCCTTTATGAGAAAGGATTCACCTAGGCTAGCAATCCTTTAATATTTTCCAGTTCTACTTTAGACCTTGACTTGGGATAAACCTTTACCCAGAAGCCTTCCAATCCATACTTTCCTCAGCCCCTGAATCCTTCTTATCTTCATCACAACACCCTGAAAGACTTTTTCACCTTATACATATATGAATGCTATCCCTTCCCTCTCTGTTCCCAACACCTCCCATTGTGGATTCTAGCCTTTCTTAAACCTTATACTTAAACCTTGGTATGTTATTACTATTGATCTCTTTAATAACTTCCTTATTCTTTGTGTTTTGTTTTTTTTAAAGAGGATCAGTGTTTACAGAAAGCATAGGGGACAAAAACATGGAATTAATAATCATAAGTATAAATGACAAAATGAAGATCAAAAATGGAATAGAAAAATCAATTTTTTAAAATAAGAACAATGTTTGAAATGAAGGTTTATACACACACATATATAATGTTAAAATAAAGAGCTGAAACAGAATTTATTATGCTTCAGACAAATTCATAATATGGTTGGGAGTCATGAATCAGACAAGACAACAATAAAAATTTACAAAGTTAAGAGTTAAGGGGCAGCTAGGTGGCCCAGTGGATAGAGCACCAGCCTTGAATTCTGGAGGACCGGAGTTCAAATCTAGTCTCAGACACTTAACACTTCCTAGTTGTGTGACCCTGAGCAAGTCTTAACCCCAGCCTCCAAAAAACAAACAAACAAACAAACAAACAAACAAAGTTAAGAGTTAAGAAGAAAGCAATATTAGGATTAATGGCACCATAGATGATGAAACTATATAAATATTTAATACGTATGAACTAAATACCAAAGCATCTTAGGGTTTAATGGAGAAGCTATTTGAAGTCTATGACATAGAAGCAAAACCATCATAATAATAGACATCAATGTATCCTTTTTATATCTAGACATATCTAACCAAAAAATAAACAAAAATGAAGTAAGGACCTACATGGAATTTTAGAAAAATTTGATGTTCATATTCCTGACAATTATGTAATGGGAACAAAAAGGAACATACATATTTCTCAGGCATTCAAGAAATAATGACAAAAAGTTAATCACATACTGGGTCATTAAAAACTCAAAATTGTAATTTTGTAATTATGTTGTACTTGTAACAAAATTTGTATTCAACTTCATATTTAAATAATTAAATAATCAATAAAGAAGATGTGAAAAAAAGAGGATTCATACTTAAATGGAGATTACATTTAGTCCCACTGAATATGTCAGGGGAAAAATAAATCATAAAAACAAATAACTAATTTTTAAAAAAAATTAAAACAATTAAATAATATATGAAAACATTTTCAATTCAGCCAAAACAATCTTTGGGAAAATTTAATGTCCAAATACCTGCAATCAACAAAAGACAAAAAAAAAAATTTTTTTGCCCAGTCAAATATCAGAAGATTATGATAAATTAAATCAAATAGTTGAAGGCCTACAAAAATGCTCAAATTAATACGACAAGAAGTGGAAAATTTATATAACTACAGCCCAGAAAAATCAACTGAACTATCCAAAAAGAACATAAAAATTTTAGGACTAGCTGGATTTACAAGCAAATTCTAGCATACATTCATTCCAAGAACAATTAATTCTAATACCAAGCAAATTATTTGAAAATTAGGGAAGAAAGAGATCCTACCAATTTCCTTCTATGAGATAAATATGATACTGACACCTAACCCAAAGAAAGAAGAATAAATAGAAAACTATTGGACAATATCTAATGAATGTAGATTTTTAGAGGGCCTCAGATAATGGAGGAACTATGGGTAAGGAATAAGACCCTTCAGCCCAGAGAGAATCTTCTGACAACATCTGGTTTGGCTCCCCATCTACCCTAAGGGCTCTCACCCTTCCAGAGAAGTCAAGAGGGCATGACCACCTGTGTTCTACTAGAAGCAAGAGATACTTATAGTAAAGAGAAGCATTTACATATCAATAGAAGGGTGGTTATAATTAGCACTTCCTCAGGCTGCTGTGGTGATGTAATGGTTCTCTAATTGGCACATGCTTCCTATGTAATTATACTAATGTATAAAGGGTTGAGAGGACTTGAAATAGGGACTCCATCTTTGACCAATCTCAGGGGTCCTGCCTTCTTCACTCCTCCACTAAGACTAAAGACTCGGGCTGGTCCAGAGATCTTCCAGAGAGCTGACTAAAATGTTATTCGCAAAGGGTACAGGAATATAGCAATATATATATATATATATTTTAATGATATACTTTTACTATACAGAACTTATATCATTAATATGAGGTTCACTCAGTATTAGCAAAACTATAAACATATCACATTAATAGCAAAAATAAATCTTCCATAATAGTACCAATAGATGAATAAAGAATTTAGGCATATATTACTTTGTTTATAATTTAAATATGAATAAATAGATCTTTCCTTAGAACAGTAAATAAAATATCTAAATCTGAGAGACAGCTTTATATTTATTGAAAAAAAATTCTGGGTTTTTTCCAATAAAGTCAGGAGCAAAGTAAAGACACAAATTCTTACCACTATGATTTGATTAGTTCCAGGAATACCAACTATAGCAAAAAATAAATAAATAAATAAACTGAAAGAATAAGCATACCTAAAAATGAAATTAAATTTTTGAAGATGATATATTTTACTTATAATACCTTAGAGATTCAACTACAATTCAACTACAATAAGTAGGATTTTTTCAAGTATACATTTTATCCAATTATACCACTATACCATCCAATTATACCAATTATGCATTATGCCAAGAAAGTATATCATAAAGGGAAAAAAATTCCCTTATAAATAACTACAAATACTTACAAAATATCTATAATTCCAACCATCAAGACATGAATAGGAATGATATGAATAAAAGTATAAAAGTCCCAGAATAAAGGGAGATTTACATCATTAGAGAGCTATTAAATCCTATTCATTGGGCCATAGCAATATAATAATATGATAATAAAACCTAAGTTAATTTACAGAACAAATGTCATGCCAATCAAACTATCAAAAGGTTACTTTACAGAACTGAAAAAAAAAAAAAAGGCAAAATCTATCTGGAGAAACAAGAAGTCAAGATACTCAGGGACAACGATGGATAAAAATAGAAAGGAAAAGCACTTCTACTACCAAACCTCAAACTATACTACAAAGCAATAATATTCAAGACTATCTGATCTTGGTAGAAAATTAGAAAAAAAATTTATAGAACTCATTACATACAGAACATTCAGAGGTAATCAAACCTAGTAACACAGTATTTGGTAAATACAAGGGTTTCAACTGCTAAGAGAAGAATTCACTGAACAAAAATTGTTAGGAAAATCAGAAAGATGTCTGGTAGAAGTTATGTTTAAGCCAAGACAGAAACAAATTAGGCCAATGAAGGAGACATTTATACAGTTATGAAAAACAGAAGTATTCTTAGCAAAACAAAGGACAAAGAGAATTATAAGAGATAAAATGGGTAATGGTTATATAGAATTAAAATGTTTTTTGCATAAGTCAAATTAATACATTTAGAAGAAAACCCTTAACTGAAAAAAAAAAATATGTTCAGTAAATTTCCCTGATAAAGATCTGATATCCAAGATATATGTGGAATTGTTTCAAAGATACATGGTCCATGTTTAACATATTTTGGATTACTTGCCATCTAAGGAAGAGAGTGGGGGAAGGGGAAGAAAAACTGGAACACAAGGTTTTGCAAGGGTTAAGTTGAAGAATTATCCATGCACATGTTTTGAAAAATAAAAAGCTTTAATTAAATAAATGTTTAAAGATTAAAAAAAAGAAGAAGAAAAAAATACATGGTCCAGAGTCAATCCGCAATAGATAAGTGGAAAAGCATATGAACAGATGGTTCTCAAAAGAAGACGAGTTATTACTAATTTTTTAAAAAATGCTACAAATCACTAATTTCAAGATAAACTGAACAACTCTGAGATCCTACTTCAAATCCATAACACTGGTTAAGACAACAAAGAAAGAAAATGAGTATTATTTGAACTATAAAAAGAAAGGCATACTAAGATGACAGGAACAAATAATGATGAATGTTGGAAGAGGATGTGGGAAAACTGGGACACTGATCCATTGTTGGTGGAGTTGTGAAAGAATCCAGCCATTCTGGAGAGCAATTTGGAACTATGCCCAAAAAGTTGTCAAACTGTGCATTACCCTTTGACCCAGCAGTGCTACTACTGGGATTATATCCCAAAGAAATACTAAAGAAGGGAAAGGGACCTGTCTGTGCCAAAATGTTTGTGGCAGCTCTTTTTGTTGTAGCTAGAAACTGGAAGATGAATGGATGTCCATCAGTTGGAGAATGGTTGGGTAAATTATGGTATATGAAGGTTATGGAATATTATTGCTCTGTAAGAAATGACCAGCAGGAGGAATACAGAGAGGCTTGGAGAGACTTACATCAACTGTTGCTGAGTGAAATGAGCAGAACCAGAAGATCACTGTACACTTCAACAACAATACTGTATGAGGATGTATTCTGATGGAAGTGGAAATCTTCAACATAAAGAAGAGCCAACTCACTTCTAGTTGATCAATGATGGACAGAGGTAGCTACACCCAGAGAAGAAACACTGGGAAATGAATGTAAATTGTTAGCACTAATATCTGTCTGCCCAGGTTACATGTACCTTCGGAATCTAATGCTTATTGTGCAACAAGAAAATGGTATTTACACACATGTATTGTATCTAGGTTATATTGTAACACATGTAAAATGTATGGGATTGCCTGTTATGGGGGGAGGGAGTAAAGGGAGGGGGGGGATAATTTGGAAAAATGAATACAAGGGATAATATTATAAAAAATATATATAATAAAAAATTATTAAAAAAAAAAAAAAAAAAAAGGCATACTAATGAAAACAGGTAGAACTAAGAACTAATCCAAACATTCAGGAAGTCAGTTTGGTTTTGTCCCCCAAGGTAACTAAATTATAAATGTCTTTTGATGCAGCAATATTACTACTAGGCATATATTCAAAAAAAATCAAAGAAATAAAGAAACTATATAAAATGTATAGCCATACTTTTTGAGATAGCAGAAAACTGAAAACAAAATGGGTATTAATTAATTGAGGGAATGACTAGATGAATTACATATTATGGATTTAATGGAATATTTTTGCACTATAAGAAATGCCTAAGGAGGCAAATTCTGAAAAAACTTGAATTACTTAAAAGAATGGATTCTGAGTGAAGTAAGGAATACCAGAAAAACATTTATATAACTACAACATTGCAAAAGAAAACAACTGGGAAACACAAAAATGATTATAAATTAAATGACCAAAGAAGACTTCAGAAAAAAGATGAATCATGTTTCAACCCTTTAGTTCAGAGGCAATAGATTAAAAGTACAGAATTTCCACATTCGATTGACTATATTTGTTTGTGACAAAGGAAGTATTTGGTGGAGGTCAGGATATGAAGAAGGGGAAACACATTGGAAAGAGAAAGGTTAATGATAATGATGGCAAAAAAAAAAAAAAGTGAAAGTATATTGATTATACATATTATATATACATATATATATATATATATATATATATATAAACAGAAGTTCAGAAGAGATCACAGACAAGAAAGGTAATGTTAGAAATACTGTTAAATTTAATAAATATTTTTAAAGGTTGCAAATAGCTAGTGGCCCTAGTAAGGAGACACACATATGCGCACATACACATATGCGGTATCAGAAGCTCTGTATTTAAAATTAAGCCAAAAGACAACAATGTTGAAGCATGAATTAAAATTGTTTGCTCCTAGTAAAGACAAACTACATTCAATTTTTCAATTTCTTCACCAAATATAAAATGTACTTTTTCTCCAGATAAGCAATAATAGAGTTTATTCAAATAATCATATGCTTCCAGGTTTAATAAATCACATTCAAATTAAAAACATAAAATAGCATCATGTTGTAAGGACAAATAGAAATTGATCTTTTTAACGGGTTGTTCAAAAACAAACATATATAAAAGGAAGAATTGGAAGACAATATTACATAATAAAGACATCTGAAAAAGCTTAAGTTTACAAGATGATATTCCTATACATTAGAATAAATGCTAAGCTATTACCCACAGTATATTTTAGTAATCACAGGGCTGAAAGTTTTGCTGTTGATATCTATCCCAGTGTACAAATCCATAGTACTGCCAGGGTTTTCCCCTCTGACTTTACTGGGAAACCAGACAGCAGAAATTGCTTGGGTTACATTTAGCTCAGTTCATGTCCAACACTGGCCCAAGAATCATCCCTTCTGTTTAGTTGTTATATTGTTGACTGCCAGTTGCACAGTTCCAAATACATCTATTCCAGCTACAAATATTAAAATGCTCTCTACTCTTCTCCCCTTTAAAAAAAAAAATCATTTGATTTAGAGTTGCAGCAGATAACTTTCTTTTCAGGCTCTTCTAGGTCAACAAGCTACAGCATTTACAAAATGGTATTCATTGTACATTAAAAACAAGACTCATGCCAGAATCTAGCAAAGTGATATTTCAGTCATATTAAGCATTTTATGGTCCCCAAAAATGGCTTTAACATGGCTACTATGTGGTCCAGATATTTAATATGGCTGTCCTGTAATTTCCTTTGTTGTTTTTCTGCTAGTGACTTACTATAGGTCAAATTTTCCAAGACATATTATAAGGATAGAACCAAATACTCTGTATCTTTCCTCTGAGAGTCCTTCCATTATACACAAAGTATATGGGCCAATCCAGGAAGAGAAAGAATTTAGACTTAAGATTCCCAAAGGAAACAAAGGCAATTAACAATGCTTTAAAAAAAAAAAAAAAAAAAAAAAAAAAAAAAAAAAAAAAAAACTATCAATTCTTAACTTGAAAAGATTTAGATTATATGGCTACTGACCTGTTGTCAAATTACTTATTTTCTGCACCCCAGTATACTTTCTTTAGAAATGGAGACCAACGCTATGCAACCTATCACACATAACAGTCAAAATGAAAGAATAAGGAGGAAAATATAAAAATCAAGCAACAAAACTTTCAACAAGCAAATAACACTTTATCTCCAATAAAGTGTGTATGGGACAAAGGCAGAAAAGGCTGTAACTCCAATCTAACTCTAGGTCAGGTGGGATGGAAGCAAAGAGATACACTCTAACTCTACAAATTTCTATCTTTTTACCTTCAAGTTATTCTCACTCACATACCCAATTATACTAGTTTCTTTTCTTCTTCCCTCAGGGTCTCTTATCTCAAGATATAACAAGCAAAGGCGAATATGAGACCTTTCATC
Source organism: Sminthopsis crassicaudata (assembly GCF_048593235.1). NCBI lineage: Eukaryota > Metazoa > Chordata > Mammalia > Dasyuromorphia > Dasyuridae > Sminthopsis > Sminthopsis crassicaudata. The sequence continues at coordinate 607,825,655 of NC_133617.1, read as the reverse complement.
CAGATAACTACCAAACAAAGAGAGTCCAAATCTTTCCCAAGGGGATTTTCCTGTGAAGGCAGCAATGGTTAGCCCATGAAAATGTGGCTAATTAAGGTACACTTAGATAATTATAGATGAAAGGCCATGAAATTATCATAGATGAGTTTTTTAGGATTTTCTGGAGGGTAGTAAATAGACTGGAACACATTAAAGAGATAAAAATTTCAGATTTTAAAAATGGCAGAACTGTATGGGAAGTAGGCTTGATAAAGTTTAATAAAAACATAGAATGACTAAGCTGAAAAAACAGATCTCCTAAGCTAAGGCTCCAACTAATTTTTCCTTTAAAATAATCTGAAGGTTAAAAAAAAAAAAATCACATAGACATAAAATGTTATAATAGTCGAATTATCACTTAGTTTATAAAGGAACAAGAGTCAGAGAGATCAAGCTAAGAAAATAAAATTAAAATCACTGAGTATGTAAATTTTATCTTATTATACACCTATGTTTTATATTTTATCTTATTATACACCTCTCTATGTTTTATATTTTATCTTATTATACACCTCTTCTAACAATTATAAATGTACCTCACTTTATACATTGTAGGATCATTAAAAATTTAATCACTTTAAGCAGACCAGCAAGGTCTACATTTAAAAGTTCAAGAGAAGTTCTAAAAATTTCCATAGTAGATTTTAAAAAACAAATGATGCATCTGAAGAGAAAATAATCACTCTTTCCTTAAGTTAATGTACTTAATATTATTTACTCATTCATCAAATATTATTTTTAAAAAGTATAATGCATGGAATACACTTATTTATACAATGCTCTCCTTCAAGGAATGAAGACATTGCTGGTACCAGGAATTATGGGAAGAAACTGTTGAAATTAAGATGGCTGATCAGGCTGGATGATTAAGGAGAAGGTCTAAACAAGTAGGGAAACAAAGCAATGTGGAAGCAGAAAAAAGGTAGAGATACAGGCTGAGGCAGTGATGAGCAGAAGATCCTGCAAAGTAGGTAGATAAAGGAGTCAAAATAATGTGGAGCAGGTAGTCTTGTAAAGATAGGTAATGAACATCACGCAGATAGGGCCAGAAGATAGCAGAGATGGAGCCACATGGACTTTTGTACAAAGAAAGTAGACCCTAGAGTGGTAATGAGAACAATAGCTGCATAGGTGTTCCCACAATTATACTAGAAATATTAGTTTTAGCAATATGAAAAGAAAAAGAAATTGAAGGAATTAGAGTAGGTAATGAGGAAATAAAACTATCATTCTTTGCAGATGATATGATAGTATATTTAGAGAATCCTAGAGAATTGACTAAAAAAATTCTAGACATAATTAACAACTTTAGCAACATTACAGGATATAAAATAAATCCACATAAATCATCAGAATTTCTATATGTTGCCAACAAAACCCAACAGCAAGAGAAGAAAGAGAAATCCCATTTAATATAACTGTAAATAATATAAAATATTTGGGAATCTACCTGCCAAGACAAAGCCAGGAACTATATGAACACAATTACAAAACATTTTTCACACAAATATATTTGAAAAAAAAAAAAGACATTTCATACAAATAGATATGAGAAAAATATCAAATACCCATGGATAGGCCAAGCTAATATAATAAAAATGACAATTGTACCTAAATTAATCTATTTATTCAGTTAACATACCAATCAAACTGCCCAAAAAATTACTTTATAGAGCTAGAAAAATGATAACAAAATTCATCTGGCAGAACAAGAGGACAAGAATTTCAAGTAAATTAATGGGGAGGAAAAAAAAAAAAAAAGGCAAAGGAAGGTTGCCTAGCTGTACCAGACCTAAAACTATATTATAAAACGGTCACCAAAATCATTTGATACTGGCTAAGAAATAGAGTAATGGATCAGTGGAATATGTTAGGTTTGTTAAACCCAAACACTACAGTTTTTGGGATAAGAATATATAATAATAAATATAAATATACCTATAATAATAAATATAAAATATAGAGAGAATTTATTCAAATTTATAAGAATACAAGCCATTTCTCAATCGATATAGTCAAAGAATATGGACAGATAATTTTCAGATAAATAAATTAGAGCCATTTCTAGTCAAATGAAAAAAATGCTCTAAATCACTATTGACTAAACAAAAGCAAAATTAAGACAACTCCAAGTACCACCTCATACATCTTAGGTTGGCTAAGATAAGAAAGGATAATGATGAATGTTGGAGGTGGGAAAACTGGGATACTAAAGCATTGTTGGTGGAATTGTGAAATGATCCAACTACTCTGGAGAGCAATTTGGAACTATGAGCTGAAATAAGTTAGAAGTAAAAGATGATCTGATGTTGAGCCAAATATGCTGTTCTATTAATCTCTGGCCAAGAAGTAAAATTGAGATTCACTGATTTCAAAGTGAATTGGTCTTATCAAAAGAGAGGCAATGAAAGGAAGTAAAATTTACAATAATAGTCACTGTGCAATATATTAGGTAAAATTAATACATAATATTTTTAAAACTTCATATGGAAATGTAAATGTAAGACTGAAATCCTGAAGACATGTTGGAATTTGGAGGCAGGAAACATAAGCCAACCTAAATCCATAGGTGACTCAATACTCAAAAGCTAAGCCAGTAGAACATAAGCTCTGACAGATTTTAACCAGTAGATCATCTGCTTACTGGAAAAAGTATAAGAGCTGCAGAAACATCAACAATAGGCTAGCTATTCAGTGAGGAACTCTTTGAACACAGCATAAAATAAATAAAAATATATACTAGCCCTTTCCAATTGTACAGGAATGGCACCACAGTTATGAAAAATGGAACAAGGGGTACTAAAATCTATGCTTTTAAAACTAGGTATAAACAGTTATCTGCTGATAATCTAAATATGAGAACCTTATCCTGATTAAATTAAATTAACCAAATTAAAAAATAAGTTACAGCTAAGTGGAAAGATGGCTCACAAATTTACCTAAACTAAGCAACTAAAAGGGGGCAGCTAATTAGTATAGTAGACAGAGCACCAGCCTTAAAGTCAGGAGGATCTGAGTTCAAATGTGCTCTCAGACACTTAACACTTCCTGGCTGTGTGACCCTGGACAAGTCACTTAACCCCAATTAAAATACATTTTTAATATTCAATGATAACAGAAAAATGGTGAACTTAGGGGAAGTTGGAGAAAATGTTAGAAAATACAGTTTGGGAGTGAAAAAACGAGTTAAAGCATTATAGATTCTACAGAGTTTCACTGTTGTAAATATATATTGAATACATAAATATATACATATATGTCAAATATTTTTTGAAGAAAAGAATAATATGGAGAATCTGTTGTTTTTCTCAGTTTTCAAAGAATATCAATAACATGGGGCTGGGAGCTAGACTTGCACTTAAATTGAATTTGAGTGAGGCAGAGCCATAAAAAGTCATCAGCTTCTCTCTCTCTTCCAGAATCATGAAAGTCCAACAATAGGACAAAAGTCAGGACAACTGGAAAAGGCCTGAGTGAGGTGCAGTAGATAACTGGCATTTGACCAAGCTCCTGCTTCAGCTGCCTTCAAGGTTATTGAAACAAATTGTTCTCATTTACCCATCTGGTTAGGGGAACTTTTCACATGCTTGGGGTAGAGAGATAGACCCACAACTCTTTGAAAGGTTTGAGGCCTACTTGTAATCCTCGGCTTAGTTTAGCCTGTCTGCCAAGATGGTTTTACTAGAATATGACCACTATACATGCTACAGTTTCTTGGAGACACAAGTGAAAGGTGAGGGACATCAGAAGTAGATAAGCAGCTTTGAAAAGAGCTCAGCGAGCCCTCACACAAGAGGTGTTAATAGAGTGGACGTACATATGCACACCCATGTATGCACACATACATACACACACACACACACAGACTTTAAAAAAAAAAAAAAAAAAAAAGGAAGGACTCATTAAAAATGTGTTAATTATTTCCAAATAAACTCAGAGTATTAAGACAAGCTACTTGGGATCGAAATCAGTACTAAATTAGCAGAATAAAAAAATGAGAATATACAAATAATAATAATGTTATAAAGTAACTGTAACCTGATTTATCTAGAAAAACTGTTGATTGGAAAATGAAAGGGGTTAAAAGACATGGTATCAAGTATAATCATTTCCTAAGTATAACTAATGAAAAATCAGTTATCTAACAAAAGCAGAAGTATTTCATAAATAGCCTCAGCCTGAAAAAACTTCATCTCCTTCAATATAATAGCTCAGGCCACACTAGCTTAGATATCAATTTATAAAAATTTATAGAAGAAGGATCAAAAAAGATTAGAAATCATATTAACTCATAAAACAAGAATAAATAATGAAAAGGCAAACAAATTTTCAAAAATCTTGGTAAGAATAGACCTAAAATAAATTAGGGGAAAATAGAAAAAAAAAAAATCAATAAAATTTTCAATAATTCTTTTCATCAATAATAAAGAAGGTACAGTACTGGAATTCTAGCTTCACATTATGTCATGTACTGTGCGATCAAGTAGACAAAGAAATCTAAGATGGAAAAAAAGAGGTGAACTGGACTAGCCACATAAAGGGAAAAGTATATAATATAATGGCACTAAGAAACCAAATGTCAAGATATCTGAAAAAAGAAAGAATATCAAATGCTTGGATGAAACCTTGGGCTTTAGTATCCTCTCAAAAAAAAAAAAAAAAAAAAGAGAAGGGGAGAGAGACCAGGAAAATATCAAAAACAACTAAATCAAATACTCGCTCTCTGTCAGTACAAATTACTTATGAGAACAATCTACACAAATATAAAGGGCTTCTTTGGTGACGGTCTAAGAAGTAAGTGGGAAGACTTTTTGCAAAAAAAGACCATATCTTTATCATCAATGAAATAATTAAAAGGCAAATACAAGACTCTTTGAAAGAGAAGTAATTTTTCTTAATAATTCTCTTATTATTGATAAGTTTCTCAAATGTATATCACCACTAAGTATGGGCATCCCAGGAGGCTTCATTTTTGGCCTACTTTTGAAAAATTTCACCTCTTTACATTGGTTATTTTGTTCACTCCTATAACTTCAAGCATCAATTCTATGTAGATGACTTTTTTAAAAAAAAAATAGCTTTTTATTTTTCAAAATACGTGCAAAGGTAATTTTCAACATTTACCCTTGCAATTTCTCCCCCTAGACAGGAAATAATTCAATATAGATTAAAGATGAATATAGATGACTTTCAAGTCAAATTCCCAGCCTTCCCTTGCCCTCTGGCCCCATATTTTCTACTCTATGGTCAAGATCTCAAGCACTGAATGAATGTCCTACCATGATCTCAAATTTTCATGTACCAAAAAAAATTCATCCTAATCCTAAAAATACCTGTTCTTCTTTTCTAGGAGGCAATAAGCTAGCAGTCATAAAATTAAATGAGTAATCTCTTGAAAGGGAATTATCAGAATTATCAAGTATCTGCATTATTAACCCCTTTTTAAATCCATGAAGTAATGATTACAACCATTTAGGTAAGAGAAATGGTATCTACTTATGTATGTGTATGCATGTGTGTGCATGTGTGTGTGTGCATGTGTGCATGTATGTGTGGAAATGACTGTATATCTAGATGTATATATTTGTATACCTTAATATAAATATGCATGTGTGTGTGTGTATGTGATATACACATACACATTTATATGTGTGAAGACAAAGACACAAAGATAAAGACAGAGGCAGAGAGATGGAAATGGCCAGCAGTAAGGAAGGAAACAAGCCTACTCCATGCCAGACACTTTACTTAAGCACTTTACAAATATCTCATTTAATCTTTGCAACAATCTTTGGGAGATAGGTGATATCATTAACCCCATTTTACAGTTGAGGCAACTGAGATAATGGTTGAGTGACTTGTCCAAATAGTTAGTACCTGAGGCTCCTAATTCTTGGCTTAGTACTCTTTTGATTGTACCATTTCACTGCCTCCACAGCAGAGATCAGTAATTTCTCTAATGGAGGGAACTCTCAGTGAGGAAATGTTCTCCACTTATGCAAATTGGCACCTACTTTTGTAATTAATTTGTAATTTTAGAGAATTGCCTGGGTTACAGAGTTTAAGTGCTTTTTTCCAGGTCACAACGCCAGAATATATAAAAGTGAGAACTTGAACCAAGTCCTCCTGAATCCAAAGTCAGTTTTCTATCTGCTATGCCATAGTTACTTCTACAATACTATATATGGAGACATCATTCTTCAAGGATTTGGTCTAATAAAACCTGTACCATAATCCGAAAAATGATAAAGAAGACAGAGTTGAAAAGCTCTAGGGTATTTATCCAAGAGAAAACAAAAATTAAGGTCAGGACTATATTAGTCAGTAACTTACTTCTGGGGCTCTGAATTCATTTATTTGGCTCAGTTGTCAGGTTGGCTGTGTTTTCCCTTAGCAAGTGTAAAAAATGCTTGAATAACACCACCCTGGGATCATGTTCAACCAATTCAAATAGTTGGAGCCTTTTAACTAATGTCCAAGTAACTTGGATGAATCCCAATATCATTTCCCCTAGTATAGACCTGGTCTGAAGAGAAAAGTACACACACAGCTCAGAGAGCCAGGAATTAACTGGTGGTCCCCTTTCCAAGATGACATGGTTCTCATTCTAGATAAGGAAACAAGATTATAACAAGTAGTTTGAGTTATATGCTATATGGTTATTTGGAGCCACATCTAATTTTAAAATATCTCTCTAGAGAAGTTTTACACATTTTCTTTTCAGCCTCATCCCCTTTAGAAATGAATGGGGGTTAGCTATTAAAATTATCATTCTTAGAAGAGAAATGGAGAACAGCAAAAATTCCAGAGACCACAAAGTGGCAAAATTCCTCAATTCAAGTCTTTGCTCATGGAACAACCTCTATTTCCAATGTGGCAATGCAAGGAATGCACACAGTATACACTGGTATGTAACTGAGTGATAATGCAGTTAACAACATGGTTACAAAGTATTTGGGGGATAAAGTTTTTGTATTCTGTGCTTATTTTGTACACTTCTCCAAGTCAACATTCCCTTGCCAAATGCATGGTTTCCTGCCTGATATACCACCGCTGTCCAGACATCTGGGAAAACCTTAATGCAGATTCTATATGGGTAAGTTGATTCCCTTTTTTGTTTGAAGAAATATCCCAAGCTATACCTGTCTGATAAAGTAATCTGACCACAACACTCCCCTAATTCTGTCTGCCTCTATGGTTTTTATAGAAAACACTTCAAAGATTTACAGGTTCATATTACCTTTAATTGTCCTCACCTTGAGCAAGTGCTTCATTTTACAGGAATATGCTAGTCAAATCAAAGCTACTACAATGCTTAGACAGATCTGTACCAAGATTTTCCCCCTCTGGAAACTCTGTGCGTATGTCTTACCAGACTAACTACTGTAGATGAGAAAATGTATGGTTACTATATCCTATCCAAATAAAGGGGTCAGAACACAGGCTTTTAATATGAGACACTAAAGGGCTAAGGTACATAAGACAGCTGAACTAATAAACCCTAGAGCAGAAAGCAGTGCCCTGGGTATACTTGTAAAGATCCACCCTGAATAACTTTTGGAGAAATTAAAAAATGCAAACAACCAGGACAGATTAACAGCACCAGGAGGTAACTAGCATGATACAAACAAGCACCACCTTTCACTACAAGGAGGCATATTCCTTGAGCCAAACAAAGAAACAGTACACACTCAACATCTGTTTCATATAACAGTTTGGCTGCTGAAAGAAGGAACCTTTAAAAATGGCTTAGCTGACAATCCTCAAAAATAATTCAATCACTAGTGCAAGGCTATCTTTCATATGCTAAAGGCAAATGGATATGATTTGCTTTTTTTTTTTTCCCTTAACAACAAAAGGAAAGATTTTCACCTTTTTAAAAGAACATAAAATAAAGAGCAAAAAAAAAAATCTTAATGAAGCCTTTTCTTTCTGATTAATAGGTGGTAGCAAAAGACAAGGAAGCTTTAAAGACAAGTACCTTTTTCTGTCTCTGTCTCTGTTTCTCCCACTCTTTTCAAAACTCCCCATTGACTCCCCCAATGTTAAATGCCCAGACAACACTTCCACAGAATAATTTGAGGAAGAAAAAGAACTCTGACATACCACAATAGAATATTAAAGAATGAAAAATGGGCACCTAATAAAACCAACCAATTCTAATTTCAAATTAAAGAGGAAAGAAAATGTAATGTCTGTATTCATGTCAGGTTATAAATTATGAAACAAAATTATCACCTCTCTAATTGAACCATTCACATCTTAATTCATGATTACAAACATGTTTCCAAGCAAGTAAAAGGAAATCTATTTAGGAACAGAAATAAATAAGAAGTAATAGTCTCATATCTGTGAATGCTAACAGTTCAGCACCAGAACAATGCCATAGTGTATGCCATTCCTTTCAACTCAGCTGTATGCCAATTGCTTTATTTGCCTCTATAATATAGTTTAAAATGTTAATGTCAAAAAGAGGAAGAAAGCAATTAAAAGGTAAGTGTGAGAAAGGAGGGTTTTTTCAGGTGAAACCTGAAAACAGATGGAGAGGTGATAAGATGGAAAGAGACAAAAACATTTATTATTCACATGTATGAAGTACTAGAAATATTCTCAGTAGTAGTTAGTTCAAGACAAAAGAATTCAACAATCTTCTGCCCAATGGTCTTTCCATCTAGACAGCTATGACACAAATAAAGGCAAAAATGAAAATAGACATGAGAGAAAAATCTGTAACCAGAGGGAAGAAAAACTAGCCCACTGGTTGTTTTTCTCCTTGGCTATCTCTAGGGTTCTGTGAGGAAAACTTCATAGAAAGAAGTCTTACAGGGAAAACTGAAGGGAAAGAGATTCCTTGATACACAATAATAATCGTAGTGCCAGATAGGTGTCAACAGATGGAGAAATGAGACAAATTCACAAGTCACAAGTGGTGAAATGAGACACATGAATGAAAATTGTAAGAACTTAGCCTAGAACCAAGAACTTCCTAACAGAGCAAAAGCCAACCCCAGAAAGAGTTACCATTAAATACTATGAAATCTCAACAAATAGCCCAAATTTGCATTCCACTTAAATGGATTTTTTCATACAATATTAGGAAGTAAAGAGTTGTGTCAGAAACATGTTCTAGACAGAACATATATACACCAATATTTCAATAATGTCACCATCATTTCTAATAAACTGATGGAACATTAAATAGTAAAGTAATATAAGACAGTTGAAATTTTGAAAGAAACTTTATCTAAAAAGACAGAAGGGAAAATAGACTTTACATTTGTAGTTTATTTTAAAATCTGCTACAGTAATTAAAAAAAAAAAAAAAGGCAGAAATTACCCACAAACTCAGAATGAAGATAAGTAAGATACCATATAGGGATACCTCAAGAATGTTTTCTTTGCTATATGAAAATTAAGATTTACTGAACTGATTTAAAATACTGCTTTAGAGTTTACTTATATTAGGTAAAGTAATGGTTTGTATATACAAGCTTTTAAAAAGTTCTAAAACAGAGGAACTAGGAGAACAGAGTAATAAATGGGTTTTTGTATAGTCTACAAATGTACTTATCCATCAAAGGTATCACTGGTAAGGATTTATAATTATAGATGGCTTAGTGATGTAGTTGATAGAGCATTGCACCTGGAATCAGGAAGATCTAAGTTCAAAGCCAGTCTCAGTCATTTAGTAGCAAAATTTAAAATTACTACAAAAATGTTAGCAATGATTAGAATAAATGTCATCCAAGAACCTTTAATCTAATAAAAGCCATACTTATTATACAATTAGTATGTCTTGTAAAGACCTAAACATCAGTCATAATATTCAGCAGTTTTTTTAAACAAGTTTCAGAATATTAATAAGGCAAACACTAAGAAATATATTTTCAAGTAGAAAGTCAAAGTGCTGAAATGTCAAGTTATTCTTATTCTAATACTATATAATAAATTCCCACAGATAAAATCAGGATAAAATTTCTAATGAGACATATAAATAATTTTAAAAGATTTTACCTCCAAGTTCTTTTACATTCAAGATGGCATTCTGGAATGGAACTGCTTTTATGCTAAAACCTAAAATGAAAAAAAATATATATATATTCATAATTTCATTCATAATAAACATTCTATTAGATTCTTTAATAAAGAAATATTACCTAAAACACACTTCTTATATGCTCACAAGAAATATATATATTTTAATAAAAAATTCACATCACCAAAAATTACCTAAACTTCACCTTTCAAACATAAATGCTTATTGTACCAAAAATATGACATAGTTTTTCAAAAGACCTATGATTTGTCTAATTGTTATTTAAATATATACTAGCTCTATGCCTATATATATACATATATATACACATATGTTATATTACAGATATATTTTTTCATAGTTTTCATAAACTGAAAGTAGTCTAAAAGGGAAGGGTCTGGTGGTTGTTAAGAGGATAGTTTCATAAAGAAGATGGTGCTTGAATACTTAAGAGAAGAAAGGGACTATAGGAGGCAATATAAGGAAGAAGGGCATTTTCAGGTATGATACACAAGTATAATATAAATGTGTATTTATACTTAGAAAAACATTTGATACAGTAGCAAGGCCATGCATTAAGGATGTTATACTCCCATAAAAAAAAAAAAAAAGTTGAATGCTCGTTTGTTTAAGTATTTAAGTACTTGTGATTTGCTGTCAGTGGGTACACTCTTTAGTCTTTAGTTCTTCTCAGAGCTAATCAACATAGTTTTATATCATATCTTACATTTTTTTTGATGATTGATAGTTTTTCTCAAATTATCTTTGTTTTGCAAACTTAACTAAATTTTAACATCTCAACAAAAGGAACTGTTTCCTCTACTTCTTTTATGCTCTGGCACATGGTAAAAGGCCCCTAAAATAATTGTTGAAAGAAAAATAACTAGACTCATAAAAGGCTTTCCTTTTTTGGAGGATCAGGAGAAATAATGATGTGTAAGTTGAAAATGACAAAGCATTTGTGTTTGGATATGAAAATATAGGTAAGGTAACTTTGCTAATAATCTCTGAAGTATATACAATTACTATACTATTTACTACCTATTTTGAAAGTTGAAATTGTAGCAACCCATAAATAACATTATTGCTAATGATAGGAATAATGACAGAAGTTTGAGAGAGAAAAATAAAGAGAAATAAGAAGTGATGATATGGCTAATGTGCTAGAGCATACAAGTGCACCTACAGGCAAGCATCTCTTGGTAAGGGAAGTCATGGAAAGCAAGTGCCAATCACAGTATTTTTGCTGGCATAGAAATTAGCCTGGAGGAAATACAAAAGCCTAAGTCTACCTACTTACCACACCAGGGTGTTAGATGGAGGGAAAAAGAGAGGTAAGAAAAAAGGAAGAAGGAAGAGAGGCAGGAAAGAGGAAAAGGAAGGAAAGAAAGAAGAGAAAGAAGAAAGGAAGGCGAGAGAGAGAGGAGAGAAGGAAGGAGGAAAGGAGGGAACAAGGGAAGGAAGAAGAAAAGGGGGAGAAGAAAGAAGCTTCCTTCCCAAATGAACATGGGAATTTCATGGAAGATGACATGTAAAAATCAAATAAAAGGACTCTAAGGATGGTGAAGTTCTTCAAGTGTCCTTTCCCCTCCAATTAATTTCACTGATTCCAAGAAGAATATACAAAATCTCAGAGTGAGATGAAATTTCAGAGATCATTAAGAACACCCAATAATTTGAGTGAGAATTCCCTTTACAACACCCAACATATGGTAATTCAGCCTTTGCTAGAAGATCTCCAGGGAAAAGGGTGAAGGTATTAATTCCTAGGGCAGCACATTCCATTTCAAGATAGTTCTTATTGGAAGGAATTTTTCCTTACATAAAGTCTAAATTCAAGTCTCTTTGAAATTTCAACACATTACCCATAGTTCTACCCTCTAAGGCCAAGCAGAACAAATATAATCCCTCTTCCATGTTACAACCCTCTAAAAAAGACTCATAGAGCTTAAAGAGACTTTAAAACCATCTAATCAACCCCATCATTGCAGATGAATATGATGTTCAGACAAACAGTTAATGAGTGGCTGAACTAGGATTTGAACTGAAATCTTCCAACTGCAGATCCAATGCTCTTTCCTCTCCACTCCCCAAAATATTTAAAAGATTACTCACCAAATCCACTCTAGCTAGCTAGCTGCAGACTATGTTTCAAATTACATCCAGCCAGACCCAAGACACTAGGGTCTACACAACAAAGGAATGTTGCCACTGCTTCCATTTCTCCCCACTAAAAGTAATGCAATTTCCAGCTAGTTTGTGATTATCCCTGCCCCACCACCCTGGAGCAATTCACTGAGACCTCTACCTTTGGGCTGCTTTGGACAGGTAGGTAAGAAAAACTCACCTAAACGATTATAACTGGCTGGTTAAAGTCCATACTTAACATCCCAGACAGCAATTATGCAAAAGGCCCATGCTGGGTAAACCCAAATATCTTACCATTACCTATCCACAATTTCTACCTCTACTAGTTGCAGAACAACTAATGATAATACCATGGCTTTGGAAAAGCCTGAGGCAATTTATTTTCCAAAGGCTCCATTTACAAACAAACCTTGCAACTAACCAAATGTAAATTCCCTTCCCTCTTCTTATGTTGCTTTATGCTATTAGAATTAAAGGCAGAAAATCTCATTTTTATCTGCATCCCCAGAAACTAGCACAATGCTTGACACACATTTGGTGCTGGATAAATATTTGTCCACTCATTCATTTACTCAATCAACTATGTCCAAAGTCTTCATTTCTGGTTCTGTTCTCAATTCCTTTAACTGATCTTTATAGGAAATGATCTCTTCTAGTCTGACTGCCCTCCTTTGAACACTTCCTAGTTTGTCAATGTCCTCCCTAAAATGTTGTAGCCAGAACCTACACAATATTCCAGATGTTTTATGGCTAACACAGTAGAAAGTAGCACTATTACCTCTATAGCACCAGATATGAGGCTTATCAAGAAGTCTAAGGGGGAATTATATTTATTGGCTGCCAAATCATATACTAGCATCATAATGAGTTTTTTTTTTTTTTTTTTTGACAAAATTATTTTAACTTTGCTTCCCCCATCTTGTAGTTGGTTTTCTATCATGTTTTGTTTCATTTTTGGAAGACTGGATTTCCCTATCTTGTTGAGGTTTGAAATACAGGAGTTATTCATGAGCAGCATCATGGGTGGTAGTGGTGAAACTGTCCCTTTTAATCTGTAAAATTATCGTTAATTATCACTAATTGTGTCCCCTTTTGATCTGTAAAAGAAGGGAGATTCCAGCCTCCCACTCTCCAGAAGTCTAGGAGAAGTCTGGGTTTTTCTAAGGCAAATCACCCCCCCACACCCCATTGATCTTTTGGATAGCCTGATCCCCATTCAAATTCTGGGGGAAAGCCTTCAAAGTAATTTTCATTCAATTGGAGATCTGGTCCTGATATTGATAAGTATCTAAGCCTGTTGAGGGACATTGGCTTGAAACCTGAGCCTCATACTTCTATAAAGGCAATTTTAAAACTCATATTTTTGCAGCAGTCCTAAGTAGTTTGCTTTGTTCCTTGGCATAGCTGCCAGGACTCCTGCCCACTGTGAAAATATCTTCTCAATCTCTTCTCAATGCCAGCCTCCATTTCCCTAACAGGACTTTGCCACTCCAAAGTCAGTTTTCCTAGCAAAGCTAACCTCTCAGTGCTAATAACACTTCCTTTTTTGCCACTAATATTTCGGGTTTGTAAATTCTTTCACGAAGGACCTAAGCCCCCAACCAAAAGGGGATTCCCACAACTCTCTGCACTGCCACTAGAATATATCAATCACACTTCTCACTGTCATGGAATTTTTAATCCATCTTTGGGCAAAATGATCCCTGCCTCCTCCAGAGGTTCAACATATTAATGCCACTCTTATTTGAGACACCTAATCTGTTTAGCCCAAGGTAAATCAGATGATGCAATTTCAAGAGACTTTCCAGCCTCTAAAGTAGATGGGATTAAAGATTTGAACCCAGAAACCCAGACATTCTGTTCTTGAATGAATGCTTTTTTAAAAAAATACAAACATAAGACATTAGATGGGGAAAGGAGAAAACCTCTATTAAATTTCACCTTATTTAATTTAGCCCATTATGCTCCACTGTTAAGACTTCTTAGATCCTGTCATTTAGCATTGTCATCATTATCAACATCACCATCATAACTGATAATAATATAATTACTATAAAGTTTACACAGCACTTTACATATATAATTTCATACATTCCTCACAATACTAAAATGAGATAGTGCTGTTAACTGTTTTTTACAACTGAGGAAGGAAAGGCTAGGAGAGGATATTTAATTTGACCAAGGTCAGCAACTACTAAGTAGCTTGAAAAAAATGCAAATTCCAAGTTCAATATTCTATTCATTCTATTGTCTAGGTGACAAAAATATATTCACAATAATAACAATAATTGACCTTTATGAAGCACTTTAAAATCTGCAAAATGCTTTACAGATATTATTTAATAGCTCTCAACAGCCTTGTCATAAGGTATTATAGATATTATTGTATAGATATAGATATTATGATGTCCATTTTTTGGATACAAAAACAGATCCATTATTCTCCAACAAATGTCAAAGTTAGTATGCGAGCCCTATCAAATCAGGTCTTCCTGATTCCAAATCCGGAGCCACTAGGGCATACTACTTCTTTGCATTTGCTATCATTCCAAATTTTGAGTCATCTACAAATTTGATAACATATCACCTCTGCCTTACACAAGGCACTGGAAAAATGTTAAAGGTCAGAGTCAACTGAAAATAGATCCCTAAATCATTCTTACCAGAGACCCTCCTATAAAGCGTCTTTGAACATTTAATGATTTTTCTTTGGTTTGAGCCACCTAACTATACTATTATCTATTCAACATCTCTCTGTCTGGTCTACAACAACAGTAAGAAAGACATTGTCAAATGCTCCAGTAAAATCTAAACTATAGATCAACAACATTTACTTAATCTACTATGATCCCCTTAACCTTATCCAAAAAGGAAATAAAGTTAGATTGGCATCATCTATTCCTAGGAATGTTAGCTGATAGCTCTTTTGATTATTTTCTCCCTTTAGAGATGTTCATTAATCATTTCTTTAATAATACATTCAAGAACTCTTCCAGAAATACAAGTCAAACTTGATTGTAAAATTTACAAACTCTTCTCCTTTTTTTCAAAACTGACATTTCCCAATCACCATAATCTTTCAAAGATCAGACAATGCCCCCTAAATCATATACATAATCCTAATAACATCTAATTATTTAGAGTACTTTAATGTTTGCAAAGTGATTTACATTTTCTCTTATTTAATCCACATCTTCTGTGAAGTAGGTAATAATTATTATCACCCCTACTTCACAAATGGGGACATCAAGGCTCAGAGAGGTTACATGACTTTCCTTTGATCTTGGAGTTTAGTAAAGAAGTGGGATTCAAGCCCAGTTCTTTCTTAATTTTAAGTCCAACATTCTTTCCACTTTATCATGAGTCTACTTCCTTAATAGAATCCACAGCAATGGAAATGAAATTAGTCTAATCATTCACAAAAGAAAAAAAAAAGGACATGATAATCATATATTACCAAGTCCATGACATGCATGACATACCCCTAGCTAAGCAATCATTTCCCCTCTCCCCAAGCCTCCTGCTTTTGCATCTCTCTTAGCACTCAAATACAGCTCAGCTCAATGGCCATTGTCCTAGACTGCAGTGACCATATGTCTACCAAGTCAGGAACAGATCATTCACTTTTCAGACTGTTTCTCTGGAACTGTTTTTCCTCTTTTAAGATTATTTTATTAAATATCATATTTTCATGGACCCAGTTCATCAAACAAATAATCATGAATCTATAAGCCTTTACAAAAAATGATCTGAATAGTAAAGAAATAGATGGTACAGTGGATTGAATGTTGAACCTGAAGTTAGAAAGACCTGACACAAAATCTGACTCAGACATTCACTAACTGTGATTTCTTTCTGTTTGATTCAGCTTCTTCATTTATAAAATAGGGAAAATAATAATACTTATCTCCCAGAATTGATATGAGAACCAAATGAGATATTGGTAAAGAACTTTATAAATTTTAAAGTACTGTATAAGTACCAGTACTATTATTATTATTTTTAGCATATAGTCTCAAAAACTGGCCTGTTAAAAATACATCAGTTTCTTGTCTTCCTTTACAAAATTTCTGCAAAAGATTGTACATCCATTTCCATGCCCACTTCCAATACACACACACACACACACACACACACACACACACATATGCATACACATACAGAGAGAGAGAGAGATACCAGTAGTTTACATCAAGGTTTTTGTCAGGACATTCATTATTACCCAATAAGATCAGGCTGTTTATCCTAACATATCTTCCACCTTTCCTTATTACTCACCAAACATCAAGTAAATAAGAGAACTTAAATCCCCCCATATCTAAGGGCAGGCTACTAAGAGTACTGAAAATAAAAACGAGTAGAATTACCTCAAAAACCAATCATAAGAGTAGAAAAAATTGACCATAGGCCAGACATATGCCTTGACCAACTGGTACTAGGAAAAAACTATTCATGACCATAGATATGTGTTACCTAATCAATAGAAACTCTTTCCAAGAACTGGGGACCAACATAAGCAGAAGCAAATCCTATTTCAAATTATATTGCTGCCAAAAACGCTTCCTATGATACTCACAAAGAAATGGGTACTCACATTAATACACAGGAGATAGAACCAAAAAAAAAAAAATCATATACATATACATATCTCCTTCACCTGTGAAGGGTACTTCTCAGTCCTTAAACTTGATATCTAGTGAAGATACTGGCTACAATTGGTTGGCTACAATTCATCTCTACAATAGTTCATACTCTTCAATAGAAATCACTTGAAAATTACTTGTACAGTGAGTTTGCTTTCACATTCAAATACACAACATAACTAGTTAGAGAGCAATAAGGCTAAATTTTGAGGAATGGGCAAGAGAGACCCTAGGAGCTGATCCAACAAAATTAAGATAGTTGGATGAATTCTCTATAGAGTATCATAGGAAAATATGGATAAAGATGAAAAGGCAAAATGATCTATATTTATGGAGGCAGTATTCCTTCATATGGATGAAGTAGATGAAATAATAGATCCACCAAAGAAACAAAAGACAAAGTAAGCAACAAAGGATCAAGTGCAAATTGGATAATTAGTGGAATACCACTTTCTGCCTTAAGTTACTGCTGGCAAAGAGACAAGCATGGCATGCTTTTCTGTTTCCTATTCATGCCACTGATACAAAAAGGAAAAAAAAAAAAAAACATAGTAGTCAAAGCCAACTTTTATGACCATTTCTGACTTTCATATGTGCCTGAGTGCCAATAGGTTGACTAGGAAAACTTCAAAAGACTCAGAAAAACCATCAAATGATTCTATCTGGTAAAGCAAATTTGACCACAAATTGTGGTATACTATGAGACTATTTGCCTAGGCCTTCCTCTATCCTCTATTCTAATCCAAGGAAAAGAGAAATATAAGTCCAGTTATCTTCTAAAAGAACATACTAACAAGTTAAATTGATACAACCATAAATACAAAAAGCAAAATCCAGCAGACTATGCTGGATATGAGAATGTGATCTCCCTGTTCACATCCTAAAGGGTATCAAGCTTCCTGCTGTTTAGAAGGCTATATGATATTCAGGTAGAGATGGTGGGAGAGAAGGACTTGAAGATGAAAGAATGAGATGGAATATTTCAAGGAATACTAAATTGGGAACCAATTAATGAATAATGCTTTAAGAATGGCAAAATGCTTTTTGTGATCTCACTTGATCTTGGCAATAATTCTGTGGAAAAAGGATAATTATTTTCACCATTTTAGAGATCAGGAAAAAGAAGCCTGTGGTAGAATTTGAACTGGAGTCTTCCAAATTCCAAGTCCAACATTCTATCCACTGAGTTACCTAGCAGTCTCAGTTAAAAATTAAACAGTTACAATTTTTGTAATACTTCAAGATGCTACATCAAAGAGCTCCTACAGCTTCTGTTTTCTTTGCAGGAAAGAAAAACCTTGGAACAATCAGTCTCTTAAAATATATACTAGTTTAAGCATAAATAGATCTTAACCAGTAGAAGAGTTCTCCTGGATCAACTTATGTTTTCCCTACTTAACAGATATTTAGGAAGTCAGACAAGAAAGATAAAATAGGCCATAAAAGGCAAAACTAGACTTACTTCATGATTATTTGTTTTGTTGTTATTGTTGCTGTCAAACCTGATTTCAAATCCTATCTCAGAAACTTTCTGTGTGATCATAAACTTTCTGAGCCTCATTTCCCTTATCTGAAAAATGAGAATAATACTGCATTACCTATTGCACAGAGTTGTTATGAGGATCACCTGAGTATATAAAGTGCTTTGTAACACATAAATCACTACAAATCACATTGTTATGCGTCTTTCTGTTCTTATGTTTTTCTTTTTTTTCTTTTTTGATTGTAGTAAGTTTATTTTTAATATACATAGCATGAATCATGTTGGGAGAGAAAATTCTGAGCAAAAGGAAAAAACAATGGAGAGATTAAAAAAAAAGAGAGAAAAAAGTTTTTGTTTTTCAATGGAATCTGGATACACATGGTCTGAGTATAAATTGCTATATTATTCCAGTATACTTAATATTCTATAGTCTGTTGTATAGAGTATTTAATACATCTCTCTTTGTAACTGAAAGTACTAGTATGGATGTTTGTTTTCTAATTATCATTCGTATTACTGTTCTTATTCTTTTTCATTTTATATTCAATCAAGTTCAGAGAGAACTGAGAAAAATCAATACCCTATCATCCTTTTATGTTTTAAGTGGACTTCAATTTAAGACTGAGTCATTTAATCAACACCTAGTTACAATCCAAATATTGTTGGCTGAATTCATGTGGATGTTTTTCATATATGACCCTTTGAATCTATTCTTGGATCCATCTTGTGCCTATTTTCTAGGTTCCACTTGCACTTCCACTGATAGCAACTTTATTACTTATTTTTTAGTGTAGTGATGTTTGCTTGTACCCACAACATTTCAGTGTGTTTTTCACCACTCTGTCATATGTTCTAATAATATCTGCCAATTTTCTCCTTCCTTTTTGATGAGAAGAGTTAATCTTCTATAGTTGCCTTAGATTGGCAGGCCTTGTGGGTTCATTAATTTTGTACAAGTTTTTTAAAGAAACTTTTCAAATTTGTTATAGTTGATTTTACAATTCTAAAGCTGAACCATGATGTATACTGTATAACTGTCAATTGATTTAATTGTGGACTTCATATTTAGCTTTGATTTCAGGCTATTAATTAGTCTTTTAAGGTATTCAACTACAGTCTTCTTGAAATATGTGTCTTTCCAAGAAAAAGATCAAGTTGTCTCTAGATACCACTTTAATGATTCACTGTGATCTCCAACTTCCAGCTCAAAGACTTCAGTTTCTGTTTTTCTTTTCCATACATTCATGATTTGTAATTATTGATTCCAAAATTATATTCTGATGTAATTATACAAAGATAACATGAGATAAGGGAACTATTTAAGATGTTTTTCAGTGAAGCTATATAGTTTGTTACAATCTATAAATATCACAATATTTTGGTTTGATTCTCTCATTAATCTAGAAGCCAGGTTTATAAATACTTAAAAGAGATATTAATATATTTAATGTTAGATGGAACCAAAATGGACTTAAATGATTTGTGAAAAATGTCATATTTATATGAATTAATCTTGACATTATCGTGTGAAGATCAATTGGCCTGTTTAAATAGAAAATAATTTTTCGTATAAATATCACTACTCTAGAATTTTCATTATACTTGGATCTATTTTATTTTCACTAGATGAATAAGCCATGAGTGCAGGACTGAGTCAAAGGTTTTGTAATGATAAACAAAGTAATAAGAATAGAATGGTGATCTGGAGCAACTTCTTCAATAATTACCAAATTAATAATGTACTGCTCTTTCCACAAGTGGGACTTTTTGGAAGATACTTTTGGTACCGTATGTTTTAAAAAGGATTTGAGGTTGTTGTTTTTTGTGTTGTTTTTTTTTTAACTTAATCCAAACCATGGGTAACTTGTAAAAGTCCGTATTTTCATCTATATTTGGATACCCAACTTTTGCTATAGATACATGATAACATTTGAGAAAGATAGGCTTGGGATTTTCAGATAGTAGGCCTAGCTAATTATTTATACTTTATTGTGAAGCATTTGAAACAATAGTCATGGCTTTTATCTAGTCCAAATACTTTCAATCTTTGACATAATCATTCTATCTATTAGAAAATGCAAACTTTTTTTGTTTATTCTCTTATGTTTTCATTGCATTGAGCTTTCTTGTAATCATGTAGGTAATCAAAAATGTTCCACTATCTCCATGAGTTTTGCTTTATTTTTCAAGATTATAAAGTATTTAACTGAAGTTGAATTTACTTTGTTCTTTGTCTTTAATTGTTGATTAAAATAATCTAGTATTTGGAATATGCATCTGTTTTCTAGATTCTTTTCTGCTTGTTTTGGTTTTTTTTTCCACTGCCTTTGGGTTAAATAGCATCAAAGGCTTTTTTTTTTTTTCATTCTGATCATAAATACTCCATCAAAAAAAGGGAGCATTTCCAAATATAGCACACAACACAAAAGGAAAATTGTATATCCATCTGTTAGTTTCCATTTCATAAACCATACTTTAAAATGTGTGTGTACATATGTACATGTATATGAAAACATAACTACATGCATATATATGTGTGTATGTATGTTCAATACATTACTTTCAAAACTACTTAGCTTACCTGGGCTTCTTTTTCAACTTCCTTTTGTTCTCTTCTGTGCATTTAAAAAAAATTTTTTAAGGCATGTATATTGAAGATATCACTATTGATAACTCTCTCCCCAAAAGTAAAAAGAGGGGAAAGTATTGTGACCACTTCTGAAAAATGCATAGGTCTCTGCAACGTGATACCACTGCCTTCCTCACTGTCAGGAATCAGCTTACATACTTTTATCATAGATTTTCTGGTTAGTCTTTGCTTTTTAAGTTTTCACAGGTTTTTTTTTTTCCCCTTTACAATATTGTCACTGAGTAAATTGTTCTGCTCACCTCACTTTCAGGATCCTCGATCATTTCTTATGGCATAATAATACTCCTTTTTCATACTAAATTTGTTCGGTAACTCTCAATAGATAGGTACCCTCTTTAGATTCCAGTTCTTTCTTTCTCTCTCTTTTTTCCCTTGTAATCTCCTCACCTCTTTCAAGAGCAGGAGTTTTGGATTAAAACCAATCTTCACTAATAGTAAATACCCTCTTACCACCATCTCTCCCTTTGCTATTTATTTCTCTTTTGAGTTACATGTATTTTAATATCAAAATTATTATATGTGTATGTATGCTTAAGTATATAAGCTTGTATTTAACAATCCTTTATCACTTCAAATTAGACTGATTTTAATCTGATGTCTCCAAATCTTCCACTGTGTATGAATACTGTTCTTTTCAAATACCCCAATCATGTAAGATAGCAAGTTCAGTCATCTTCCTTTTTTCTTCTATACTAATGTATTCATTTTATTCTCTTTTCTCTTTCTTCTATTAAAATTCTCAGAATTTTTAACAAGCCATTCCCAGACTTCTGGTCTTTCTTATTTAACTTCCTCTACATCCTTTTAAGAAATTAAAATTCTACATCCAGCCATTCTGGAGAGTGATTTGGAACTATGCCCAAAAAGTTTTGATCCAGAAGTATTACTAGTGGGGTTATATCCCAAAGAGATCTTAAAGAACAGAAAGGGACCTGTATGTGCAAGAATTTTGTGGCAGCCCTCTTTGTAGTGGCCAGAAACTGAAAACTGAATGGATGCCCATCAATTGGAGAATGGCTGAATAAATTGTGGTATATGAATGTTATGCAATATTATTGTTCTGTTAAGAAATGACCAACAGGATGATTTCAGAAAGGCCTGGAAAGACTTACATCAACTGATGCTGAGTGAAACGAGCAGAACAAGGAGATCATTATATACTTCAACAATACTTTATGATGATCAATTTTGATGGACGTGGCCCTCTTCAACAATGAGATGACCAAATCAGTTCCAATAGAGCAATAATGAACTGAACCAGCTACACCCAGTGAAAGAACTCTGGGAGATGACTATGAACCACTACATAGAACTCCCAATTCCTCTATTTTTGCCCACCTGCATTTTTGATTTCCTTCACAGGCTAATTGTACACTATTTCAAAGTCCCACTCTTTTTGTACAGCAAAATAACTGTATGGACATGTATACATATGTTGTATTTAACATATATAACATATATTGGTCAACCTACTATCTGGGGGAGGGGGTGGAAGGAAGGAGGGGAAAAATTGTAACAAAAGGTTTTGCAATTGACAATGCTAAAAAATTACCCATGCATATATCTTGTAAATAAAAAGCTATTTTTAAAAAATGAACATTCTAAAGAGACTTTTTTTTTTCCTTTTCTTTCAATTAGGATGTTAACATTATAACAACATTCAGTCCTTCCAACTGCTCAAAAGACTATCTCTCTAAGCTTCTCTGCACTCTTATGTTTGCATTTCAAAGTTCCTACTCAACTTTGGTCTTTAGACATGTTTCAAAGTTCTCCATCCCATTAAATGTTCAGTTGTTTGGTTTTTCCCCATTTAGGATTATATACAGCCTTGTGGGTTAAATTTAATTATTGGTTATAAGCCAATAAGTATATATATTTTCTATTTTCAAATCTTGTATTCCAAGTAATTTATAAAGTTTGGGCTTTTTATAGTAACTCTATGAGTTGTGTGATCTTGACTTTGTTCCTGAATACATGAATTATTTTTTTCTGGATACTTAACAATGCTTTTTTTTTTTAATTGAAGCTTTGGATTTTGTCTACACATAAAGATTTTATTCCTGGGATTTTTCCTTTTGCAG